>NC_139642.1:3805015-4187515 GCF_964638095.1 Poromitra crassiceps
GGTGTCTGGTGCCCGAGAGAGGAGCTCTTAGCCTGGGTAGTGGATGGGTGGTGATAGGGGGTTTGCCTGGGTGTCTGGTGCCCGAGAGAGGGGCTCTTAGCCTGGGTAGTGGATGGGTGGTGATAGGGGGCTTGCCTGGGTGTCTGGTACCCGGGAGAAGGGCTCTTAGCCTGGGCAGAGGCAGTGTGGAGGTAGGGGGACTTGCCTGGGTCTCTGGTGCCCGGCAGGGGGGCTCTTAGCCTGGGCAGAGGCAGTGTGGAGGTAGGGGGACTTGCCTGGGTCTCTGGTGCCCGACAGAGGGGCTCTTAGCCTGGGCAGAGGCAGTGTGGAGGTAGGGGGACTTGCCTGGGTCTCTGGTGCCCGACAGAGGGGCTCTTAGCCTGGGCAGAGGCAGTGTGGAGGTAGGGGGACTTGCCTGGGTCTCTGGTGCCCGACAGGGGGGCTCTTAGCCTGGGCAGAGGCAGTGTGGAGGTAGGGGGCTGGCCTGGGTGTCTGGTGCCCGACAGGGGGGCTCTTAGCCTGGGCAGAGGCAGTGTGGAGGTAGGGGGACTTGCATGGGTCTCTGGTGCCCGACAGAGGGGCTCTTAGCCTGGGCAGAGGCAGTGTGGAGGTAGGGCGCTGGCCTGGGTGTTGATAGAGCCTAGGAACTATTAGAAAAATACCAAAATGTACCAGGTAGATTCTATACAAGGGAGAGCAGTGTAAACTAGACCCAAGGACAGAGACGGAAACAGTTTTACCCAAACGAATACCATTTATTGACTACAATATAAATAAATAGGTATTAAAAACGGGGCATTTCAAACTCAGATAAACTGGGGTTAAGGGCTTTAAAAGCCAGCTAAAATACAGGGAATAAAATGGGATAAAAATGTAAAACTAAAAAGGGAAATGCTCCCCCGTTTCTGCTCGCCTATTGGCTCCCCAGTGTCAATTCCCCTGGCCCAGGTGTCTGTGATTTCAACAATCAGCCATCCAGGCAGAAACTCCCAAAAACACACAACACTCCAAATACAAAATCAAATAATGCAAAAAGTAATCAAAACACTTTAACCAACACACATCTAATGAAAAATAATTAAATAAAGAACACATCTAATAAAACATAATCCAAAACAAATAAATCAAAACAATAAGGAGTTATCTGCCCTGTGACATGATCGCTACACAGATATGACATGTAATCTGTCATCTGACCACTAGGGGGTACTAGACAGCCTTTGCATGGATGGGAGAGAGAGGGGGGGTGATCATAGCCACTCCAAATCAAGGCCTTCCCCATGGAAATCTTTCCTTGAAATTCCGTAATCAAAGAGAAGTTCCTCTCCAGGTTGAATGTCTTTTTGAGCAATTAAAAGGATAACATCCCTCTCCTCGCCTCCATCAAATTTAAGTTTGTAGTAGCGAGGTCTGAGGTTGGCTCTTTTCCTAGCGTGATTGACCATCCTGCCATACGTCGCCCGGTCAGGGTGGCAACTGCATCTGGACGTGTGAGCGTCGATGCACATCTCCTGACGGTTCTCATTCGTGAAAAAGAACATGTAGCCTGACTCTTCTGGGCTTGTTGTGGAATGGGTAGCCTCTCCCACTTCCTTAGTGACTACCACACCATGATAATCACATACAACCTCCCCATGCTGAAACTGACGAAGGGTAACAACACCTTTTCCCTTGCCCTCAATGTCCTGCACGTGGAGTCCCTTCCACCGCTGGTGGCTTACAAGCCTCGCAATCTCCTTGCTAGAAGCCAGATCTTCCATTGAGCCGCTGGGCTTCCACCCTGCCACGATTTTTGTCGCGCTCGGCTTGTTGCTTTTCCAGCGTTTTTGAATCCAGGTTTCCACTGACTTTTCTTTCGGTTGACGACGTCTGAAGTGGGCTGTGAGATAATAAAAACAAAGTTAGCAAAACGTGAATTCTGTCAGCAGCAGTGTATTAGAATATGCTGTCATAGAGCTATTTAAATAGGATGATATACTTACAGAGGACAGCCTGCACCCTCAACTTGTGTTGATATTTTAGCCAGCGCTCATAGATCGGGCGGATGTGTTCATTGGAAGCTGCACTTCGCTCCTGCCGCTTAGGAACTTCTCCGTCCACAGTGACCGGATGCTCCTCCACAAACTTGTCCCAAACGGCTTGGAAGTCCATCTGCACATTTCCTGACCTCCCAGATGTAGTTGGTTGCTCAGATGTTCCGGACGCTTCCTCACCAGATTCTCCACTAAATGAAAGAAAAACAGTATTAGGTCAATGTCCAGGCTGATATGCAGTTAAGGTCCACTGTGTGGGCACAATGTTTGCATTAAAGCTGATGTGCTTACCTCAACTCAGATCCAGTCATTCCAATACGGGAGATGATTTTCCTTGCCAACAGCATGTTTTTTCCCTTCTTCATGCGATAATGCTTATCAGCAGTGGCACCTGAGTGGGTCAAGTAGTCAGCCATTAGGGACTTCTCAACATCTGAGGATTTCATCACCTCCGTCTCAAATACCCGCCTCGCCTGCTGGCTGGTCACAATTGGCTCCACATTGTATCTAAAATGAAAATGAAGAGTAAAACGTTGATGACATCAATCATAGATATTAAGCAGCAGCTCCCGACAAAATCACATTATAATCAACTTACTTCAATTGGAAGCGGCGAAGGTCATTGGATGGGTTGTGAATTGGCAACCCACGTGGACAGGAAAAACCTTTCGTTAGGGTCTTCTTCCACATTGTCGGCGACTTTGCTTTTCCTGAACCTCTTGCACCCCTTCATCTGGTCCCTCACCACATCAAAATATGAGATGAACCACTGTTTGGAGAAAGGAGTGCAGAGATTAGATTCCAGGCATGACATTTTGACATTGCATTGTGAATCATATAAATTCAGTCAACTTACAGCCTCCTCTTCTGCGTCGAGGACAAAGCACGCCACCTCCTGTGCGCCCGTCTTGTGCTCTTTGACAGCGATGGAGACATACCCATCGCCCACATCTGTCCTGTTTTTCCACTCCTCAGTCTGGGTAACATACACATGACATTGGATTAGATGATGACAGTTTCTTTGGCACATGAAAAAGCATGAATGAAAATCATAGTACAACACTTACAGTCATGTTTGCGACGACACAAGGCCTCTGCAGATGTTTCAGAATCACGATGGCCTCCAAGTAATTCAAGACGGTGAGGCACTCAGTTGTTTCGAGCTGAAGGCTGTAGGTCGGCTCAGGGTCAATAATCTTCCCCACAACGTTAAGGAAATCTTTCTTGGCCGCACTCAGCACAGCCAAGCATTCCTGGGGTGTGATGTCCGCGTCCTCACGGAAGGCCATGTCACTGTAAAAGTACAACATACATTACTCTTTTGGCTCAAGGTTTTAAACAGTGCAGTAAATATGAAACAACTGTCATTAAACTTACCGCTTTGCAACAATTTCTTTGCTGACCCCTTTGCCGAGGTTTCTAATCTGGGAAAGTAGGAAGTCCCTGTAGTTTTCTGCATCCACGTGGAGGTCTTTATCACTGTGGATCAAATTTGTGTCAACTATGTTATAGCGCAGGAACCTCCTCACGCATTTTAAGTAGTTCGTTTTTGTCTGGTTCGATAGCTTGGCCTCATCCAGCTTCCTGATGTATTCCTTGGCCTTCACTCGATCACGAACAAACTTGAGGGATGGCTCGACTGGATCCATGTAATAGAGAAACCTTGCAACATTTTCCACCTGAGGGGAGACACAACACAAATGTTATACATTTACACTAAATGACCTTGCAGCTATGTATGTATTAATCAGCAGTTGATGTTAGTGCTCACTTCTTGCTTGTGGTTTTCGACACTGAGATCTTTTCCGAGATAGGCCGCAAATGACAACAAGGGATGGTCAAGGGAGTGCCTGTTGTAGAGTCCCATTTTTTGCATTAACGCCCTCTTGTTGACTTTATAAGCTGGGGCGCGGTCACTGCAATAAGAAAAAAAAAAAAACGACAATTACATTAAAGATCATCCCAACTCTCACACACATACACATGTGAATACCAGTGGTTTGTTGAAGATAATGAGTTCTTACCATTGAAATGTCTCCCCACTGCTTTCACTTCCACCCTGGCTGGCATCCTCAGCAGAGTCAGGCTGGTCTGTGCTAGTGTGAGGGGCGGCGTGAGTTTCAGCGGCCTGTGAGCTGGATGGCGCATCGGTTGCTCTCGACGCTGGTACATTGCTAACATAAAGCTTGCGTTTCTCCAACTCCTCAATCAGTCTTTAATGAAACAACAACACAACAGTTAGTGGTGTTCATACATTGAAATAGGAAAATATTGAAAAATGTAAAGATTTTTGCCACATACCTGGGGAGCGGGTCCCTGGAATCAAGTATTCCAGTGAGCTCATCATATGCGAAAACCCGGCCAGAGCGCAGCAATTCATGCACATCATGTCGTCATTCCTACTATGATGTCAACGATCTCTGATGATGTCGCAAACGGTAGTGATGTCATAGCACAGGTGATGTCATGTTCGCATCTATAAAGGCCCGTTCCGGCAGGTCCTCTCTAGTGATTCATAAGCTAAACTTATATCACGTCAATCTCTGCAACCGTTCCCAACCTCCAACCTCGAACAAGTGCAGACCTAGCTATCAAGTTCCACAGCCTCCCTACTTCTCAAGACTTACCAAGTTTGCCTCGGCCATCAACTACCCACGAATAGATCCACATGTCTTCCGACACCAACCCTGACAGTATGAATCACTCCGAAACGGATTTAGCGGATAAGGTTCCATCGATCAAGGAGGAGGACCATGAGGCGCCAAATCTGCAAGATTGGCAAGATCTGCAACAGGGGGTCTTGAGCAGAATACTTGACCTGATTGCCCACCAGGAAGAAGCAATCCAGGCTCTGGCTTCCAAGGCCGAGGATCGGTACGCCCTCCTGGTTAACCGGCTAGATCGTCTCGACGGACTAAACCCTCCTGAGGGTGTCATTCTGGAGCCTTCCGCTCCTCCTGCCCCAGCTTCCGAGGGCACTGTCGTCCCGGAGGTTTCCAGACCTGCTACCCCCCCAGCTACAGCGACCGTTGCTTCTAGCCCTGCCTCTCGGCCACCTCCAGCTGCTAAGCGCATATTCTGGGGGGGAGTTCGCGTCATCCCAGAGCAGGGGCAGCCACATTTGAGTCCCAGCAGCCATCTGTACCGTGATCTGACCGGCAGGGTTCGCATCACACCAGAGGAGAGGCAGCGCCGTTTGGACACCCGGAGCTGCCTGTACTGTGGTCGAGCCGGGCATTACCTCTCCTCCTGCTCCCGGCGTCCAGTAAGTGGTCCCACCGCTCGCCGGCCCGTGATACTCTCAGTGGATCAAGACTCTACGTGTCCAGCCCCGAAATCTGTACGGTTGGGCAGCGTTCCCTGCAGGACCCAGGAGTGGCAGTGTGTCTCCAAGAGGGTTAAGGAGTTGGAGAGGACTGTCGATCGTCTCATTGGGAAGTTCAATCACTGCCTGCAGATCAGCTCCGTCCCCCCGCAGGGGGCCCCCAAGTCTGCTGGCCCTGAGGCACAACCTGTGGACCTTCCCCTCACCGAGTCTGAACCAGTACCTCAGCAGCAGCCAATTCCAGTTCTTGACCCACACATAGGTTCCAGCTTGATGCTGGGAGGTCCCCGTAGTGTCGTCAGCCCTCGGTCAAGAGCAAGAAGAAATAAGAGGCGTTTAAAGGAGGAGACGGTGGGTGTCCTCCCCAAACTACAGGTCGGGAGGGCAGGCCTCGCTGAGTCAGATCCCCCTGTGGTTCTGCCTTCGGAGACGGCGGCATTTGACCCTTTTGATGGTCTCCAGCCTCCCATGTTTGGATCGTGCCCCGGGGGATGGCCGGCTCCAGAGGATCCACCGGAGCCGGTAGAAGTTCTGTCTACGTATCGGTCTATCTATGGCTTCGATATCCAGTATTAGGGGGGAGCACCTCCACTGTCCTACACCCCCTTTGGGGTCTGACCACCTGCATCTAACCACCTGCTGAAGAGCACCTCACTCTCCCACACCCCCTTTGGGGTCTAACCACCTGCATCTAACCACCTGCTGAAGAGCACCTCCACTGTCTGGTCCCCCCTTTGGGGGTCTGGCCACCTGCGTCTGATCTCCTGCTGAGGAGCCCCTCCACCAGAACCTTAGGATTTTCTGTTCTCCATATGCCATCCTTGATGGCCTCATTGGACGCCAGGTGGCGTCCGTTGAGGGGAGGGTAATGTTAGGATGACGTCATCATTCCTACTTTGATGTCGTCATTCCTACTATGATGTCATCGATCTCTGATGATGTCGCAAACGGTAGTGATGTCAGAGCACAGGTGATGTCATGTTCGGATCTATAAAGGCCCGTTCCGGCAGGTCCTCTCTAGTGATTCATAAGCTAAACTTATATCACGTCAATCTCTGCAACCGTTCCCAACCTCGAACAAGTGCAGACCTAGCTATCAAGTTCCACAGCCTCCCTACTACTCAAGACTTACCAAGTTTGCCTCGGCCATCAACTACCCGCGAATAGATCCACATGTCTTCCGACACCAACCCTGACAGATACGCGCTTAAGTAGAGTGTGCGTTGTCAAGGTGTAGCCTATTTCATTGCGGAGTGGGGGAGAAAGCAAGCGGGATCAGCTGTGCCCAGTCCCTGAGCAGCGGCTCGCGCGATTCTGAACAACACAGAGTGCGAACATGTCTGTGATCCACAGCTGATTTTAGGATGTATCCAACGTTCACATTCCTGTATCTATCTGAATGCAGCATGGCTCGTGTTTACTGCTATAGCGAAATTATATGAAGACAGTGACAATAAAAAAAACAATGAGTTGAAACGTTTATTTCAAGCTGCAGGAATGCAGGAAACTGAGAAATATGGACTTGAAAATCTATTTCGGAATGGGGGGGTTTCTGAGTGGGGGGGTGTCGGAATGGGGGGGTTTCTGAGTGGGGGGGTGTCGGAACGGTGGTGTTTCGGAATGGAAGGCGGTCCCCCTATGTTTCCCGGGTCCTATGTTCCCCGCTCCCGAAAAAGGGTCCTATGTTTCCCGGGTCCTATGTTCCCTGCTCGTATGCGTAAATTCGGCGAATGCAGACCGCAATGTCTCGAGGTTGTGAGACTTCATTGACAGACTGCATGAGGGAAAGCTCGAGTCTATATAGGCTCAGATATATGCACACATTCGAGTCTGACAGTAAAAATAAATTACAAGTTGGTGACTGCGCGGCGGCAGCAGCAGCAACATGCTATCCATAATATTACATTTTTCAGAGAGAGAGAGATCAATGCAACATTCACGCAGCACAAATCGCCTCTGCCTACCCGAGGCAGGGCACTGTAGTATGGAGTCACGCTGAAAAAGGTGCGCTGTCTCTGGGCAGTGGGTGTTGGGTGCTGGGGGTGAAGTAAAGGATGGTTGTGGAGGCGTGGCTTTAAAGAACTTGTGCATGTCTGTGGGTTATATAGGCAGAGGCGATTTGTGCTGCATGAATGTTGCAAATATTGATCTCTCTCTCTCTGAAAAATGTAATATTATGGATAGCATGTTGCTGCTGCTGCTGCCGCGCAGTCACCAACTTATCATTTATTTTTACTGTCGGACTCGAATGTGTGCATATATCTGAGCCTATAGACTCGAGCTTTCCCTCATGCAGTCTGTCAATGAAGTCTCACAACCTCGAGATACGAGCGGGGAACATAGGACCCTTTTTCGAGAGCGGGGAACATAGGACCCGGGGAACATGGGACGCTTATTCGGGAGCGGGGAACATAGGACCCGGGGAACATAGAACCCTTTTTAGCAGGAGCTGGGAACATAGAACCCGGGGAACATAGGCCTGACCCCGCCAAGCCTAACCTTTTTCTTTGTTGAAGACAAAAACCTGACTTTTGTCTTCTGTGCAGATTCCTCCTGCTGCCTACTCTGATCTGCTCCTGCTGCATGTCAGTCCCCTGCTTTCACCTGCCTGTCAGCTCTCCATGTTCATTCTGCCGGCTGGACCAAACTCCATGCAATAAATTGACAATTCTGAACTTACCATCTAGCCTCTGTCTGTCTTTGCTCTAGAGTCCCAAATGCCCACGCCTAACAGAGAGAGAGCCATGGCTCGCACCCAGCTGCTTGTTAACTTCACTTAATGACACTACTGCAGCCTGAGAGACTCCCCAGTAAAAAAAAATAACAATACCAATAGCATGCAAAATTATAGGCTACTTAACTCATTGAGTGCCAATGACGACTTTAGTCGTCAATTCATTTAGTGACGTAGAGTGCCATTGACGACTAAAGTCGTCAATTGCGTTTTTTGACGGGGGGATGTCGATCTAAGCCTCTTACATCGCGTCTTACAATATGGGAGCTATTGAATGTGTCTAACCTATTTTACAGAACCCTTAGGTGGCGACAGTGCTCTCCAGATTACAGAAATGTCAGGAATACAGCCTGAAAAAGCCGTGATCAAAGCGAAACCGCTCATGCTGCAGCCCAGAGCCATGTAGATTGCTCTGGCTGCTGCTTGACGGTGCCTGCCAACAGCAATCAATCCGCACACACAACTGAGCTCCTCTGCCTCTGTCTGTCTGTCTGCATATAGTTTCTCCACACGATTACCCACCAGAAAGGCAGCACCCGACCCCGAAGGGCCAAACCTTTACCTGCAGTCCCGTTTGGCATTTCCTTGTCGCGCTGTGAGCTGTCGCAGCGCTGTCGCGCTGTGAGCCGCTGTGAGCCGCACCGCCCGCAAAAACGGAGGCTCCGAAAATAGACTGGGTGCGTGTGGGGAGGAGTTTGCAGCTGAGTGGGGGAGAGGGGGGTGGGGCACGCAGGCTCCACAGAACTACACCAGGTCACTACATCAGAAAATATTAGCTAGAGTCAGTGAATGTGCTTGAAATGCTGCATTTCACAAAAGGCGGAATATCTCAGCTTCTAGATAGAAATGCATGTTTTTGCTGTTTTTGACCTATCTTCTCCGGCTGATAACTAAAGAACGGAAAATGGTATCAATAAACTTTTTTTTGCTGATGATACAATAGTCTCCTTGTTCTTTTTGCGTGTTCGGTGTTTACATAGTAATATCACACAATATTCTGTGGGCCTCGAGAAATCACTGAAAACGCTCTGAAACTCTGGCACTGGGAGCGTCCGTTCTCCAAAAGTGGCTGGCACTCAATGAGTTAAGGAATAGGGCTGACCACTCTAGGTGGATGACCATATGGTACTTGTCCTCAGGGACGACTGCACGAAGCCCCCCGTCCCTCGGGAAGTCCACTTTCTGGTCCTCAAGGAAGCCGGTGATCGCACCTAGTGCCGCCCCCACTCTCCACCTCAGCCTCTCCGGCACTCTGTCAGAGATCTTAACCCCTTTGACCTCGTCCGCTGACCTCCTTCACCTCCCCGCACTCAGGTTCATCAGCCTCCTCACTGCATGAAATACTTGCTTTTCAGGCAAGTAAATTACCACAAAGTGCTCAATTTGCGGACACTTTGGTTGTACTTTCCCCCCACTTTTCCAGTCCAGTAAAAACCAGGAACCATACCAGGCATTCACACCCTGCATGGGCCATTCATATGAATGGGACCGTGGCAGAGGGCACTTAACACCTCTGAGGGGGGCATTAAGAGGTGCATTTTAATGTGATGACTCCAATTATCAGTTTGGAGACAGCCAGGCTCATAGCCATTGGCTCAGGCCTGATCTATAGAACCAATCGGTTGATTGTATTTGTAGCTGTTTGTGTAGTTTTCATCCGATGAATGACCAGGGGCGACATCCATTGGGACAGCCCCTGGCCATGGGAAGCCATTCATTGGATGAAAACTGCAAACACAATCAACCGATTGGTCCGATAGATCAGCCATGGCTATATAGGACAGTGAACCCCCCCTTATTATTAATAAAATGATTTTCATAATAATAAATTGTGTGTACATAAGCCTACATAAAAAACTGCACTTACTGGAAATACTTTCATGTTATTGTTGTTACCCTATAAGGCAGAGGTGCTCAAATTATTTCCTATGAAGGACCCAAATGAATCTGGATGGATGTGTTCAAGTTATGTGAAATTACATTAATTTATTTCATAGACCATTTACATTCTAAATCTAAAATAGGTCTTCTATTGTCATGTATTCAAGCTTGCTTTAAAAATGAGCCTGCCATAGCCTCTGAAAGACAGTAATGTTGGTATTTTCCACACTGCAATATTGAGATCAATGTATTGGGAGAGAGGAAAAATACATAATTCGAGAAATAGGTAGAAAAGCTTATGCTTTAATATAAAACACCACACAGAAAATGAGAAAAAAAAACACTGCACACAGGGGTCCTTGCCCAAATTCAATAAATGCTTAAGATGAGTGTTACATGCTTCTTCTTCTTCTTCTTTAAGCTATTCCCGTCAGGGGTCGCCACAGCGGATCATCTGTTTCCATCGGTTTCTGTCCTCTGCATCGTCCTCCGTCACGCCCACTGCCTGCATGTCCTCTTTCACTGCGTCCATGAACCTCCTCTTGGGCCTTCCCCTCCTCCTCTTTCCTGGCAGCTCCATCTCCAGCATCCTCCTCCCGATGTACCCCACCTCCCTCCTCCGCACATGTCCATACCATCTCAGTCTTGCCTCTCTCACTTTCTGTCCAAACTGCTCAACATGGGCGGTTCCTCGGATGTAATCGTTCTTTATCTTGTCCAGCCTCGTCACTCCCAGAGAGAAGCGTTTGTCAGTGCTGTGTTACATGCAAACACTCAAAAACACACACACACACACACACCACACAGTGCTTTTTGGCCAGCGCCAATGTCCAGTGCCGATGCTCGTGAACGGTTTACTGGTTTAAATGTCTTTTGGCATCTGGTTTTATTTTTTGGGGTGGGCATCTCTCTGAAGATGGTCCCTGTAGACGCGGTGGGCGGGGTGTCATGTGGGAGGCTGCGTCCAGTCTCTCCTGTAGCACAGCACACAAGTTACCCAGCTCCTGACTGCGAAAATACGGACGCCGCACAATCCACACCATCACACCATCTGCACTGCCATCCTCTTCATCGGACATAAAATCGTGAGAGACGCCCCTCCACATATCCTTTTCCAAGGCTGTCAGCACCTTTGTCCTCAGTGTGTAGAGCTGTAAACAGAAACGCACACAGTCAGAAACTGCAAATAAGTAGTTTGTTACGCGTTGCAGTAACAAAACAAATGCCTTCAAGTTAAAGGAACAGCTCACCCTAAAAACCCTAAAATTACATATTTTTCGTCTTACCTGTAGTGCTATTTATCATCTACATTGTTTTGTGTTAGTTGCCTGAGTTTTGGAGATATCTGCCGCAGAGATGTCTGCCTTCTCTCCAATACAATGTAACTGGATGGCACTTGGCTTGTGGTGCTCAAAATGGCAGAAACATACATTATAAAAACTCAACAGCAATGCCTCTTTCCAGAAATAATGGCCCGGATACTCAAGATAATCTACAGACCTAGTTATGAGCAGCTTCATGTAGGAACTATTTTCTTTTAACTAAACTACTCCCACAGCTGCTAGCTAGCTGCCATGTAGCAATTAGCTAGCAGCTAGTGGGTGTAGTTCGGTCTAAAGTAAATAGTTCCTACATGTAACGGCTCATAACAAGGTTTGTGGATGATCTTGAATAACCAGGTCATGACTTCTGGGAAAGAGACATTGCTGTTAAGTTTTTCAAATGTATTTTTTTGTTGCTAATAGGTATTTTGGATCTTACCCTCAATCTTCTGGCTCGACTCCGCTACAGCGTTCGCCTTCTCCTCGAGCCCAGGTTGGGTGTACCGGAATCTTCTCCTAACACTCTCAAACCAGGTCTTACAGGCAGCTGGAAAAAAAAATTAAATTAATATGTTACAAATACAAAATTGTCTTTCAGAACTGCGCCATGTCTTTGTCTCTCTACATTTCCATATAAGTATATAAAATATAGGCTACTGATATGTATAGACACACACACTAGAGCAGTGGTTCCCTAAACTGACACAAATTAGACCACTGATCCCGAGTTACTTACTCAGAAGGACATTGTGGTCCAAAGTGTAGAAGTCTGCACTCGCAGCCAGGGCTCCCATCAAATATGAGGTCACCGCCACATTGTGTGGATGGCTCAATCTGTGAACACAAATGAAATAGAGAACAGAACAGATTTATTTACTTTTATACAGCCCAATGTATAGCACACTTTTGTTATGAAGAACATAGAGAGAGAGAGTGGATTGAAATCGTACCCATGCTGTGCATCATACTTCTTGCAGTTTGCTTCTGTGTTGTGCAACAAGCGCACTCTTGCCTAGAGAGAGAGAGAGAGAGAGAGAGAGAGAGAATGCATTACCACAAGCAACATGGGGTGCTGTGAAGCCATGCCGTAGCCTATTTGAATGTACAACCATTACTTAATTTATTTTACTTAATCATCATTATTATATTATATTCTTATCGAAAGTTTGGTGTTGTGAGGACGTCGTCTTTTCCTTGGATTCTCCTTATCCCCACGGACAATGCAACTGGCTTCCAGCGCCTTTACTCTCTCCTCCAGAGAATCGCAACCGACGCAAGGCTTGTTGTTCTTGCTGGTTAGCTCTTCAGACTGAAGTGTAACTTTGCGTGAAAGTTCACTGAATTGCAATAGCAATCTCTTCTCCAGGGCAATGTCTCTGGCTGAGGGACTCACAATCACAGAGGCACTCACACACCAGCCATTGTCCTGAGGTGTTACCTATTAAGTCAATAGCGCGCCCCCCCCCCCCCCCCCCCCATCCAGGACCAGGATTGTCATTTGCATGTGAAAGCCTCCCACAGGCTAGGGGCTGGGGGGGTCAACTGCCGACCTATTTGTGGTAAAAATGTGGAGTTTTTCTGTGATGGCGCCAAAGTGCTACAAAGACCCACAAAGAAGAGATTTTTCCGATTTTACAAAGTCCCGGAAAGTAGGAATTTCATGCAGTGTTTGTTAGCTTGAAAGGGAGGCGATATTGATGTGAAGGCATTTCTGCATCTCTTTACAGAACAGGAGGCACAGTGGCACTCTGGTATGACAATTTGAGATGTCCCTCCTGGCAACACTGATTCTAGACTGACCGGGATGCAGAACTGAGTCTGAAGCAACAGCATCGTGACAAATTGCAGGTGCCAGGTGATCTAAACCACGCTATGTTATAGTAACAGACTGTATACCAGAGACCATTATGATATTGTAACAGACTGTATACCAGATACCATTATGTTATTGTAACAGACTGTATACCAGAGACCATTGTGTTATTGTAACAGACTGTATACCAGATACCATTATGTTATGGTAACAGACTGTATACCAGAGACCATTATGTTATTGTAACAGACTGTATACCAGAGACTATTATGTTATTGTAACAGACTGTATACCAGATACCATTATGTTATGGTAACAGACTGTATACCAGAGACCATTATGTTATTGTAACAGACTGTATACCAGAGACCATTATGTTATTGTAACAGACTGTATACCAGAGACCATTATGTTATTGTAACAGACTGTATACCAGAGACCATTATGTTATTGTAACAGACTGTATACCAGAGACCATTATGTTATGGTAACAGACTGTATACCAGAGACCATTATGTTATTGTAACAGACTGTATACCAGAGACCATTATGTTATTGTAACAGACTGTATACCAGATACCATTATGTTGTTGTAACAGACTGTATACCAGAGACCATTATGTTATTGTAACAAGACTGTATACCAGAGACCATTATGTTATGGTAACAGACTGTATACCAGAGACCATTATGTTATTGTAACAGACTGTATACCAGAGACCATTATGTTGTTGTAACAGACTGTATACCAGAGACCATTATGTTATTGTAACAGACTGTATACCAGAGACCATTATGTTGTTGTAACAGACTGTATACCAGAGACCATTATGTTATTGTAACAGACTGTATACCAGAGACCATTATGTTGTTTTAACAGACTGTATACCAGAGACCACTATGTTATGGTAACATACTGTATATCAGAGACCATTATGTTATTGTAACAGACTGTATACCAGAGACCATTATGTTATGGTAACATACTGTATATCAGAGACCATTATGTTATTGTAACAGGCTGTATACCAGAGACCATTATGTTATTGTAACAGACTGTATACCAGAGACCATTATGTTATTGTAACAGACTGTATACCAGAGACCATTATGTTATTGTAACAGACTGTATACCAGATACCATTATGTTATTGTAACAGACTGTATACCAGAGACCATTATGTTATTTGTATCAGACTGTATACCAGAGACCATTATGTTATTGTAACATACTGTATACCAGAGACCATTATGTTATTGTAACAGACTGTATACCAGAGACCATTATGTTATTGTAACAGACTGTATACCAGATACCATTATGTTATTTGTATCAGACTGTATACCAGAGACCATTATGTTATTGTAACATACTGTATACCAGAGACCATTATGTTATTGTAACAGACTGTATACCAGATACCATTATGTTATGGTAACAGACTGTATACCAGAGACCATTATGTTATTGTAACAGACTGTATACCAGAGACCATTATGTTATTGTAACAGACTGTATACCAAAGACCATTATGTTATGGTAACAGACTGTATACCAGAGACCATTATGTTATTGTAACAGGCTGTATACCAGAGACCATTATGTTATTGTAACAGACTGTATACCAGAGACCATTATGTTATTGTAACAGACTGTATACCAGAGACCATTATGTTATTGTAACAGACTGTATACCAGAGACCATTATGTTATTGTAACAGACTGTATACCAGAGACCATTATGTTATTTGTATCAGACTGTATACCAGAGACCATTATGTTATTGTAACATACTGTATACCAGAGACCATTATGTTATTGTAACAGACTGTATACCAGATACCATTATGTTATGGTAACAGACTGTATACCAGAGACCATTATGTTATTGTAACAGACTGTATACCAGAGACCATTATGTTATTGTAACAGACTGTATACCAAAGACCATTATGTTATGGTAACAGACTGTATACCAGAGACCATTATTGCAAATTAATCACATCATTTTTTATCTGTTCTAAATCTACCTTAAACCGAGGTACCTTAAACATGGGATCTTTGTGTAAAGATGCACTGTTGTATTAATATGGGTAGTAGCTATTATCATTAGTATGGGTAAGTATTTGGCCATTGGTATATTGTTATTATTGCTACTAGTTACTGGGAATACACATCTCTAAGGCTGCACTGTGTAAGTTAACTGTGCTATCCAGGAGCAGCTGCGTGCCAGCTCTCTCTCCCCCTCTCGCTTTCTCTCTAGGTCTCTCTTTCCCGCTCTCCGTTGGTCTCTCTCTGACTCTGGTCTGATCGCCCTCCCGTCTTTCTCACTGTCTGTCTGTCTGTCTCGCTTTCTCTGCCTCTCTCTCTAGTCTCCCCCCCCCCCCCCGCTCTCCGTCTGTGTGTGTGTGTGTGTGTGTGCGTGTGCGTGTGCGTGTGCGCGTGCGCGTGTGTGTCTCTGCAACGGTCTGATCGCGCTGAGGCACTCTGTCTTTCTCTCCCTCACCCAAAATAAGGTAAAGGTAAAGTAAAGTTCCAACGATTGTCAAACACCTGAGTGTGCGAAATTTGTTCTTTGCATTTGACCCATCCCCTGGGGGAGCGGTGAGCAGCAGCAGTGCCGCGCTCGGGAATCATATGGTGATCTAACCCCCCAATTCCAACCCTTTGATGCTGAGTGCCAAGCAGGGAGGCAAATGGGTCCCATTTTTATAGTCTTCTGTATAACTCGGCCGGGGATCGAACTCACAACCTCTCAGTCTCAGGGCGGACACTCAAACCACAAGGCCACTGAGCTCGTGACAAAATGTGGGACACTTTCTAAATTTTAAGCTGAACTTGCCATTATACCCATTTTCTTCCTCCTTTTCTGCTCACGGAGATTTCTTTCTGCTTGCTATCAACGTTACTGCTTCCTGATTTCCCAAAGTACGGGTCGGACCAAGGCTCAAACATCACAGAAAGTGCATGCGTTAATCGCGCGTTTAAAAAAATAGTGGTGTTAAACGGAATTTGCGTTAACGCGTTATTATCGCGTTAACTTTGACAGCCCTAGTTTGATCTATTCATTGTGTATTTTTTTACATCTGTCACAAATGAATAAATAAATTCATAAATGCCATAACATGCTGCGCCCATGGTGCATCATCTCCACAGTCTCCACCCTAGAAACCGAGTGTTAGCAGCGCACGAGTTTGCTGATTTTAAGAAAGTGAATTATATGAGATGTCTGTTGGACAGCAGCACTTTTACTGTATTTCAATTCACATAAATGAAACGTTAATATTTCTTCAGTAGGTTTTAGTCTTCAGAGAACTGCTAAGATCCTACAATCACTGCTTCAGCTACATTATTCTTATTAGTAGGATTGTTTTTGTGGGTGTTCCCCGTCTTACCTTCTGTCTCTGTTTGATGATGTCAGAGCTGATTGGCAGAGAACAAGCGACATCTGGCAGAGGAGGAGAGGAACGCTGTCAAGATGAATTCTTCAGAAGAGGTGAGACAAAAATATCACTGTTGTATCACTGATGTTGCAACACACACGCACGCGCACACACACACACACACACACACACACACACACACACACACACACACACACACAAAAGCAAAATCCTGATTCTTTCTTTATATTTTTTTATGGAAACAGAAAGACACCAGTGGACCCAGACGTCACCGCTGTCATCAGTGTGACAAAACATTCACAAGACTTCAGCTGTTAAAGCAACATCAGAGAGTTCACTCAGGAGAGAAGCCTTACTCCTGTCAGGAGTGTGGGAGCTGTTTCAGTCAGTTAGGTACCCTAAGAAGACATAAACACATCCACACTGGAGTCAAACCCTACAGCTGTGACCAATGTGGGAGCAGGTTCAGTCAGTTAGGTAGCCTAACAACACATAAACGCATCCACACTGGAGTTAAACCCTACAGCTGTGACCAATGTGGGAGCTGTTTCAGTCAGTTAGGTAGCCTAACAACACATAAACGCATCCACACTGGAGTTAAACCCTACAGCTGTGACCAATGTGGGAGCAGGTTCAGTAAGTTAGGTAGCCTAACAAAACATAAGCGCATTCACACTGGAGTTAAACCCTACAGCTGTGACCAATGTGGGAGCAGTTTCACTCGGTTAAGTAACCTAACATCATATATACGCATCCACACTGGAGTTAAACCCTACAGCTGTGACCAATGTGGGAGCAGGTTCAGTCAGTTAGGTAGCCTAACAAAACATAAACGCATCCACACTGGAGTTAAACCCTACAGCTGTGACCAATGTGGGAGCAGGTTCAGTCAGTTAGCTCACCTGACATCACATAAACACATCCACACTGGAGTTAAACCCTACAGCTGTGACCAATGTGGGAGCAGGTTCAGTCAGTTAGCTCACCTAACATCACATAAACGCATCCACACTGGAGCTAAACCCTACTACTGTGTCCGCTGTAAGAAAGTGTTCAGACACTCAAATACTGTGAAGAAACACCGCTGCATCTAATCAAAGCAAAGTCGTCCTTCAAGGTAAAGCCGCGGTCAGCCAAGATCTGAAACAAAGGAAGAAGAAATAAACAACAATTAGACAAATTAAAGAACAAGACAAAAGGCCAACAATATCTTTGTGCTGTGGTGATGGATATTGTTGGTCAGCTGTAGACCGGCCACCTTGTTCTGATATTGATGTTATTTATGTTGCTGAGTTGCTGAATGAATTGTGTTGGCCTCTAATTGCCTGTTGAGGCTCAAATAAACTATTTTTGAATTGAATTTAGTTTATTGTAATTATCTATCTTGTCATATTGCTGAATGCTATACAATATTGAAGTAAACAGTGTTTGGATTATGAAGTAAATGGTAAATGGACTGCATTTATATAGCGCTTTTATCTTAAGCGCTTTACAATGTGCCTACATTCACACACCGAAGGTGGCAAGCTGCCACGCAGGGTGCTGGCACAGCCATCGGGAGCAATTTGGGGTCCAGTGTCTTGCCCAAGGACACTTCGACATGCAGACTGGAGGAACCGGTGATCGAACCACCGACCTTCTGATTAGTGGACGACCCGCTCTATCTCCTGAGCCACAGCCGCCCCACAGTACACATTCCAGGTCACCTAATTTGCAACCTGGAGGGGCTGCAAACTAGGCGACTTGGAATGCACAATACATTACCTGATCCCCTGGATGGTGGTATGATGGTGAGATGAAGCCTGACTCTCTGACAATCTTCACATCAGAGGCCCTTCCACCCCAGCCTTTTGAAAGGAAGGTGATACTGCCGGCTGGATGACATGATGCAATTAAGTATTTCACAGTTGTCCAGTTTTTGTAGTTGGAGTATGATTTTGCCCTGTGAACAAATTAATGCAAACACCCATGTTGTCTCAGTAAACAGTTTTGTATATATATTAGAACAGCAATTTTTGTACATTATCTGGTTTTATTATGCACGTACCTTGCGTTCAGCTTTTTGGAATGTTCAATACGAATTTCAAAGCAGTCAATTATACAAGTGAGGCGAGGGAACTTTGCTTTCATGTCTGGTGGTATTGTGCTTGACATGGATTTCCGCTCTGGCCAGTGAATCAGATGAGTCATTTTGCTGGACATCAGGTTGATCCATCTTCGGAACATGGCTTGTATAGTGCTTTTAGCAAGGTCCAAGATGCGGCACAGCAAGGCAAAGGATGGATTCTGTCGTAACTTCAGCAGTGTTATGAATAGCTGGTCTTCAGTGGATAGCTTACATTTTTTATCAGGCCTTACAAACTGAACCAGTTAAGAATGCAATCCTACAAACACATTCCATGTGAGCGCAGTCATGGCTTTGCATTGCAGATCGTCCCCTTGCACAGACTTGGCAGACACCCGCTCCTTGGCATCCCTCTCTCTTCTCAAATTGTCCATTTGGGCAAACATCTGGGCCCTTTCACCTTCTGCTAGAGGCCTTAACAAACCTTTACTTGTACTTGGCTCTGATGGGGGGGGGGGGGGGGGGGTCGTTATTTGTGCTAGATTCTTCCACAACTTCACTGGATGTCTTGGAGAGCCTGCTTCTTTTCGTAGAGGTAAAGTGAGGGGCTAACTCTCGCTTCCTTGCATTTTTAAAATGATTCCGTTTTCTGTGGAGTGTAGAAGCAGATGCAGGTTGATGGGGACAGATTGATGGGACATCATCTGGGTGTGTAGGATCATTGACCTGGAACCCTAAAAATATGAAGGGGGGAAATAGTTAAAACCACACAGGTCACAAGCAACTTGGTTACTCAACTAACAGTAACATACCTAGCTTAGCTCCTAAATAATGTTAGGCTAAGCTACTAGGTAAGTAACGCAATAAATAACAACAAAACACAAACAAATCGTCACTAACAACTATTAAAGTTTAGTACTAAGCCTTCACTAACTAACGTTAGTTAGTATCAAACAAAGAGAGGATCTGGATCTGGATATGTAATGTATACAAGAACATTAGGGTATATATAAACAAGACCAAAAAGGTAGATAACGTTAGTTAGTTTGAGTGACATTAACCTACCAGTTATGACGTGTTTACCACACACATACACATGTGAAGACGCTGGTTCCCAAAGCTTCCCTTTCTTGTCTTGTCTTCTGATTGCCTGAAGCCATAACGTTCTCCTTTGTGGATCTCTTTCTTTTCCAGGAAGAATGGGCAAACGGAGATCTGGATTTGAGTGTTTGTTTGAAATGCAACCCGCAACACAACAGCTTTTAGGCATTTTCCTCCGTCTAGCTAATTGCTAGTAGCAGAAGGGAGCTCTGTTTCTCTTCCAGCAAAGAGGATTTGCTGGCAATCCAATTATTACTCAGATTGCTGGCAGATTATTACGGAGCATACGGCACTGCACCTGTGACACGTTGAAAGGAATACATAGTAATACACTAATGGACTGTTAGACGTTTTAAAAACAGTAAATACATGATATGTAATAAGATTCAAATACTGTGATAAAGTTTTAAAAGATCATATATCGTCATAAAAAAACTATAAGATGTCAAAATGGTTAAAAACAGTAAGAATTAATATCCTGTTATCAGGGGTAAAAATCCTAAAAGGCGTTCAATTCATTTGTTTATTTCATCATTTATTTTGTTAAAAGTTAAGCTAAATAGAGTATTATTCAGTGATCTGCAATGTACCCTTAATCAACTAGCTTGAGATCGATTGCTTTTGTCTCCGCCCACATATCTAGGAGAAGGGGTCTATTTCCTCATTCAGTAAAACGCTGTCACAGAGGAAACACATTCTCATCACTCTCGTGATTATTCTCTCCTTTACAGGTATGTTGTCGCTCTTTCATACTGCTAAGCGGTTGTACTCTCAGAACATGTTTTGAGTGTAAAGAGATGGTGCACGTGACGTTTTGACTGAGTTAAAATAACGTTTGCCAAGTATGGTAAAGTGCTTGTGTTATAGACAGTTTTAACTTGACAACAATAACAACCATCACAACCCACCTGGATATCCGGTTTACTCCCTGTATACATAGCTGAGCGCAGGCTGATATTGGGCTCATATTAAATGTTAACGTTAGGCCGTGTCTCCGACAGACACATTAACAAGGTAGCCAAACACATTCGCTTGGCTATCCTGCATTACATCTCTGTTACAGTCTGTGGTCAGACCGTCAGACTCAGTGGGTCAGACAGACAGACAGACAGACATACAGCAGTTACGCTTGCTAGCCTGCATGAAAGACGCCAGTGTGTTTATGTTTTTAATATAGTCATATCTATGGTTTATAACGCTGCCACTAATCACAGGCAAAGAGGGCCAGGGGTGGGTTATGCCTTCGCCATCATCCGAAAAAAATATCGCTTCCTGTAAGCTAGCTAGCTAGCTAATGTTAGCTGCTGGTTGGTTGGCTAACTAGCGAATGTTAGCCGTTAGCTAACGTTATCGTGTTAACTAGACAAACACAGACATGCAGTAAGGTCCATGTACCTTTATGTATTGCAAAGGGATCTGACGGATAGTGCAGTAACAGTCAGCAGCTATGATAGCACGAGGAAGTCGTGGGGAGGAAGTCCATATATGGTCCATCCGGTCATGGGGCACAGGACATTACATCATCACAGGATAACGCGATTGGCTGGCTCAGATCTGTTCAAATCTGAGCCAGCCAATCACGTTGTCCTGCGCTGTTTGCGACCGTGTATAAAAGGCGACCCCAGACGGGGGGGAACCAGAGGAGAGGAGAAGAGGCGAGGGGAGGAGAGGAGAAGAGGCGAGGGGAGGAGAGGAGAGGGGAGGAGAGGAGAGGAGAGGGGAGATGGGAGGAGAGGAGAGGGGGAGAGAAGAGGAGGGGAGGGGAGAGAGGGGGAGAGGGGAGGAGAGGAGAGGGGAGGGGAGAGGCGAGGGGAGGAGAGGCGAGGGGGAGGGGGAGAGGGGAGGAGAGGAGAGGGGGAGGATGGGAGGGGAGAGAGGGGGAGAGGGGGAGAGGGGAGGAGAGGAGGAGAGGAGAGGGGGAGAGGAGAGGAGAGGGGAGAGGATGGGAGGGGAAGGGAGAGGAGAGGGGGGGAGTCTGTTAACAAACTTTTTTCAGTCAGCTCCGAAAGCTGCAGCGTTGATATGAGTAAAGCGCGTAGGGGGGAGGGGCGGGCATAGTGGCTGGACCCTTCCAGGGGCACTGCCATCTCTCTGGGCGGCCCTGGTAGTGGAAGCGATCATCTTGCTCTATAATGACCAGAATGGGTGTTGTTCAAACTGAACATTTATTTCTTCAACATGCTGCTGCAGAAAGGGAGATAAACAGCGGACACTATTTTCGTAGTTAAGCTATGAAGTAGCCTACCTCTCCCGCAGCATCGTGACATTGAATGAAAGTATAGGCTATAATTAGGCTCGTTTGAGATGACTTCTGGAGCAGCCGAGTGCAGGAGGCATGCCGCCGAGCGTTTCATGGTGTGCACGTACCGTCAGCCAATCAGAGGCAGAGAGGGGCGGGTCATGCCTTCGCCATCATGGAAAAAAAAGATTGCGTCCCGGAGCTAGCCTGAGAGGCTAATAAAAGCTACATGTTACAGAGTAAGCTGACTATCAGTACGTTATTGCACGCATAGGCAGGGTTCGAATTGGACCATGGGTCCTGGGGGAGCCAAAATTTTTGAGGGGTTGGACGGGGGGGGACTTGTCAATATAAATAAACAAATGTATAATTTGCTCCTCTTTTAGAACGGTGCTTGCTGGGTTAAAGACCATGTGAAAAACATTCTACTAGCCGTATTGGATGATCAAACTCATTTATTAATCAGAGTAAAGAAAAGCAGCAAGGGGACACACAGGCAACGTTTTTTCTGCTCAAAACACCCCTTCAAGAATCCTGTATAACCTACTCCACTCCATCGCTTCTTTGTCCAGTTGAAAGGTGGGTCTGTGCACAGCACTGTGTCTGTGGTGGGGGCGGGGTCCGCGGCGCCGTCTGGTGCTGCAGCAGGAGCGGCTACTGAAGCTTCGCTCTCTTCATCCAAGCTGTCATTATTATTGTCAACCGACGGCTCAGCACCTGAACTCTCCTCCGAGCTGTCATTGTGAACGTCCCATAGAGCCTCGCTCTCTTCTCCTGAGTCCGAGCTGATGTTTACATCAACCACCAGCGGCTCTCGTACCGGCTGCCTGTTCGGCAAACTCGCTGTAGACGTCCCTGGTGCGTTGCTGTGTGCTGCGGTTGAAACAGCTGATCTCTCCCCCTCTGAGCTGACGCGAAGCACGGGTGCAGAATGTTCAACATTAGTTGTCGTTTTAGGTTTCTTGGCAAACCCAAATTGTGCGAGGCTTGGTTGATTTCGTTTAGACATTTTCGCCAATCGCCCAGGATGCCATCACGGTTTGTTTTTATTTTTTAAAGTTTCAAATACAGCCGGCAAGTAAAGACAAGTCAAACGTGCAAACTAGGTGAGGGATTTGACTGCAGCGCCGCCACGCATGGATGTGTGAACGTTAATAAGCGATTCAGAGCAAAATTTGAGGATGCCAACCGCCATAAAACACAGAAGAAGAAGCTGAGAAAGTGCTGTGGGGTTGCAGCTGGTGAAAACCGCCTATAGGAGTTTCAGGCCCAGCTGGTTTACAGAGTTCAACCATTGAGATATAATATGAATGGAGAGAGCGTTCCTATCTCTTCCCTGTATGTTTTATTGAAGCCAAAATCCGGCCAGATCACTGAACCAGAGTCTGCGCATAGCGCCTTTGATTGAGAACCTGTGAGAGCTCCACGCCCCTCTGAACTTTCTTATGTAGAGCTGCTGTTTCTAGAATGCGCACAGTGCGTTGTGTATTTATACACAGTCTAGCTCTGTAAATATAACACTTTAAGTTGTAATATTTTTTGTCTCGCCAAAAGTAACCAGGAAGAGTGAGATCAGTTTATCAAAATGACGCCTGTACGAAAATCTGATTTTGGTTGTCGGAGATTTCAGACCTCCGGGCTGCTGCTGACTGCTCAGTGCTCTCAGCCCGGGCCGCTGGGGAGATTGCTGTGTTGACTAAGCTAAGAGGAGCCAGAGCTGCTTATTGCCCAGCCTCTCACTGGGGGAAATTATCGGATGAACAGCTCTGTGTTGATTAGCCTAATGTTTCCGTGGCATTTTGATTAACTTTATGATTACATTTCTTTCGGCGCAAATGTTGGTTTAACAAATTTAACCGTGAGGCTACGTTGTTGTACCCCCCCGGTAGTGTGGGCAGCCCAACCTAACGTTAGCCCAGTGAGTGCGTGAGACAGGCTGCCTGGTCTATTGCCTGGTATATCGTTACTAAGAGAGGAGCTTGTGAAGAATGAACATCCCCACAGTCAAAGCATTTCCCCCAGATATGCATATAAAAAAGTTTGTTGCTTTAATAGCCTACAAAAAATAAAACGTCTGTTTGTATGTCATGCTAACCCGTTAGCGATGAGCTAATGGTGCTTGTGTACTACTAGGCCTCATCTCATCTTATACCCGGGACGGGAGTTAACGTTATAAAACACATTTCCTGTCAGTTGGACAACCTGGTCAGTTCTGAAAACGTGTCTATTATTGTGTTATTCCAGCTATCGTTATCGGTTGTTAAGTTATAGTAATATGAAAAATAGCCGACTAGCGCAAGCAGCTAACACTGCATGTTAAAACCATTGTGTAGCCTACCTATAACGTAGCTGGAGTAACTCATAAAACACATATTTTCTGAACTTACTTCAGTCCCCAACCAACGTTAATTCCTCGCGCACAAAACATTTGTTTTCATTCCTCAAAACAATGTTCTTTTTATTGGGGTCCATTGATGTCTGGTAGCCAGCACAGCCAACCATGAGCCACCCGACTTCCAGGGAGCGTTAGATAACATGATGCCGTGTGTGTTGTCTATGACGATAGATCTATAATGTGCAGAGCCTGTCCAGCCAATGACGGCTTGAGACTGGCTGCCACAGCTGTCAATAATCCATTTTTATCCCTTTTTATATGTCAAATAACTAATTAAAAACAAACTGATCAGAAAAATGACCACTTGCACAGGCATTAGCATTATAATGACTATCTAAAATGATACAAACCACCTTTGGAAAAAAATTATCTGACGTATACTGTGATTATTTCGCTTGTGATTTTCCCATCCACTAACATGGGGAGGCGGGCCTTGTGACCTATTACTGGATTCAGCCGTCAGGGCGACGATCTAACATGCAGTGGCTTCACTAAACGGGAGCTGAAATGGCGTCCATCTTTATATAGGTCGATGAGTTCAACCTGTGTTCAGCCCAGTGTTGCCGCCCTGTGGTGGATTCACGCATGCACAGGAGTAAATAGGCTATTTTGCACAGTTGATGGCATTTGTTTATTTGGTGAATTTGATGCAGCTGTGTAAATGCATTTTCCACAGTAGTTTGTTTATTGTTATTTTGTGACTTTTGTACATTTTCTGAGAGTTTATTTACCACATTTATGCACATCTTATGTACCAGTAACAGTGGGGAAAAATAGGAATTATGTCTCTGATAAATACAAGCTGTAACTTGAACATGATACTGCTATTGCAACTAATTTGTTGAATGTATATTTGTGAAATGTGTATAATATTTATGATGTTTGATTCAGTAAAACGCTGTCACAGAGGAAACACACTCTCATCACTCACGTTTCAGTTTAAGTTCAGTTTATTTAAAAAAAGGACAGTACACATTAATCAACATTACTGTAAATGCGCCAGTTTTAGCCAACTGGCTAATTCGCAACTGTAGTCCTTTTGGCAAGATGTTATAAAACCATACACCTAAAACAGAAGCATTAAAAGTAAAACACAATATTTACAACACAATCCAAAATAATAGTAAAAACAATAATACAATACACAATTAACTGATTACAAGTGGTCACATGTTTGATTTGTTAATAGCCAGGTCTTGAGTTTTTTTGTAAAGGTGTGGTAGGTAGCACAGTATCTTATATCAGTTGGTATGATGTTCCAAAACTGAGTGGCTCTGACTGAAAAACAGGATTTATGTTTAAAAACGTGATTATTCTCCCCTTTACAGGGGTACAACACGCCCACTTCACTATCAGACATTCTATTTGCGAGGGGTATTTTACAGACCCCATCGCTGTATGTGGGTTTCTCTTATGGTTTACTTTTACATTTCATTTCATTTTATTTTGTCCAATATTCAGATATTCCAGAATTGCATGTTGTGTTAAAATACATATTATTATTTCTATCTAACACTTTTTAGCCTGATTTAATTGTAAAACCGAGTGTAAAAAGTTATGCAAAGCCTTCTGGGAAATTTAACCTGTGGAAGAGGAAAGTGGACGGAGTTCCCAGCATGCCCTGGGGAACTGTGTTTTTGTGTCAATTGTTTGTTTGTCAATGTGTTTTGGAGGTTAAAATGATTTCTTGTTCTATATGCATGATGTTAGTTATCTGATAAGTTATGTGTCGACTAATAGTGCTGTTCTGCATGCTAATACAAAGTTGAAATATTGGCACCATGGGTGATTCTGCTGTGCAGTTAAGTGACCTGTCTGATGGGACACAGGATCTGCTATTAAAACGGAGATCTTTTCTCTCTATACTTATCTTGCTAGTACGCAAGTAATGAGTTTGATTAGTAACTGTAATGTGATTACTGAACTTAGCTACAGTAGTGCCTTATACTACTCGTTACCGACAAAAGTAATGTGATTACAGTAACCCCAACACTGCTGTTAATGCTGTTATGTTAAGCAGCTGGTTTGTGTTGTTTTGACATAGTTAATGTTGTAACCTTTATAAATGATGTTTACTGGTAATATTGACATAGCTAATGTTGTAACCTTTATAAATGTTGTTTACTGTTAATACTGTTATGTTAAGCAGCTGGTTTGTACTGGTTAATACTGTTGTGTTAACTCATTGAGTGCCAGCCACTTTTGGAAAACGAATGCTCCCAGTGCCAGAGTTTCAGAGCGTTTTCAGTGATTTCTCGAGACCCATAATATTGTGATATTACTATGTAAACACCGAACACGCCCAAAGAACCATGAGAATCTATTGTATCATCAGCAAAAAAAAGTTTATTGATATCATTTTCCGTTCTTTAGTTATCAGCCGGAGAAGATAGGTGGATTTCAGCAAAAACACATGTTTCAATTTAGAAGCTGAGATAATGAGCCTTACGTGAAATGAAGCATTTCAAGCACATCACTGACTCTGAAGCTAATATTTTCTGATGTAATGACACCTCAAAAATAATTTCCTTCAATAAAACAGTGAAAACAAAGGAATTTTGTTTGGCCAAATAATATTTTTTAGCTGCAACCAGCAGCGCTGGCCCCTGCGTGCGCAGACCCTACACCTTGCTGGTCTTGATTTACTGCTGGTGGGCATCAGATATTCTAGCTTGTTTGCCTGTCTCTGTCCATCGAGCCTGCTGTCTGGGTCTGTGTTTACTGTCAATGGTTGTATGCTGCCCTGCGTGCCCCCCCCCCCCCCCCCCCTCCTCCGTGGGAGTGTCTCTGGTGACTCTGCTGCGTTTGCTCTGCACTGAAAAGTGCGCTGCACCCCGCTTTTTCACAGCGTGTCGCCGGCTCCCAGCTGAGAATAATGTAACTTTTCAGAAAGACGCTGGTGTCGGCAACTAAATCATATGGATGGGCTATCGCAGCGGACACGGAGGGGCTCAATTTTGGCAGCAGATTGGCTGCTGCAGGCACAGCTAACGTTATGCTTCATGCATATCGATGCATACGGATGCGATTTCCGTTTCCCCATGACTACTTCTCTGTTTTTTCCTCGCCTTTCTGTAATCTGGAGAGCACTGTCGCCACCTAATGGGTCTGTAAAATAGCTTTTACACATTCAACATCCACCATACTTTCACAGGAGATGGATCAGGCTTTAATCCACGTCCCACCGTCAAAAAAACGCAATTGACGACTTTAGTCGTCATTGGCACTCAATGAGTTAAGCAGCTGGTTTGTGTTGATGTTGACATTGTCATCTTCTACGCATCACTTTCTAACGTTACGCACTATTACTCAGCAAACATTTCCTCGATCTGTGTCGCTGTTATCGTATCCAATCGACGTCGGTTCAAGGCGTGACTTTAATATTATCATTTGCTGGGATGAAAACATCTTAATGAGATGGTGATTTCTAGCAAATCATATTTTAGACTGTGTATCTGAATAAAAACTCACAGGAAGCATTTCTGCCTTTATTTTGACCATTTGCCGACATGAAAATATAAATCTTTGGGGAAAATATTGATACTTTGTTAGCTTGAAAGGGAGGTGATATTGATGTGAAGGCATTTCTGCATCTCTTTACAGAACAGGAGGCACAGTGGCACTCTGGTATGACAATTTGAGATGTCCCTCCTGGCAACACTGATTCTAGACTGACCGGGATGCAGAACTGAGTCTGAAGCAACAGCATCGTGACAAACTGCAGGTGCCAGGTGATCTAAACCATGCTATGTTATTGTAACAGACTGCATACCAGAGACCATTATGTCATTGTAACAGGCTGTATACCAGAGACCATTATGTTATTGTAACATACTGTATACCAGAGACCATTATGTTATTGTAACAGACTGTATACCAGAGACCATTATGTTATTGTAACATACTGTATACCAGAGACCATTATGTTATTGTAACAGACTGTATACCAGAGACCATTATGTTATTGTAACAGACTGTATACCAGAGACCATTATGTTATTGTAACAGACTGTATACCAGAGACCATTATGTTATTGTAACATACTGTATACCAGATACCATTATGTTATTGTAACAGACTGTATACCAGAGACCATTATGTTATTGTAACAGACTGTATACCAGAGACCATTATGTTATTGTAACAGACTGTATACCAGAGACCATTATGTTATTGTAACAGACTGTATACCAGAGACCATTATGTTATTGTAACATACTGTATACCAGAGACCATTATGTTATTGTAACAGACTGTATACCAGAGACCATTATGTTATTGTAACAGACTGTATACCAGAGACCATTATGTTATTGTAACAGACTGTATACCAGAGACCATTATGTTATTGTAACAGACTGTATACCAGAGACCATTATGTTATTGTAACAGACTGTATACCAGAGACCATTATGTTATTGTAACAGACTGTATACCAGAGACCATTATGTTATTGTAACATACTGTATACCAGAGACCATTATGTTATTGTAACAGGCTGTATACCAGAGACCATTATGTTATTGTAACATACTGTATACCAGAGACCATTATGTTATTGTAACAGGCTGTATACCAGAGACCATTATGTTATTGTAACAGACTGTATACCAGAGACCATTATGTTATTGTAACAGACTGTATACCAGAGACCATTATGTTATTGTAACATACTGTATACCAGAGACCATTATGTTATTGTAACAGGCTGTATACCAGAGACCATTATGTTATTGTAACATACTGTATACCAGAGACCATTATGTTATGGTAACAGACTGTATACCAGAGACCATTATGTTATTGTAACAGACTGTATACCAGAGACCATTATGTTATTGTAACAGACTGTATACCAGAGACCATTATGTTATTGTAACAGACTGTATACCAGAGACCATTATGTTATTGTAACAGACTGTATACCAGAGACCATTATGTTATTGTAACAGACTGTATACCAGAGACCATTATGTTATTGTAACAGATTGTATACCAGAGACCATTATGTTGTTGTAACAGACTGTATACCAGAGACCATTATGTTATTGTAACAGACTGTAAGCGTTCCAGCTGCACAACGCTGTAATGTAGGCTATTGGGTGACGTCAGACAACTGATTCTCCGTGAAGTCAGGGTAGATTTCTTCCCCCGAATTTACACGTCGGGAGGACTTTGAGTGGTGTTCCAGTGTACTTTCTCTAGTAGGAGAACAGAAAATCCCAGCGTCCGAGTTGTCTGGAATGCAGCATTAGTCCTGTCTGTGTGTCTTTGTCTTTCATACTGAACAGTTCAGATGCAGCCAGGGATGCTCTGTATATGTTAGGCAGGCATAAACTTTATTTAGGCAGACAGAACGTCCGTTACATAATGTCACTATATACTGCAAAGGCTTGAATCAATGGACCATAGCCTCAATCAACATTGTGACAACATTATTTTTATTTTGATGAATTTGAATGTTGCGGGTCCCTAGATTTTTGCGATGTCAAAATAGGGTCACAAGCCAAAAAAGGTTGGGAACCCCTGCGCTATATAAATCCAATCAATTAAATCACTGGTCCACATTACTGGTTTATTGTGTATCAATTCCTCAGCGATTTTAATACTGGTGTATGGGTTTTATCTAGGGCTGTCAATCGATTAAAATATTTAATCGCGATTAATCGCATGATTGTCCATAGTTAATCGCGATTAATCGCAAATTAATCACCAAATTTTTTATCTGTTCTAAATCTACCTTACATGGGAGCTTTGTGCAAAGATGCACTGTTGTATACATATGGGTAGTAGCTATTATCATTAGTATGGGTAAGTATTTGGCCATTGGTATATTGTTATTATTGCTACTAGTTACTGGGAATACACATTTCTCAGGCTGCTGTGTAAGTTAACCGTGCTATCCAGGAGCAGCTGCGTGCCAGCTCTCTCTCCCCCTCTCGCTTTCTCTCTCGGTCTCTCTCTCCCGCTCTCCGTTGGTCTCTCTCTGACTCTGGTCTGATCGCCCTCCCGTCTTTCTCACTGTCTGTTTGTCTCGCTCGCTTTCTCTGCCTCTCTCCCCCCCTCCCCGCTCTGTGTGTGTGTGTGTGTGTGTGTGTGTGTTGCGCTGAGGCGCTCTGTCTTTCTCTCCCTCACCCAAAATAAGGTAAAGTGATTGTCAAACACCTGAGTGTGCGAAATTTGTTCTCCGCATTTGACCTATATCCCCTGGGGGAGCGGTGAGCAGCGGCGTGCGCCGCGCTCGGGAATCATTTGGTGATCTAACCCCCCAATTCCAACCCTTTGATGCTGAGTGCCAAGCAGGGAGGCAAATGGGTCCCATATCTATAGTCTTCTGTATAACTCGGCCGGGGATCGAACTCACAACCTCCCAGTCTCAGGGCGGATACTCAAACCACAAGGCCACTGAGCTGGTGACAAAATGCAGAACACTTTCTAAATTTTAAGCTGAACTTGCCATTATACCCATTTTCTTCCTCCTTTTCTGCTCACGGAGATTTCTTTCTGCTTGCTATCAACGTTACTGCTTCCTGATTTCCCAAAGTACGGGTCGGACCAAGGCTCAAACATCACAGAAAGTGCATGCGTTAATCGCGCGTTTAAAAAAATAGTGGTGTTAAACGGAATTTGCGTTAACGCGTTATTATCGCGTTAACTTTGACAGCCCTAGTTTGATCTATTCATTGTGTATTTTTTTACATCTGTCACAAATAAATAAATAAATTCATAAATGCCATAACATGCTGCGCCCATGGTGCATCATCTCCACAGTCTCCACCCTAGAAACCGAGTGTTAGCAGCGCACGAGTTTGCTGATTTTAAGAAAGTGAATTATATGAGATGTCTGTTGGACAGCAGCACTTTTAGTGGTCTGCAGAACTGGGAGGGCCCAACGCTGCGGCGTTGCAGCGGCCTCCCGTGGCCTGCCGCGGCTTCCCGGAGTATTTTTCTTCACCAGCAGCTGCAGTGCGCAAAAGAGCCGCCAGGTGGCACGTGTGAGCAGTCTCTACAGGCGGAAGTCACCTGTGCGTTCGTTCCAAACATTTCCATCTTTGAAGCACCTCAAAGACAGAGTGACTTGTAACGTTACAATAATTCAAGGTGAGTGAGTTTCAATTCATGTTAAGGTTAATGTTCAAACACCAGCTGTTTGGATATTTCCCAGAAAGCTATAACTTTTTACACATACAGCCATGGGGTGTATATAAACCCCTCGCAAATACTGCATGATATAGTGAAGTGGGGGAAGTTTGACCATAACAACATTGCACGCGGTTTCTTTACCAAAATGCTCTGCATTGCAGATTGAATAATAAAAAAGGCAAACTGGTCAACGTGACGCGAGGGGGACGTGCGGGCGGCATTAAACGAATGCACCCAAGTATGTTAGAGAAGCAGTATAGCGGAGGGGAGGCGGACCTCTGAGCCTTCCTCATCGGACCATCGTGATTAATTACCTGTTTGAATTACAAATTTGCAGATTTAATCGTAAAAAAGGCCAATTCCACTCAACGTAACGCTCGTGGGAGGTGCAAGTGTTGTTGAACAAGCGCGCCCTAAGTAGCCTACAGTGTCAGTGCAGTTCAGACTGGGGAGGCGGACTAGCAGATTCAGCAGAAGTAATTTGTGTTGTGGAAAATGTTTTTCACATTCTTTCCTGTTTTAAACCCAATGTGAGTAATGAACAGGTCTTCAACTGTGAATTCAACTCGCCTATTTGCATGAAGTCGCTTCCATTACATCCATGCTGCTGCTGTGTTTATCTCTCTCCAATAGCGTTAGGTTCAAAGCCACACGATAACTAACGTTATCCGCCAGTAATTCTCCCTGTTTTCTGCCAGCAACACACACGTTGTTGGTCAGGATCTGTATCGTTAACGTTATTTGTTTTGGCCTTTCAATATTACTGGTAGTGATATAGTGCTTAGTTCAGCCGCTTGACTGTACTTATTAGTAGCCTATCCAGTGGTGTCTCTCATGCAGAGATCAGCTGTCAGGTTGTGAACGTGCAGCGTCGCAGCCAAACAGTAGCCTATCGCAGCTACTTCATAAACCAATTAATGAATTCATAAATACCACCGCAATGGCTATTTGGTTGACATCGCACGCTCGCAACCCTAATCACATATATTATTTTGTTGTTGTTTTTCAGGACAACCCTCCCTTGCTGACGAGCCTTCAGTGAGACAAAGTGCTCCACCCTCCAAGCTACTGTACTGTAGCCTACTTGCCGTGCTGGGACCAGACGAGAGCATTTTCAAGAATAAAAGTTGAAACAAACAATACTCATTGACAGAACAGAAGGCAATCATTTGATCTGAAACACTGCAATATCATATCACTGAGCTTAAAGAAAGGCTCAACAGTGTGAATGAATGAAATATAAAACAGGTACTGCTGCTAAATTAAATTGCAGCCACTGTACATTACACATAACCTCTGTTAATATGTATGCTGTTAATTAACAGTCTATAGTGGTTCTTGCTGAAACGCGTACGTTGTTGCAGTGTTTGAAACAGGAATAAAACCCTCAAAGGACATTTTTTGAGTGCTAGATCCTTCTCTCTGCTGCCCTATGGAAAGCTTTTTTATCCGGTGAGCTTCAGCTGATAGCTGCTTTGAACATTGTGAATAGCAATGCCCTTCCCCCCAGTCCTTTGTTTTGCTAATTCACCCTGCCACCCTGCAGACACTGAGAAGGTTTTTGTTTTAGAACAGGTTTTCAACGTGACGCGTTTTCTATACACAAACTGGATTTCCCCTGTTTCCCATATAAGTAAAATAGCCTAACAATAAGATATAGGCTACAGTAGGACAATTTGAACAAACGGTGACTAATCTGCATGGCATTCCATCAGTGAAACATGATTTTATTGAACAGAAGAGGCTGGTTGGCCACAACAGGGTGTAATATTGACACTGGAAATAATGTAGCCCATGTGTTTTTTTTGTAACTTCATTTTTAAGGTTTTTGTTTTAGAACAGAGTGCATCATTTTCCAACATTTCTCCACATGAGTGACAGTTTTACAAATGCAAACTCACAAAAAAACAAAAACATTCAGGTCATCATGATGGGTGTTACAGATCAATTCTTAGTTTTTTAATAGTTAGCTTTGTGTTAAGTTATGTTGTTCGGTTACTTGTTCCAATCAGCTTCAGAGAGAGAGAGAAGAATAGAGCGAAAAATAGAGAGAAAAAATGGAATGAGACATGCATGTATAATATATAATACATTCAATGTGAAAATACACATGGGCCTTCCTCAGCGTTGGTCTTTGACTGAAACGTTCGTTGCTGCTGCCCAGGTACATGAGGAAATAAATCAACAAAAAGACATTTGGAGTGCTGGCTTTTCTCTTGTTCATATCTCATGCTTGCCCTGCACCCAGTGAGTTTTTAAATATTTTCGAGTGTGCTTGCAACCTGACTTTCTACTTAATATTTCTAGTGTGGACATAGGAGGTTGTTGTACAGAATTGTTAAGTCGTGTCAAAATAAAACTTCTAAGTTGAAAATACTTGAAAAGGTGCCTTTCTGGCTTCACTTTCAGCTATTCAAAACCCAGTATTAATTTGATCTCTGAGATTATTTTTAACCAGTAATCTTGGATTGCTGGGCATTTCCAAAATATGTGATAGTGATCAGCCATTGAATTATTGCATTTTCTCCAGCAATTACCGGATTCTGGTCTATCGTTCTGTAAATATTTTCTTATTGGAGTAATAAAAAAATCTGATAAGGTTCTTCCATGAAAATTCTCTCCATTGAGCCCATGTGGTTTTAAGGAATGGATTGAGCTGATGACAAGAATGGCAACTTGAATTTGAGGTCTTCATACTTTTCCTCCGTCATGTTCATGAAGTAGGTTCTTGATGGATGTCTGTAGCAATCATGTCATGCTGTCTGACTCAGCTGCTTCTGCTCAGTTGAACATGGAGCTGTACGATGCTGTGATTTACTGAAAAAGAAATTAAATTATTATTATTATTACTACCTACAAAATAATAACAAGCCCATACATCATCTTCTTTCTGTTAGCAACCGAAGCAGTTTGTTTACAAACAACCTGATCTTTATGGAACCTATAAGTCCCACTATAAACCATTATCTGTCGTCGTTTCACGTTTTACTGAAAAATGCTGCCACCAGATTAAAGAAAAGACCCTGTGTGATGTTGACTGATGTGTTTTTTTAATGTAATGTGCGCGTTAGTTTTCCTAATTCCGTGATTGAAAAACAGCATGGCTCAGACGACAAGCTAGCTCCATATGCAGCTCCAGTCCAAAACAGAGCTATCTACTGTAGATTGATTAGCGTTACTGTAGCTACACCATGATGCATGACCGCGCATCAGTCAATATCACATAGGCCTAAATGTTTTCTTTAATCTGGTGGAAAAAAAATGCAATCAAAGTTAAAACGACACAGATATTATGGTTTACACGGGACTTAGATTTAGCTCCCATTAGCCATGTTCGCTAGCCACTTCACTTTATGGCTACTACCCTCCATAAGCAGACTACAGGCATCAGATAGGCTACCAAATAGCCTACCAACAGCACAGAACCATGTTCCTTGAGGAAACGATTAGCGGTACCATGGGGTTAATCACTGTTAATGTTACACATTCAGTTGCAGTTATCTAACGGTGGCATGGCAAGCCTTAGCAAACTCCCTAATGTTAGCGTATGATGCTAACGTTAGCTAACACAGGCCTGCTGTAGGCGACAATCTCATAATCTCCTGGCGGAGATAATAATAACAAGCCCATACATCATCTTATTTCTGTTAGGCTACTACCATAAGCAGAAATGATGTCTTACCTTCACTGTTGTGTTACAAATTTGATGGATGAGTACACACTGTAGCCTATTTCCACAGCGCTGCGTGGCATAACATACTATTATTTATTTATTTATTTATTTACCGGTATTAACGTTAGACAGCCTTCTTCTTCTTTGGTTCACTCCAGGCACTTCCTGTTGAGTCAATGAACAGAAATAGTGGACAGCGCCACTCTGCCATTTTAACCGTGTTGTGGTCACACAGTGTATCGTTTCTCAGGTGATTCAGCAGATTCAGGTGATATGCTGCCACCTAGCGTCTAATAAATATTACTGCAGCCTAATTGTTTTCATCAAAGCGGCACACCGCGGGAAAAGGCAACGCCACCACCCCCCAACTCTGCAGACCTCTGTATTTCAAATCACATGAATGAAATGAATAATATTTCTTCAGTAGGTTTTAGTCTTCAGAGAACTATTTGGATCCTACAATCACTGCTTCAGCTACATTATTCTTATTAGTATGATTGTTTTTGTGGGTGTTCCCCGTCTTACCTTCTGTCTCTGTTTGATGATGTCAGAGCTGATTGGCAGAGAAGAAGAGACATCTGGCAGAGGAGGAGAGGAACGCTGTCAAGATGAATTCTTCAGAAGAGGTGAGACAAAAATATCACTGTTGTATCACTGATGTTGCAGCGCACACACTCACTCTCACACACACACACACGCACACACACACACACACACACACACACACACACACACACACACACACACACACACACACACACCCTGCTGAAAAAACCAGCATAGACTAGCATGAATTTCTTGCTGGTCTATGCTGTTTTATGCTGGTTAGTGCTGGTCTGATGCTGGTCTATGCTGGTTAGTGCTGGTCTGATGCTGGTGGACCAGCATTACCTTGCTGGTCCACCAGCTAACGCTTGCTGGTGAAGCTGGTAAACTACCATGGCCTTGCTGGTAAAGTTGCTGGACCAGCATGGTGAAGCTGGTGGACCAGCATGGTGAAGCTGGTGGACCAGGATGGTGAAGCTGGTGAAGCTGGTGGACCAGCATGGTGAAGCGGGTGAAGCTGGTGGACCAGCATGGTGAAGCGGGTGAAGCTGGTGGACCTGCATGGTGAAGCTGGTGGACCAGCATGGTCATGCTGATGAAGCTGGTGGACCAGCATGGTGAAGCGGGTGGACCAGCATGGTGAAGCTGGTGGACCAGCATGGTCATGCTGATGAAGCTGGTGGACCAGCATGGTCATGCTGATGAAGCTGGTGGACCAGCATGGTGAAGCTGGTGAAGTTGCTGGACCAGCATGGTGAAGCTGGTGGACCAACATGGTTGTGCTGGGGATTGCTTGAGGAGATTGTGAAGTGCTCCACAATGGAAATGACCTCCTCTGTACCCTGCTGGTCCATGGCATGGATTTAATTTTAACTTTCGTGTCCAGGCCAAGCCCAGGTCCCTTTTTGGGGTGTTTTACAAAAGTGAATTGTGTTAGTGTGTGTTAGAGAAGCAAATGAAAATGTAATTAATGTAATGAGAATATAATTAGGCCTATCAAAATCTTGGGGACAATTTTTGCCCCTTGATCATGTTTTTTTGGTGCATTCTGAGATTTATTAGAGCATATTTGGCCTTGCCCCTGGCTAATTTCCTACCCTGGATCATACCATGAAAACATACAGTAAGGGGTAGACATCACCTTTTCTGTCATCATGTTTGGTTCAGGAGATTTGATGCAAAAATAATTAGGTTATAGTGGAAAGTAAAATGGTCGCCATGGCAACCATGAGGAAAACATCTAAAAGCAAAAGTTTTATTGGATGGGGGACCCTGGCACAAAATTGGGGATCTGTCTAGTTTAGGGGACCTTGATGTGAAAAAGTTTGGGAAACAATCTGGCCCATCACCCATCCCCTATGGGTTATAGGGTGGGTTATATTAGCCTGGGTAAACCCAGCCTCCACGTGACCTGCTCTCAGACCTGCTCTCAGTCACTACGAGAGCAGAGGAGGTCTGAGAGCAGGTCACGTGGAGGCTGGGTTTACCCAGGCTAGGGTTATATGCCTTCTTTTTTATATTTTGTATCGTCTTCTGGCCTCCATTGACAGCTTGCCAGATAAAATAAATGGTACAGGGCCAAGTTATAACATAAGCAACAAATAACGCAACACACAAGAAAATAGTTTTAACCATGGCCAACAAAACACCTTACAGGGTAACAGGCTAATATAACACAATACAAGAGGCTAATGCAATTCTATCTCAAGCATAGCTAGTCCTTTAAAATAACATTACACATGAATGTATTATTATTATTATTGTTATTATTGTTATCATTATTGTTGTTGTTGTTGTTGTTGTTGTTGTCATTATTATTATTATTATCATTATTATTATTATTACTTTCAAGCTATGTTATGTTTTCTACTGTAAAGAGGCTTTAATTAAACTCTAGGTGGCCGTGGGTCAGACTCATTTCTGAGGCTAGTTTTCCCATATAGAGGGTATGCACCTGATGTCACAGGCAGAAGTCACTGCATGGTCACGCCCACTGAGTGACAGCAAGACTGATTTAGAATGCAGTAATCAGCCTAGATGAATGACACCTGCTGCTGCTCCAAACAACAGAGAACCTGCTGAATGTTTTGCCCATAGGTTTTAGGTTTTGCCAGTCGATTGAGGGGGTGTGTTCCAGTGGGAAAGTGACGTCCGTGCTGCATACCCTCCATTCAATTGGAACTATTTTATGGAACTAGTATCACTACGCCTCTGATATGCTGCGCGAGACCATCTCCAAACTTTCGCGCGGCTGGACCTGTCTGCACCACTCAGCACTCACTGCTCTCAAATAAAACTCCAGAAACAACGAACCGGCGGCTTGAAGCAGATTATTTGTGGAGGTGAGTGAAGTAGGCTTAACTTGTGTGTTATTTACTATGACAGAAAGAGGTTATTCACGTCAATTACTTGTAAGAAGGAGAGGGGCCACTGAGGGGGGAACACTTTTTTTTACCGTGATAGAGCGCTGCTCTCACCTTCAGCTGTGTGTGTGTGTGTGTGTGTGTGTGTGTGTGTGTGTGTGTGTGTGTGTGTGTGTGTGTGTGTGTGTGTGTGTGTGTGCGCGTGCCTGTGGTGGCGTTATGGCTGGGTGATAATTCTATATTGTAACAGGCTAGTATTTTGGTTTGTGGGCGTTCTGGGCTGGCATGCTGATGTGTTTAGGTGCCGAGAAGAGCCTGGTGACGCGAGGTTTAGTGTTTAGGAAGCGCTGGAGTCAGTAACTTAACGAGTCACAAGTTGGCCAGCTAGCCTGTCAGTCAAGCAAGATCCAATGGGGGAACAGATCTTGAATAGCTCAACCGGGGGATTGGCTGAGACCGGGCGAGTGGGAGGGAACTTAAGGGGGCTTTGAGGAAGCTGGGGAGAGGAAGGAAAGACTGTTAATAGACCCTTCTCACGGGGGCCATTTTGGGTCGAAAAGGCAGGGCACTAATGAGGCTTTCCAAATTCCAATCATGGAAGTTGGAAACCCTCATTAGTGTTTTGCTTGCACCTGTGTTTACCCTGCCTTTTCGACCCAAAATGGCCCCCGTGAGAAGGGTCTATTGTGAAGGAGAAGGGTTTTGTCTCGGGGATAATTTAGCGTAGAGTGTGGCTGACAGCAATCTCTGTAAATGTTCGGTGCTATATCATTAAAGAACTTAATGAAGAGAAGTGCCTGAGTGTAATCCTGACACGTTACAATATTATTGTTTTTCAGTGGAATCATATCATGATGATATGAAGATATACTGTGGGCCACAGTATATCTTCAATGTGCTACAGTCTGTGGCACATTTCTGCTAATTGATGCCAAGCTAATTTTACTTTAAAACTGATAAAATGTCAAATGAGGTATGGTAGGAATGTTTATTATCATTCAGTTCAATCAGATGAACATTAATGTGATTATTTAACATGATTTTGCATGTATGGACCATATCTATTGATATTGAGAAAAATCCTTGATTATCTTTATGATATTGATTTAAAACATATAGCCCTAGTTAAAGTCGAGCTGAACCCAAGAATGACTTTTCTTTTCTTAGTTCAAATACCTGGGTATGCAGTGCACCTATTTAATAATGTATGCAAAACAAATCACAACAATCTAATTTCTTTAGTTTTTCACACTTTTTCACATCAAAAGTTCGTTTTTCAAGATTTCATTGATAACAGTAATTTACAGTTTGCTGACGTCACCTAGTAGCTACTATCAAATTTCTACCCCATTTCAACCAATCATTTCACGACATCCAGCTGTCAATCAAATCTTCATTACAGGATCATTTTCTCTTCCAAATGAAGGGGAAAATGGCACCTAGTGCCTGTCATCTGGCAGAGTTTCTAGCCCATAAACTAACTACTAACTTGAGCAATTATGCAAACTAAATCAAACGGTACTGTCTAAGAATGCAAAGAAATGTAACTGGCTCGTTAAAACACGCATTCCAGGAATATTATTTACATTTATAACGATAATGGCGCGCGCCTCCGAGCCTGACTGTCAGGGGTCGTCTCTCGGAGATTCCAGGCGGGCGGGCAGCACCTATGGATCGGATTGTCCGCTCGCTCCGCACGAAGCAGCTGGCTCCCTGGTACTCTGCGGATCCCACTCGTGTAGCATGACAACAGGCTGAATCCCACTCGATTTGGGGGTGGAACACGGCAGGATTGGCCAATGCCAAAGCCAGTCCTCAGAATTGTCAAATCAAATCATCGACACGTATATGGTCCGCCTCTCAATTCGTTTTCAGTGTCTGACGCTCACGCTGGTGCATTCCGTTCCGGTTCACTTCGACTTTAATGGTGGAGCTGATTTAATTACTGTATAAATATGAAAACAGGGGGAAAGCTGGTACCTGGTATTTGTGATGTATAAAGTAAAGCTAGAGAAACTGACTCCAGACCTTTTTCGTTGGTTTTCACTTTTCAATTGTGCAAATATTACACTCACTAAACTGTTTCCCTGTAATGCTCTGTAGATCTTGGATGTGCATGAGAAGCCTGGTGATGCCTCCTAAAGCAGACTGGACAGAGTGCTACAACATCAACTTCTCTATACAGAACCAGCTGCAGCTGATTGTGGCCTCACCCACTGCCGCATGTCTGTATGTTAACTACAAGACTTTATCCACTATCTTTCTCCTACTAATACTGTCTCCTACCACTACACCATTCCACTCCCCTCTCTGTCCCTCCATTTTTCTCTCTCATTGTTCTCTCTCCCATTGTAGATGATAACGGAACGCTGAACTGCCAGCATTACTATGGCATTGGCCAGGAGGCCATGCTGGACAAGAAGGTGGGTGCTGTCATCCACGCCGTCAACCTCAGGAAGCTCCTGGGAGCCGAGTGCAGGACGATACGGGAGGAGATGAGAACGAGGAGGTCAGTGGCACCAATCGGGCTGTGAGCCAGAAAGGTCTTTGTACAGCTAGACCCTGGGTAGACAGTACAGTGAAATTATTTTTAAAGTAGCTCATGCGTCATGCGTCACTTTTGTGTAGCACTTTTTCAAATGGCAGTTGAAATATTGACCAAAGAACAGTGTTACTCTGCCACTAATTTATCTCTGTTTGCTTTTCAGTTTGATACAAAGAGTGGCTCCAGAACCAAAACCTGGGTGAAGCAGATGTGGAAGCTCGAGTGGGGAAGCCTGGATGCAACATCACAGAGAAAATAATGGACATAAACAAACAAGCAAAGAATAGCACTTGAAGGGACACTCCACCGAAAAACAATGCTGATTTATTTTGCACATAATCTCACACATATCCAAAAACTGTAAACCGTTTTGCAGGCATTCATTTAGTTTGACAGTTATTGAGAGTTGATTTAAGTTGTTATTTGTGAATGACATCACTGGTCCACGACTGAACTCAAATCAACTCTCAATAACTGAAATTAATTAATTACGGTAAATGAATGCCTGCAAAACATTTTGTTTTTTTCCAGAAAGTTTTTAGGATTGTGAGATTTTGTGCAAAATAAATCTGCATTGTTTTTCAGTGGAATTCTCTACTTCTGATTTGACTTAAGGCCTTTGCTCCTCAAGCGAGCATAGGCCATTGACAAAATGTCGGTGGTTGGCGGTTCTTCCCTGATCTCCCCAGTTGAGCCTGCTCCCAGACATTTCTGCCTGCACACCTCTTCTCCAGCTGTTCCTGGGGTGACCTATTTTCTTGTCGGGTGATGTTGCCTGTTTGTTGTGTTATTGTTAATTAGTCAGTAGTTTTATTATTTAATTGAGTTTAATTGTAATGAGTCTTTAATTGCCTTCAGCACGTTAATTGAGTTGAGTCACACTTTTACTTTTAATAATTTTTTTTTTTTTTTTTTATACAAAAAACACAACTTTTATTAAAACAAGTTAAAACAAACTTAAAAGTACTGCAGTCGTCACTGCCTGGTTGGGGTGGGATGGTCTCCAGGCCTCAGGCGGTTTGTCCAGACCGTGGCTGCAGCTTCTCGTCCCCCTGCAGCACCATGTGCCGGGAGGGCCTCTGCTGTGGGGCTGGGGGGCAGCCGACGGGCGACCACTGCCAGAAGGGCCTCTGCTGTGGGGCTGGGGGCAGGCTGACGGGCCACCAGTGCAAGGGCCTCAGCTGTGGGGCTGGGGACCAGCTGACGGGCGACCAGTCTGGCGTTCCGCACCTCCTCAAGTGGGAGTGCCAGAGGCGGTCTCGGGCTCCGTGGTCGCCGGTCTGGGCTCTGTGGTGTCTGAGCTGGTGCTGCGGGGCCTTGCTGCGCTGGAGGAGCAACACGACCTGCCAGGGCCATGTTGCCACGTCTCCTAACGACCTCTGCCATTTGGCTTCCCACAAGCCCCAGCTGAAAAGCATATCTGTCTTCTGTCGGGATTAGGAATTCCGACATCAGAACCCAGCAGATGTGCTTGCACAGCTCAAGCTCCCGGCGGAACACAGGACAGGTACAGGTGTGCCGGTCGCCCAGAGACACCCTGAAGGTCCTGTCCTGTCCCTGGTCTTGGAGGAGGAAGGCTGTGGGGCCATAGCGTCTGATGATGGCGGCAGTCAAGACGTGGGCTTCGTCTTGACGCCTTCTCAGGGCCTCGCTGGCAGTGTTCCTCCAAATGGGCCTCATCATTGGCTTCTTCTCCAGCAGAGGGTTATCCTTACGTCTCACAAAGACAGGAGCGCCTCTGCCTCTGTGAGCAAATATAAAGCAGAACTACTGAAATGACTTTGTTCTGTGTAGAACGCACACTCTGTTTGAGTGGTTGAGTGTAAGAGAGGACTTTTAATACTTTTGACATAAAGACAGGTACAGGCTGACTGTTCAGGTGCACTGCTGTATGTGCGGTTCTCTCTCCCACTCCCTCTCTGTGTTGCTTTTATTTAATAAATAATTATATTGTTATGTAAACCTGAAATAGTCTTCATTTAACTAGTTCAAGAAAGATTACTTTTGTGATGTTTATCAGGTCTGACTACTCTCAGCATGGGGTGCTGGTTAACAAGCATTCAACCATAGACCAGCATGTTGTTTTGACACCAGCAAGACCAGCATAGCTGGTGTATGCTGGTCACACCAGCATCTACACCAGCATAGGTGTACTGGTGTATGCTTCCCATGCTGGTCACCAGCATAACTTGTTGTGTTTTCAAAACACAACAAATGTACCAGCATCCCAGCATGCGATGCTGGTACACCAGCATAAAAAGCTATGCTGGTGCATGCTGGTTTTTTCAGCAGGGAAAGTAGCTCTGCAGGTATATTTGTAGTTCATTCATGCAGGTGGTTTATCCAAATTCACGTTAGTGCCTTTACATGCCTTGTAGTCTACCTACATGTCGTATTGTGTGTGAAGTTAGGTCATATCTTAGTTATAGTCCATGTCTACAATCGACCCATTTTATCAGGTGGGGCAAGTTCATTAGCTAACATTGCTACAGCATGCTAACTTGCTAATTAAAGACCACATGAACCCCACTTTTGATGTGAAAAAGTGTGAAAAACTAAAGAAATTTGATTTTTGTGATTGTTTTGAAATATGTGCACAAGGCTGTTAGTTGCAGTGTAGATACGTCAGTGATGTTCTTGTGATTAAACTGGCATTAGATTTCCGAGTCATTAAGCTGCCTGTCAATGTTTATTATTGTATTTTAATTCTTATTATTTGCTCTAATGTTTGTTAATTTAATATGACAAAGGCAATGCAATATAATGTTCTATTTCTCCATACCAACCATTTGCCAATAATAAAACCCAGTAAACATCTAAAAGCTCCAAATATTCATGTTCTAACTGACATCTGAGGGGAATGCAAAGCTACCTACCGTACCTGAGTCAACCCTAGCTCAGAGTTATTCCCGTGTTACAAGTGTGTTGTTGGCCTCAAAGACTTGAAAGCCACTGCATCATTTAAAGACTAGCAACCCACCATGTGTCTCTGACTGTAGACCAGGGGCCGGTTGCACCAACTGGTCTTACACTGGTCTTAAGCTAAGTTGGTTGTAACTTTACGACCTAACAGCTACGCCGGTTGCACCAAGACGGCTTAAGCCTTCTTTTCACTAAGCCCAGGCGTAAGAGTTACACCTGGTCAGGAGGAGGCGTAGCGCCTGCCTGTAACAGAGATCTCTGTGTCTTATCAGCGGAGACCGTTTTGAGTCCTTACCCTCATCGTCGTAACACAGCCAGTTCTCCATCTTTTGAAGCATGATGTTAGAATACCACGAGCTAGTTGTGTGGCTTAGCCTTCCAAAATGTTGCCGTTAATTTTTTAGAATGTAATACATAGAATTGGGAACGTTACATTCAATTTCATTCAGACTGTCTTTCTGGCTCAATCGCCGCCATTTTTCCCCCGGAGTGAGGGAGGGTGAGAGGAGGGAGGGGGTTTTACAGTAGTGGCTGAGAGAGCGTAGTGGCACAGTGCTCCAAGCAGGTCGCGAGGCACATTTTTTGCAACATCATCCAATCAGGGTGCATTCCCTGGCAATTCACATGGACGCGCATTGCTACGACCAGCATAGTTAAGACCAGACGTAAGCTGTGTTGGTGCAACAGGCGTAAGTCCATGGTCTTAACTAAGACCGACGTAGGAGTTACGACCAGGCATAGTTAAGACCAGTTGGTGCAACCGGCCCCAGGTCTGGGTGTTGGGTGATTGGCACTAGAGTGCTGTAGGATGAGTGGTGTGGAGGAGCATTTGGTGGAGACATGCTGTTTTGTGTAGCACTGTATTGAGCAGGGCTACATGGAGACATGCAAGGAGATACAATGAAACAGCATTGACTATTCACTTGCAACCATGTCATTAACATCAAAGACAAGTCTTGCAACTTTAAAGCTGTTAGATATAGATGTGATCAATAATATCCTATCCTGTACATGATGTGTTTGTTGTCAACCTTTGCAGCCTTGTACTGCCGATGTTGGGGTTGATGTGAGCTGGCAAATGGGAGATGCAGAGACCTGGAGGACCTATGTGGGATTAAAAACACAAAAAGGTGCGTTTCAAGTGTGATGTTGGCCTCAACGACGAGTAAATCAAAGCCACTACATTATTTGAAGTAGGGGTGGGTGATATGGCAAAAATATCATATCACAATTTTTTTTAGGCAGGATCACGATCCACGATCTTATCGCAATTCTTTTTCATATTGGTTTTTAAGACTATTTTGCAAGTTACTGAACAGTACAACTACAAGTGCATCCAAACTAATTTCAGGGTCCGTACGGTCATGACAAACGCAGCACGTCTCGCTCTCGTCGACTACCAAGCAGGCAGCGATAACCAATGCTGTAATGAAAAATTAAGTCTGAACTGTGGAGGCAACGCAACGTTGGCCGCTGATGGCGGTAATTATTATTATTATTTCACTCGTTTGAAGGTGCCAGCCTGTGTGTGTGTGTTCACAATCACAAGTCAAACCAACTCCCCCTCTGTGTTGTTGTCCTACATGCTGCTTGCACTTTGCCAAGTGAATAGTGAGTGACGTTCGCAAACGATCCAAATCTATTGAACGGCTCTTTGCTATGAACGAAGGGAACCGAGTCCTACTTGAGAGCCGTTCATTTTAATGTTGTGGCTAAATTTCACTGCATGCCGCTGCCCACCACACACACAGGGTAGACCTCCCTCCCTCCCTCTGCTAGCCCGCTGAGCAGGGAGGATAGGTGCACTCGTTAATTGCTACCAGTGCATGCTGTAACTGGCCTGGGTGGGCGGACTCTGCATCTGCCGACTTTCTGGGCAGTGAAGTGAACACATTTCATAGAAGAAGTAAATTCACTGACTAAGCAGATGGATATGGTGTCACCTTGTGTAATGTTTACAATGCAGATCATTGACATTAGGTCTGGAAATACTGTATGAGTAATTTAATGCTGCTGCAGTCCACAGATGCAAAATTAAATAATGGTGGGTCTAAGATAAAATCTGATCCAAATCGTACCATATCATTATCCTAGTGATTTAGCCGATAAACAGTAGTCTAGTGCCCACCCCCCTAAAAAAAACGAACGAGGAGCCGCTATTTTGAACGGCTCTCACAAAGGAACGGAGCCATAAGATCCGGCTCCCTTCAAAGAGCCGTAATTCCCATCACTAGAAAGGAGGGGGGGACTTTGGAGGTGTCTTTCAGACATAGAAATGCAACTGATAGAATGTGCACTGCATGTAGCACGATACTAACGATCTGTCTGGAAAGGCAGATTGTGGAGCCATTCTAATCGTTAACTATCTAATATTGTCATATCGCCCAGCCCTAATTTGAAGAATATAACAGCCCACCACTGTCTCCAATACATAATGAATGGGACGTGTGCAAAAACACGGACATGTAGACATGCACCTTCACACTGTCTGTCAGTCTGTCGCTGTTTGTCTGTCTGTCGCCGTGGCCCCTACATGAACAAACAGCGCTGTCCATGGTGCTGAAACAACTGCTCCTACATTATGTAAGTCAATGCAACCGTACCTACTAACGGCGAACCTTCACTGAGCATCAATGCGGTGTTAAGTTTTTTGGACCACTGTCGATTTTTCAGAAATTCGTGTCCGACGTGTACACATCTGTTGCTGTGATTGACAGGTGGGTCAAAATTTGCATCCCAATTTTGTGCCATATATTCCCATCGCTCTTGGTGTGTAACAACCTTCACTCTGATTTGATTTGATTTTTTATTTAACCTTTATTTAACCAGGCAAGTCATTAAGAACAGATTCTTATTTACAATGGCGACCTGATAAAAACAGAATAGATCAGTTGCATCGTATCAGGGAACAGACTTAACAATCATTTAAAAAAATACACCGGTAGTACAGTAGACTAAATAGGACTAGGGCCAGTGCTCACAAACACACAGCTCAAACAAGTAATTCTCTGATTTTTATCTTGAATCAGAAGCGACCAGAGGGCCCTAGGGTCTTGTGTCTTTGCTTTCCGTCCTGTAACCCAGGATGTTGAGGGTGGGTGGCCGGATTTGATCCAAGATGATACAAAAGTTAGAGGGTCAAGATTCAAGATCATTTTAATTAGGGCTGGCACGGATCAGAAAACCCAGGGTTCGGATCGCGTGACGGATTTTGAGCCACGGATCACAGATTTTTTGGATCAGCAACAAAAAAACAAAAAAGACAATAGACAAATAGTTTATTAGTTTAGTTGTACAGGGACAATGCACATCAATCAACATTGCTGCAAATGTGCCAGTTTTAGCTGGGTAGCTAATTTTCAACGGCAGTCCCCTGTGCAAGGTGTTGGTTGCCGGATAAAAACAGTAAAAAAACAACAACAAAACAACAACCACAACAAAAGACAAGCAATTAATAATAAGCAGTACATAATAAAAGCACATCACAGCACAGCACAAGGTTAGGCTTCATGCATGCAGGCGAACAAGCAGATAAAAAAGTGGATGACAGTAAATACAGGCAGTTAATAATAAGCAGCACATAGTAAAAGCACAGGCACATTAGATTCAAGATTCAAGATTATTTTAATTTGTCCCGAGGGAAATTTGTCTTGGACATACAGGCTGCCACATAGGTACACAGTGCCATAACAAAAACAACAACAAAAAAAACAATAGTGCATAGCACACCAGTGCCGACATGTGCAAATACACAACCAAAGTGCAAACATCAATAATTTACAGTACAATCAACAATACATTACCTATGACCTGAGTTTAGGAGACTGACTGATATGGGGATGAAAGAGTATTTGTATCTGTTGAGGTGTCTTTTTTTGTTCTTGATTGGGACTCTGTAACGCCTGCCAGATGGAAGCAGTTCGTATTCTGAATACAAGACATGAGAGGGGTCAGCAATGATCTTCCTAGCTTGTCTGATTACAGTTTCCTCAAAGAGTATTTGAAGGGAGGGGTGCTCCCTCACCCCCATCACTTTCATTGCAGTATGAGCCAGTCTATTTATTTGTGATTTCAGCTTAACTGGTAAGTTGCCAAACCAAGCAGACATACCGTAACGAAAAATGCTCTCTATAACAGCATGATAAAATAATAACAAAATCCTCTGTCCGACCCCAAACACCCTGAGTCGTCGCAGGAAGTACAGTCGCTGCTGGATCCTAGAGCACACAGAATTTACATGGACATTCCAAGACAGATTACAGTCAATATGTACACCCAAGTATTTGTATGAATGGACCTGGGCAATTTGGGCATTGTGGACTAACACTGGGGAATGATCCCCCAGGTGCCCTGGATCAAAAATAATTTCCTCTGTTTTTTTTGTATTTACAATGAGGTGATGGTCCTCACACCACTGTACAAACCTTTCGACCTCCAGACTATAACTCGAAATGTCTGTGTCTGTGTCTATAAGACCCAAGATGGCAGTATCGTCTGAAAATTTAATAACGAAAATTCCTGAATGAATACTTCTACAATCGTTTGTGTACACTGTAAAAAGAGGGGGCGAACTCACGCATCCCTGGGGGACACCTGTGTTGATCACCTTGGGCTCAGACAGTGCCTGGTTCACTCGGACTTGCTGGGTCCTGTTGGTTAAGAATGAGTGATACCACCTGATGATATATGGGTTAACAGACATCTGACTGAGTTTACTGAGAAGGATGTGTGGCTGCAGAGTGTTAAAAGCAGAGCTGAAGTCTACAAACAGCAATCTAGCGTAAGCACAAGCGTAAGTACAAGCATAGGCTTCATACATGCAGGCAGACAGACGATGCAGCCAGGCAGACACACAAGCAGACAGACAATGTGGCCAAACAACCATTTGTCTTTTAACCATGTTTTCATGGTGTGTTTGAAAGATTTGAATGTGTTGATATTGCGAATGTGTGATGGTATGGAGTTCCAGAGGTGGACAGCTCTCACCGAGAAGGCTGACTGGCCAAATGAACTTTTTTCTGAGAGGTATGGTGAGGTTGCCTAATGCAACAGATCTAGTGTGTCTGCTGCTCACTGAGAAAAAGTCATTAAGTGGAGGTGGAGCAAGACCATGGAGGATCTTGTATACCAGACAAGCATCACGGAGCCTTGTGATGTTGTCCCAGCTTAACAGGCCATACTTGTCTAGAATATTGCAGTGCTGATGACGAAAGGGTTTCTTGTCAAGCACATTGAGTGCCTGCTTGTAAACTGAATGAATTGGAGTTAGTGTAGTTTTGCATGCCTGTGTCCAGCTGGTGAGGCAGTAGGTGAAATGAGGCATGATCATTGCGTTAAATATAATTTTGCTGCTTCGGTGCTTAAACAGCTTCTTGTGTATCTAAAGTTAGCCAGGTTGTATTTGATTGTTCGAGTGACTTTCTTTACCTGTTTTTTGAATGTGAGGTTTGAGTCGAGAATGATTCCAAGATACTTAAATTCAGAGACCACTTGGAACCTCTCACCTGCAACAAACACATCTGGGTCAGATGTTCTTTTAGTGAAAAACATGCATACAATTTTTTTCACATTCAGGTGGAGACAGGAGTCATTAAGCCATTTAAATAATTTGAGACTAATAGAAAGTATAACAAGCTTTAATGATACAACAAATTAATTTTGGCGTATGACTCCATGATATGATGACGCTCTCCTGAGATGATGAGAGGGCGTCGTCAGTGAAGAATAGGATAGGAAATCCCCCATAGGGAATTCTTCAATCAGGAGTCATGACCGATGGTGGTGGTCAGGGGAGGAGGTGGGGCGAAAACAACTGCTTCAGCGATGATGATCAGCAACTGAGAATGACATGGCACATACACAGCACATAGCAAACAGAGTAAAACATGGACCCTGATATACTACGCTGATTAGGTGATTGGGATCAGCTGGAGATGAATACCTTGGGCTGATTGGTTATTGCCACATGTGTGGTAAACTGTGAATGGGTGAGGAGACAGCATCAGAGAAAGGGGGCGAGCCTAACAATGAATAGGTTATACATCCTCAAAGAAAGGGGGCGTGCACTGTGATATGACGAACTGGGCATTGGCTGTTAAGTAGTCTTCATTATTGAAAATAGTCCAAGACATCATTTCAATAATGAGAGACTAATAGAAAGTATAACAAGCTTTAATGATACAACAAATTAATTTTGGCGTATGACTCCATGATATGATGACGCTCTCCTGAGATGATGAGAGGGCGTCGTCAGTGAAGAATAGGATAGGAAATCCCCCAAAAGAAAATAAAGTTAAATTGGAATAAATGGAATGCATAAAGGGGATCATGGAGCTCACCAAACATATAAATAAATGTAGACTATGAGGGCAAAATGCATGCTGGTAGATTAAGGCCAGCTATGCGGGTTATTCACTATGAGAGGCAAAATGCATGCTGGGACATGGGCCAGCTATGCGGGGTTATTTACTATGGGGGGAAATTTACTATGGACAAAATGCATGCTGGGAGATGTAGGCCAGCTATGCATGCTGGAAGATGTAGGCCAGCTATGCGGGTTATTTACTATAAGGGGCAAAATGCGTGCTGGAAGATGTAGTCCAGTTATGCATGCTGGAAGATGTAGGCCAGCTATGCGGGTTATTTACTATAAGGGGCAAAATACATGCTGGAAGATGTAGGCCAGCTATGCATGCTGGAAGATGTAGGCCAGCTATGCGGGTTATTTACTATAAGGGGCAAAATGCATGGTGGAGGATGTAGGCCAGCTATGCATGCTGGAAGATGTAGGCCAGCTATAAGGGGCAAAATGCATGCTGGAAGATGTAGGCCAGCTATGCATGCTGGAAGATGTAGGCCAGCTATGCGGGTTATTTACTATAAGGGGCAAAATGCATGCTGGAAGATGTAGGCCAGATATGCATGCTGGAAGATGTCAGCCAGCTATGTGGGTTTATTTACAAATGCCGGGAGATGTAGGCCGGCTATGCGTGCTGGAAGATGTAGGCCAGCTATGCAGGTTTATTTACAAATGGCGGGAGATGTAGGCCGGCTATGCATGCTGGAAGATGTAGGCCAGCTATGCGGGTTATTTACTATAAGGGGCAAAATGCATGCTGGAAGATGTAGGCCAGCTATGCATGCTGGAAGATGTAGGCCAGCTATGCGGGTTATTTACTATAAGGGGCAAAATGCATGCTGGAAGATGTAGGCCAGCTATGCATGCTGGAAGATGTAGGCCAGCTATGCATGCTGGAAGATGTAGGCCAGCTATGCGGGTTATTTACTATAAGGGGCAAAATGCATGCTAGAAGATGTAGGCCAGATATGCATGCTGGAAGATGTAGGCCAGCTATGCGTGCTGGAAGATGTAGGCCAGCTATGCGGGTTTATTTACAAATGCCGGGAGATGTAGGTTGGTTATGCGGGTTATTTACCATGAGGGGCGAAATGCATGCTGGAAGATGTAGGCCAGCTATGCAAGCATGCTGGGAGATGTAGGCCAACTATGCGGGTGAAGGAATGGACAGGCTATTAATAAGGCATAAAGCGAGCCAGCAACAGACATGGTGAACAGGTGAAACCAGGTGAATACTTAAACGTGGGACATGAATTTGTAATGCGGGATCGAGATTAAGAACCACCACCATCATATATGCATTGACTTACCGATTCACGGTCAAGGGGTAAACAACATTTTGGAGGACCTCAGACTCTGCGGGACAATTACAGTTAATAGGTTTCATGAATGGAGAGAACATTGGGCCGATAGTGAAGCCACTTGATCGTTTCAGATAACACTGGTAGATGAAGGCCAGTAAGATATGGGATATGAACTGATATTCCATACAGATAGAGAAATACACTCCCCCAAAAGAAAAATTAATTTAAAACATGAAACCTGAGACTTACGCAGATATATACTGCCATCAATGATATAACAAAGAAATCTAGAATTACATAAAGGAGAGAAGAGACAATATTATAAAAATAAATAAAATGATATAGACAAATAACGAAATTGAAACAGTTCCTAGAAATTATGACATTAAATGATGATAATAATAATGACCCAGCAGAATAATAGTTAATCGTTCAAACTGAACAAAACAAACCGTGACAATGTCTAGGGTGCTGGAAGGCAGGGCAAAGAAAAAATAAAAATACATACAGAGTATATAAATCGACATGATTTATGAGCTTTAGTGAGCAATGGTTAACTCATTCAGGGCCAGTTTAGGACTGCCAATATTTAGCACAGGCCAAAGATTTTCATAATTGTTGGTCATCTTTCAAGACCCACAGTAAATTATCTATTAGCACCAAAGTGATTTGCAATACCTTAAAATTAAGATGTACGTCTCTGGGTTCACCAGGAAAAAAAAGTGAGCTTTTAGCATGTTCTGTACTCTACTTATAGCCATTTATATACACCCTGTTTTCACCAAAAAGGTCTCTCTTGAGAAGACAAATAGGAGAAAAGGCCATTTGTGTAAAATACACAATCTCAGGCAGAACTCGCTCTCAATTCTTTTATTTTGAACTGTATTGACATCAGACATGTAAATATTATTCGTTATGACACAAATGACAAAAAAAAAAATATATATATATATATATATATACACATGAAGTGCTTTTTTTTACATTCAACAATACAGTTTACTCAGTGTGAGTGAGTGTGCAGACAGACACACAGACAGACAGACAGACAGACAGACAGACACACCGACAGACAGACAGACAGACACACACACACACACGATCCCCCTTTTATCTTCGTTGCGTGATTTCTAACCCCACATAGGATAAGCAATAACCACGCCCTGTGGCGCCGGGATTGGCCAGGAGCAACACTGGAGGGCACGCAGCCCAGCGATTTCATGAACCAACTGAATAGCTCTTGAAAACGGACAGCGGGCTGCTGTGACTGCCGCTTCTGCCTTGTTAGCTGTTCGTGTGTTTATTTTGTTTTGTTCTGGTCCACCCGTCCTCGTCCATGTCTCCCTGTCCTATCCTCCCTGCTATTTGATCGTTCCCGTTTTCCCCTCGGCTATTCAACACGTCCTCACCGCCCTCTGGATTACCCGTCAAACTGATCGATCATTTCCTCATTCCTCCGATGATCAAACACATCTCTGGATTACTTTCTCCCGTTTTCTCCCGGCTGGCACACAGGAAGGCGACCAGCTCGTGCAGCGCGCCGAGGGGCATTTCAATGGCGTTTCTCCTGTCTGCACAAGGAAGCGTTTATCCGTTTTCTGTTTTTCTTCCTTCTCAATTTCAAAACAACAGCTGCGGTATGTGTTTGTTCACGTGTTGTCGGCTTGCCTTAGATGCCATGGACCTGATACTATGTCACAGGCTGGGGAAGTGTTTGAACTACGCGCTGTACTAATAAAAACAAAAACACGTCAAACACGTCATTGGCCCTCTGGGCTATTCCTGATAACACGTCAAAGACGTCTTTGGCCCTGAATGAGTTAATGGCAATAATCCGATATATTTGGGCTTAGCCAGCAATGGTTGGCATCAGCATCGGCTTGCAATAAATGGGCGAAGGATCAGGATCAGTTTGATCTTAAGACAAAAAGATCAGGACAGTGCTCTCAATTACTTTAAAATTGACACATGGTGTGCGATTTGCACCAAACACCCTCTTCATCGGGGTTGGCAATTCCTCAAGCAATGACCATGATAATTATAGTATAGATGAATGCACCTGGCACACGGGTCTAACCTGGGTAGGGGAGCCATAATGTAAAGCCGCCTACTATAAGATCTAAGACATGGAGCAATTATAATGGATGATCACACACAAAAAACAAAAAACAAAAAACAAAACAAAAAAATTACCAAAAATAAACAAAGACATAGCCCATAGGAATGAGGGTCCCAGGGACTGTATCCAACGCTTCTGAAGGATTCTGTCCCAGATACCACCTCTCAGAGGCAGATCACTGACAATGTCCATAATGACGATAGCTGAGAATAAGCATGTCCATTGAAGATTCCTCATGATTATTGGTGATGATCTATTGAACATAGATCCTTTCTTTTCTTTTTATCAGCGACTTACTAACTCACCGATTTTACCTCGCCAACCAGCTGCGCTTTTCTTCCCCCAACTCAGACAATGACTGAGATTGATATTCAGCTTAGCCAACAATGATTCCAGCAGTGGTTTTTAATTCATCTTGATTGCAATGTGTGATGATTTTTAGCTTAGAACGAGGATACTGGACATTGGATTAGTCAACAACAATGACTTATTTCAGCTTAAACAGTGACAAATAAATTGATACCCACTTTAGCCACCAACAATGGCTATATGATGATTTCCAGCTTAGCCCACCAACCATGACTATGGCAATGATATTGAGCTTAGCCAGCAATGCTGTATGGGTCCGGAGTGACCGCATTGATCAGATGAGTTGATGAGCTGAAACAACAATGTTATGATGCCTGGACTGGATCACTAGCAAGAGAGACAGCCAAGTCTATCCAATGCAATGAACTTTCATAAAACAAGAAAACTATACCTGAACAAATAGGCAGAAATAAAATGCACAACACGGATAGCACAGTGGATAAGTGGTGAGCCGTGCCGCCTCATGACAGAAGGTCCCGGGTACGACCCCCGGTCCATTTTTTTTTTTTTTTTTTTTTTAACAGCTGTTGGGGCTTTGGACAGCAATGGATAGAAGGTCAACAAAGACCTGTATTTAAGGTCAGTACTGAGTTGACCCAGATCAGCAACGACCTGCATAATCGGGGCTTTGGACGGTATTGGATAAAAGGTCACAATGACCTGCATGAGCATAGCCAGCAATGGCTTAAAGGAATGCAGGGGATAATCAACCACGCCTTTGAATTCAGCTGATTGGTCACAATGAATTTGATTCAGTTTAGACAACACAAGGACTTGATTTTGGCATAGTCAACATCAACAAACTGAATACAGCTTAATCAGAAGCTTTTTAAGATTTCCAGCTTAGCCAAACCATGACTGGTGATGGGAATAATGATGGTTTTGGGCTTAACCAGCAATGCTGTATGGGTTAGCAGTCATCACATGATGAGATTGATTAGCTGAAAATAAACAATATGACACATGGACAGGATCGCTAGGTGGCAAGGCAGACAGAATTCACCCAATGCGGAATTCTTATCAGAATAGCTTCACAACCAGGGTTGGGGAGTAACGGATTACATGTAACGCCGTTACGTAATCTGATTACAAAAAAACGGTAACTGTAATCTGTCACAGTACATTTTAAGATGTGTACTCTAGATTACAGTAACGGGGGTATAGTAACGGCGTTACAGGCGGGATTACATTCGCCCTTGCCTCTTCATTAATTTTACAAAATAACAACAAAAAACGGTGTAGCCTACTGTGATGAGGACGAGCGAGGCGGAGCAACAGCAGCAGCTGCAGGCAGCATTCATGATGACAGGGACCCGCGCCTGTGCCTCCTCCCACGAGTGCATTCATGTCATGGAAATATAACAAGCATTTCACTTTTACGTTCGCTCAGTGTTTAGACAGATCAAGCGTCTTCCACATGTGGAAGGCGCTTGTGTGTGGGGCTGTCAGCTGAACGTTACGACCTGCCAGGCAGTGGAAAATCTGCCTTGAATTTCTCCGCCACCCGTGCTGACAAACGCTGCTCGTCTGCATGGGGCGAGAGGTTTTTACTTTCACTTAGTGTTTCACGTCGTGTTTCAAGATTAAAGCAACATGTTAGCAGAGTGGGTTAATGCAGCAGTTCTCGCGTGCACTCCCAGAGCAGCAGCAAGACGGAGGAAATAAATATAACACGAGGAACAGTTTATCTTTCTCTCTCTGTGGTTCTTCTCCCATGGAGCTGTTTACTGGGTCAGAGACACACACACATACATACGTTTTCAGTGCATGTCATTGGCTGTCACCACCTGTGATGCCTTCAGGTAACATCCTAAATTACAACGCTATACAATTGAGAGCATATTTCTCTTTTATATCAACACAACAAGCTGCGTCTTCCACTCCACATCATGAAAAATACCCATAACGTAAATTAAAGTGGACTTAAAAATAACTCTTGTTGTATTCTCCTTAACTTCATGTTGGTATAAACATTCTTATCTGGTTATCAATGGTAAAGCATGCTTCATCTAGTTAAATAAGGGTTTTAGCCAGGACTCTTGACCAGGACTCCCTGGAAGAAGAGATCTTGTATCCCAATGGGACATTCCTGGATAAAAATAAAAAAAAAGTAATCCAAAAGTAACTGAAAGTAATCCCTACTTTACTTTTAAATAGTGGTAATCGGATTACGTTACTAAGTACAATTTTTAACAAGTAACAAGTAACTTTAAGGGATTCCTATTTAAAAGTAACCTACCCAACCCTGTTCACAACACTTTTCAGCCCTTTCAAGGACAAACTATTTCAAGATTACATGCCGATAATTCATGTGAGTGCAAGCATTATTAGTAGCTATTTGCATGAAAAAGATACAGTGACGGCTGGTGATGATGTCATCAGATAGCGACCATCTTTTTCCCCCAACAAACGCCTGTTTGCTACGGACTGCTCATAGCCCTGCTGGTGCAGCTGAGGCCAGACCATGGGGAAGTCTGGGCAGATTCACTGTGATTGACGGGACCCGGCCTGCAGCACTGATGCAGGAGTGCCATATCATCTCAGACCAAAAGATCCATGGGGCAAACTGTTCATTCTGGCGGCAACCCTAGAGCTGAAGTGAAATACTTAATGCATGAGATATAAAGAAACTGGTTAATAAACAAATAAAATAGTTTCACCACCTTGCAAATGCACCATATACTGCTAGTTGCAACTCGCAGTGATATGTTATGGTTGGCCAACATATAACAGTGGGTTTCGCAGCCTCTTGTTACATGACTACTCAAACTGATGCTCAGACATGCTCCATGAGCCAAGGGTTTTTTGAATAACCCATTGCATGATTTTTTACCGGCATATCATATGCAGGCATATCACATGATCTCAACAACATGCTGACAGAATTTATGGATTAATTATAAAATGGGTACCTCAAATCAAGCAATCTGATTGGTTCACAGCCATTGTATAATTCCAGTAACCGAGTTCAATAACCCATGGCCATGGGTTATTGGTTACCATGGCAACTCTCTTACTAAATGGCAGCGCTGCGCTCGAGCCAAACAGCTTTCTCCTGATCTGCTGTATGGAGGGTCACTAGTCCTTCAAGTCTTTGTACAATGAGTCATTATGGACGCATGATGGCGCAACTCTCTTACTAAAAGTACGTTACTTGTTGTCGGCATACGGCTCTGGGGCCGGTTGCACCAACTGGTCTTAACTGCCTGTAACAGAGATCTCCGCGGAGACCTTTTTGACCGTCATCGTCGCAACTGCGGTCAACTGAGCCGTGTTCGTCGTAACACCGCCAGTTCGCTGTCTTTGAAAGCACGACGTTAGATTATAACTAACTAGTTGTGTGGCTTAGCCTTCCAAAATGTTGCCGTTAGTTTTTTAGAAGTTAATACATAGAATTGGGAACGTTACATTCAATTTCATTCAGACTGTCTTTCTGGCTCAATCGCCGCCATTGGTGCAACCGGCCCCTGGTCGGGCTTTGCTCTCAGCAAGCGCCAGGATTGGCCAATGTCGACTTCAGTCTCCAGAACGATCCAATCAAATCACCCGCACGTCTATCTTCTTGCTAGAGGTCCCGCCTTACAGTAGTGTTTCAACTGACTCTTAAAGAAAAACCATGCCAGTCGGACTTATAGTATTATTATTATTATATTATTATACTTGGAAACCGTTTTATAAAAGCAATATAGCACTCGAGCAGCGTGTGTTGTGAAATATATCCCGCTGATAAGCTGTTATCCCACTCGGCCTGCGGCCTCGTGGGATAACAGCTTATCAGCGTGATATATTCATCACAACACACTTGCTCTCATGCTATATTGCTTAAATATACAATGTGCGGTGATGACATCACCAGCAGCGACGTGACATCTTTTAACTCACACAACCTCCCGTTTATTTATGGTTTAAGTAAAGACTTGACTGCCCGGTGATAGCAGAGGGATCCGTGCCTGCTGTGCAATTGGATTTAATAATTAGTTTTGTTATGATGTTTTGCATTCATACATTAATTTATTATTGTTTCTGTTCTAACTCTGCTGTCATTTCAGACCCGGCCACTCCCACCTGCCTGTCTTCCCCTCAGTAGTTTCACCTGGCTGTTAATTATCCCACTCACCTGCTCCTCATTCCCTAATCAGCTCCCAAGCATATCTACAGGCCCATTCCACTGCCATTGCTTCTCTGCCAGATTGTAATTGTCCTTCATGCCAGTCACATCCAGCTATCCTGTCCTGTTTTGTTCGCTGCTTTTTTGACTTCAGTAAAAGAGTCGGATTGTTACACCTTGCCTCTTGGTCGTGCTTTTGGGTCCAATTTTGTATCTGACCGTGACAGAACAATCTGGCCCGTCATGGACCCAGCCGACTTAAAGAGAGATATGGAGGCACAAGCTGGTGCTTTACACCAGTATGAAAAGCAACTCCATGCCGTTTACGACAAGAACCTGGAGGCTCTCCATGACCAGATACGGCAGCTCAGTCTACACAGCCAAGGAGGGGCTGTGTAGACACAATCCCCACATTGACTGGGCTACAGGGGTAATTTTAGGCTGGAGTGAGCACTGTCATGCTGTCTGTCTGACAAATGCCCTGTCTCCTGTTTTTAGCCCTCCTTCTCCTTCTGAGTTTCCAGATCTGTCTAAAGTGCCCCAAACATATCTAGATTTGAAGGAGGTTTTCAACCGGTCCCGTGCCACTTCTTTGCCTCCTCACCGACCCTACGACTGTGCCATCAACCTGCTCCCTGGCACGTCCCCTCCCAAGGGCCGGTTATATTCTCTGTCAGCTCCAGAGATGCAGGCCATGGAGAAATACATCAGTGAGTCACTGGCAGCTGGCATCATTCGCCCATCTTCGTCTCCTGCTGGAGCAGGGCTTTTTTTTGTGGAGAAAAAGGATAAGTCTCTGCGTCCCTGCATCGACTATCGAGGTCTCAACAACGTCACGGTGAAGAACAGGTATCCCCTCCCACTCATGAAGTCTGCTTTTGAACAGCTCCAAGGTGCCACAGTGTTCACGAAACTGGACCTCAGAAATGCTTACCATTTGGTCCGCATTCAGGGGGGGGACGAATGGAAGACTGCTTTCAACACCCCCAGTGGCCATTATGAGTATTTAGTCATGCCCTTTGGACTAACAAACGCTCCTGCAGTTTTCCAAGCACTAATGAATGATCTGCCAAGGGACATGCTACACAAGTTTGTCTATGTCTACATCGATGACATTCTAATCTTTTCCAGATCCCTAAAGGAGCACGAGGGTCATGTGAGGAGGGTCCTGCACAGACTCCTGGAGAATCGCCTTTTTGTGAAGGCAGAGAAGAGCGAGTTTCATGTTTCTGAAATGTCCTTCCTGGGGATGGAGCTCAAGGGAGGAAGCGTCGAGATGGACCTGGCCAAGGTTCATGCTGTTACTGAGTGGCCTCAGCCCACATCCCGTACACAACTTGGCAGTTTCCTAGGGTTTGCCAACTTCTACAGACGTTTTGTCCGGAATTTCAGTTCGGTGGCAGCCCCCCTCACCGCCCTTACCTCCACTAAGATGCCCTTCTCTTGGTCTCCTACCGCTGAGGCAGCGTTTCAGGAGTTGAAGCGACCTTTCACCAGTGGTCCCATTCTCACACACCCTGACCCCTCCAAGCAATTTGTGGTAGAGGTAGATGCCTCTAGCACAGGGGTGGGGGCTGTCCTCTCCCAACGCTCAGCGGAGGATCAGAAGGTGCACCCTTGCGCCTTCTTCTCCCGGAAGTTGATACCGGCAGAAAGGAATTACACCGTAGGCGACCGGGAGCTGCTGGCGGTTGTGTTGGCCTTAACGGAGTGGAGACACTGGCTCCAGGGAGCGGAACTCCCCTTTGTGGTTTGGACAGATCACAAGAACCTAGAATATATACGCACCGCCAAAAGGATGAGTTCCCGCCAGGCTCGATGGGCCTTGTTCTTTGATCGCTTTAACTTTACTCTCTCCTACCGACCAGGCTCCAAGAATATCAAACCTGATGCCCTCTCCTGCCAGTTCCAGAAGGAGGAGGACCCTACTGAGATGGAAGGGATCCTTCCTCCTTCATGTGTGATTGGTGCTCTGGTCTGGGACATTGAGGCTAAGGTCAAACAGTCACTTTCTGATTTCCCTGCACCCAGTAACTGTCCTGTGGGCCGTCTATTTGTCTCTGATCATCTCCGCTCTCAGGTCCTCCAGTGGGGACACTCTTCGCGTCTGGCCTGTCACCCGGGGGTGCGGCGCACCCTGGCCCTTCTTCGTCAGCGTTTCTGGTGGTCCTCCATGGAGGAGGACACACAGGAGTTTGTGGCCGCCTGTCCTGTTTGCTCCCAGCACAAGACCTCCCGCCAAAGCCCTGCGGGTCTCCTTCAACCCCTTCCCGTACCGCATCGTCCCTGGTCCCATATATCGCTGGACTTTGTCACAGGCCTGCCCCCCTCGGAAGGTAACACAGTTATTCTGTCTGTTGTTGACCGCTTTTCCAAGTCTGCACATTTCGTTCCCCTGCCTAAGCTCCCCTCTGCCAAAGAGACCGCTGAACTGATATTACTCCATGTTTTACGCCTGCACGGCCTCCCCAGTGACATAGTCTCTGACCGGGGGCCTCAGTTCACCTCTTGTTTCTGGAAGGAATTTTGCAGGTTGTTGGGAGCCTCGACCAGCCTGTCGTCAGGTTTCCATCCGCAGTCCAATGGCCAAACTGAACGGAAGAACCAGGACATGGAAATGGCTCTGCGGTGCGTCGCCTCACATGCTCCTTCTTCCTGGGCCAAGCAGTTGGTGTGGGTTGAATATGCCCACAACACCCTTCCCACCTCTGCCACTGGCCTGTCCCCCTTCCAGTGCGCCTACGGCTATCAACCTCCACTCTTTCCTGAGCAGGAGAGAGAGGCCAGTGTCCCCTCCGTCCAGGCATTCATCAGACACTGCCGCCGCACATGGCTCGGGGCCCGCTCTGCTCTCCTACGGACCTCTGAGAGATATCGGCGAGCAGCCAATCGGAGGCGATCCACAGCGCCCCAGTACGCACCCGGTCAACGGGTGTGGCTATCCACCCGGGACATACCTTTAAGGGTGGAGTCTAAGAAGATGGCTCCCAGGTACATTGGCCCGTTCCCCATCTCCAAGGTCATCAACCCTGCGGCGTGCGCCTGCGCCTCCCACGTCCCATGAGGATTCATCCCACCTTCCACGTTTCCTGTGTTAAGCCAGTCAAGGTCAGTCCTCTGCAGCCCCCCTCCAGACCCCCGCCCGGCTCATTGGTGGTGGGCCGGCTTATACGGTCAAGTGCCTGCTCAAGTCGAGACGTCGAGGGAGGGGGCTCCAGTACTTGGTGGACTAGGAAGGCTACGGCCCTGAGGAGCGCTGTTGGGTCCCATCTCGCAACATCCTGGACCCGGAGCTCATCTCAACTTTCCATCGCACCTATCCCGACCAGCCCGGTGGGACATCAGGAGCCGTCCCTTGAAGGGGGGGCTCTGTCATGGTTTTGGATTTAATAATTAGTTTTGTTATGATGTTTTGCATTCAGACATTAATTTATTATTGTTTCTGTTCTAACTCTGCTGTCATTTCAGACCCGGCCACTCCCACCTGCCTGTCTTCCCCTCACTAGTTTCACCTGGCTGTTAATTATCCCACTCACCTGCTCCTCATTCCCTAATCAGCTCCCCAGCATATCTACAGGCCCATTCCACTGCTTCTCTGCCAGATTGTTATTGTCCTTCATGCCAGTCACATCCAGCTATCCTGTCCTGTTTTGTTCGCTGCTTTTTTGACTTCAGTAAAAGAGTCGGATTGTTACACCTTGCCTCTTGGTCGTGCTTTTGGGTCCAATTTTGTATCTGACCGTGACACAGGCGCGGCTCCAGTATTGGGCCTGGTGGGCCTAGGCCCACCCACTTTTTCCCCAGGCCCAATCAGATTTTTTTTTTTTTTTTTTTTTTTTTTTTTTTTTTTAATATATATATATGTTTTTTTAATTAATTAATTTTTAAAACGAACATTTGAATACAAAATAAACACACAAAAACGTTTCCTGACTCTTTCTAACAATAAAAGAAAAATAAAACTGTTATATTAGACTTCAAGTACTGACGGGAGTTAAATTTGGCGCTTCAGTTGTTGTTGTAATGTACAGTGTAGCTAAAAAAGGTCAAAAAAAGCCCTCAAATCATTAATTTAAATGAGATATTCCTCTAAATATCGCTAAAAATGTAAAAAAAAAGACCTCAGATTTTTTTTGAATCGTGAGGCCAGTGAAGATTCACAGCCCTACTATGTATGTGTTATCTTAGTCCCCAGAGTAGCTATTTAATTGTAGTAAGACACTTTTTTCCCACTGTATGAAAATCAATAACCTATGGTGACCTCTAGGATATTCATAGCATCATGAACCTTTGCAACCACAGACTAGAGACCTGTAGCATTCAGGGAATGTCTGACTTTATTGTTTCTGAGCAATTTCCAAAACAGAAATGCTCTAATAGAGGAAGCTTTAGTTCTAATAGTCCTCTTCATCATCATTCAAGTCAGCCTCAATGGTCTCATCTTGATCTTCTTCCTCCTATTTCCTTCCTCCTCTTTGGTATCTGCCTCCTTATCAAGTACAGTAGGTCAACCAGAGATGGGGGCATGATGGGTCCGGCGGTGCATATGGGCTGGAGGACTCCCTCCTTGTTCCTCTCACATCCCCGGTGAAAATCAAGGTGTAATTTATACATCTTCTGTTTATAACTAAAAAAGCAAACACAATTAACAATTGAACCATACTTACCTGATCTGGGTCATATGGCTTGGCCCGCTCAAAGATATGTGTAGATGCATGCTTATAGCCTGCCACCCTATGTTTGCAGCAATCAAGATGGGGTGAGAGACAGCGCTCTGGTGGTGGGAGACGTCCAAGGTCCACGTTCGACTTATCTCCAACCAGATAAGTATATCGGCGCAGACAGACGGACAGAGGCTCGGCATACGGAGGTAATATCTGAGGGAACGTTTATTGTTATTAAAAACGTCACAGGTGTTATTGCTTGATTTGCGTGTTTTCATGCGCCCATGCCAGTTGCTTTACAAAAGACAGTCTAGCTATGTGTGGGGAAAAAACTAAAAACAAAACAGAATCCTAATTGCTACATAAAAGTCCCACATATTAATGCAAAGTGTTCTCTAACCTGCACTATGCTCTTTAAGGGCGCTATCTTCGCAACCGCGGTAATTTTGCGTTAGCGCCCGTTTTGCGCTGGAATAGCGCCGCTCAAAGCCCTAATTGTGGGCGTGTCGGCCCACTGCGCTTCACGTCATCTCGGCGCAAACGTCCATAGGTGTGTTTATGCCCATATAGGATTCACAAGGTGAGATCACTCCCCTTAAAAGCCACACTCACCAGCTTCTTTCTTGCTGAGAGCAAGCAGAGAAACAGAGAGAGAGAGAGAAAAGAGAGAGGGGGGGAGAGAGAGAGAGGGGGGGGGGGAACGAGAGAGGGAATTGCAGGGAGAGAGGTTACTGTATACTATCAATGGTTACCGTTACTGTATAGCCTACTGGCTTGTGTTGTGTCAGAAAGTCATTTGCTACCAGAAATATCCGTGGGACCGTGCACAGCGCTGCCTCACTGTAAGGGGGAAAATGACCATAGTGTTGTCGATCACAGTTTTTACGTTTGAGAGGATGAAATGAAATATAAACGCCCATTATATTTCTGGATGACTAATTAACACATGGCAGTTGGTCACCAAAGCCCTGATCAAACATAAGCCTCAATTGTCAACCTCATTTCTTTGGCACTTTGACTTAAGTGTTGATTTCTTTTGCAGAGTGGACGCCACAAGCTGTGGGCAGCAAGGCAGCTAGTCAAGTCTGATGGTAAGGCCTTTTCAACAACTCATTACCTCTTACATCTAACCTGGTCAGATGGATCCCTTCACAATAAAGCAGTTGAAATGATGATTATTGTCTTGGTTTTAACCAATATGATGAGATGAAGATCTGAGCAACTGCATACATTCAACCTAGACAATGTTGCATTATAGTATAACTTGAATATAAAGAATCCAGTAGAGGTCAGTATCTAGCAGATAGTATAAATACATAGGAAGAAATACAGAAAAACATAATTAACAATAAGTAACAAGAACAATAAACAATATGAGAAATACAGGGTCTTCCAAGACTAACATAAACATGGCAAAGACTAACTATAAGAAAGAGACCATATCTATGGTGTCATTCAGGCCTGGAGTCCAATCCATCTACTCTCTAGCTGGTTGAGAGCTCTCTCCCTGTCCCCTCGTCTAGAGGTGAGAGGCATAGGTGTAGGGCTAATGTAACGCGGGGGAACGGCGTTCCCACACTTCTCCAAGGGGTGTTTTGTGCGTTATTATTTACGACAGCATGAAGAAGAGTGCGACTGCGATGCATTATTATGGAACCCACCACGGTTCTTCCCAAGGAAGAAAAACAACAAACACCTGAATAATGTCATGGGCAAACTGTAGGAGTGCAGAAACGCCCGTTGAGCCGTGGGTGGCGGCAGTACAAATCAATTGGCAACTTTGATGATATTTCATCTGTGCATTGAAGCCGTGGTCTCCCCCCTGTGCGTAATTGGGCAGCGCCAGCTCACCTGATCCAGCCGCTTTGATCTCTGTTACAGCCCCCGATTCGTACGCTACAAGCTGATATGAACTTATATTGCTACAATTAACGCATTAACAGTGTGTAACAGAATACATTCAGTGTGCAACAGAATAGCCTACATTCTGACTGTGTGTTATGGAACGCATCTACCAGCGGCCACAACAACAATTTAGAGAAAGCGTGTTAAACCAGAATACGGGACTATCTGGAGAAAACAAAACAAATGAACAATCTGAGCTGGCGATGTTCTTTTGTTGTGGAATGCGCACTGCATGGAGACTTGCACGGCTGCCTTAATCGAATAGAGGTAAGCATTGCTTCTTTGTGAAGAAGGAATGGAAAAGTATCTCAATTTGGCCATACCAGTGATTTTGAGCATATTATGCATCATAATGTATTGTTTTATTTCATGGCCAGATGTGGCCTTTCTTATCTCATATAGTGCAAGTCGAGCTGTTTATGTGCTTTTGTCCCATGCGTGATGCCCTCACAGTGTGACAACCTAGACTTGTCCCCGGACCATACGTTTCACAACGATACAGACACACCCCCGGATACACCCATCTACTTACGGATTCGTTCCCGTTCGCGCCATTATTCAACTCCCTTCCGCATAAGTTCATTCAGTTTTTCTTCTGAGAGGAGGAAGGAAGAAAGACCGAGAGGTCCGATGGGACATCAAACAAAAAATCGCTCCATTGCCTCTCTGCTCGGATGCTCTCCTTTCAGCTGTCTCGCTGTTTACCCAAGCCACTGAAGCCAGCGTCATCCACCCGCAGCAGCAAAACCCGTTCAGGATTCGCGGACTGCATATTGGAGTGACTGACAGACTGGCTTTTTTGCTGGGAGCACATAACCTGTGAAAAGAAAACCTGTAAATGGAATGGATTACTTTTTGTGGTACTATGAACCATTGAACTGACTGGATGGGTCGGGTGTAAATCCTGGACTGGATTACCTGGGTGAACTGAGGGATATGGACCGGAAATTACTTTTCTCTGAAACTATTTTCTTGCACAATATATATACTGAAACTGAGTTGTTGGGTGTGGTCTGAAATTATTTGAGTGTTTCTGTTTGCATTTAAAGTCCCTGGAAACCAAAATCCACAAAAACGTTCTAACTATGTTATTTAGGGTCTTACGTCTTACGGTCTTATGTTAGTAATTGTGTGCCTCCGAAATTATTATACATTACTTTCAACCCAAAGCCTTAAAATCGACACTTTTCTACAAGATTCTACAAAGTACTTCCTCATTGAAGACAGCAGTGCGCGAGGTGCTAAAACGCAGGAGCTTATGACGTCATAAGCTCTATATAACCTTTGTACACGCGCGTTCTTTGCCCCCACAGCGCTGTCTGTCTGTCTCCCTCCCACTCTGTGTGCTGTGTTCGTTCGTTCGTTCGTTCTCTCTCTCTCTCTCTCTCTCTCTCTCTCTCTCTCTCTCTGGACTAGTGAGAGAGAGAGAGAGAGAGAGAGAGAGAGAGAGAACGAACGAACACAGCACACGGTGGGAGGGAGACAGAAGCGCTGTGCACTCGAAGTGGCAGAGCAGAGATTACGCCGGGATTGCACTGGTTGCATTTGCGTTGCGTTGCAGCTGTGCTCTGGTTTTGCTCCGTGCTCTGTGCTGCGCCAACACTAACCAGCTGCGTGCAGAGCACGTCACGGCTCTGCTCCGCCAGACAGCTAGAGTGAGGAGACCCACAGGTTATCACGGTAAAATCGAGCGAGACAATTTGTATGTGGGATAAATACAACGACAAACAGGCAGAAGATCATTGTTCCCAACTGGAGAAGCAGAGGAGGGGTGGGCTTGCTTGGTGTTGTCCTTGTAAAAAGGATGGGTCGTGTCATATATTATTTTGTGGTTTTCCACTTCAATTATGAACTTTTCCGCATACATGTTTGTCCTCTGGCTTGATATTGAATGCTGTAAACACCTTTGCCCTGTTGATTTCATGCCTGGCTCCGCCCAACTTGCTGCGGCTTTGCTCCGTCATCCGTGAAAAATAGAACCCTTGCGTATCTTTTTCGGAGAGCTCCGGATCGTCGGAGCTGGGACGGAGTAGACGCAGCGGAGTAGGTGGGAGTTGACACAATGATTAGAGTGGAAACGTATCGGCTCCGATGCCGTACCGCAGCGCAGACGGACCGAACACGGACCTAGTGGAATGTAGGCGTTAGTCTCGTCGGCGGTGTGTAGAAACCTCTCCTCTGCCTGCTGCGGCGCTGCTGTGTGTGTGTGTGTGTGTGCGCGCGTGCAGACAGATAGACAGATAGACAGATGACCGTCAGTACGCTATGCGCGCAGCAACACGCGAACACACACACACACACAAACCATCTCTCTCTCTCTCTCCCTCTCTGAGGAGAGGAGAGAGGTCTGACTGAGAGAGGGAAATTTCCCTGCTGTAGACGGGACACGCCCACACAGTCCGTGGGAGAAAATACACTCTAAAAAATAATTGATTCTAATTACTTTTGCCAGGACTGTCAAACCTAAATTTATATACTTTGCGACGTTCATCATCGTTCAAATTTGGCTGGTGGCTTATTAACATAGGCTCCTGTGATGTGATGAACTCAAAATGCTAAATAATAAAGAAATATTTCTGGTTTCCAGGGACTTTAATGTTTGCATTTAATGTATTTGTTCTTGCTGGGTTGAACTTTGTTCATTCAATGTGCAGGGTGTACATGTTGTTTTGTGTGCACCTTTGTGAGGTTTGGTAAGACTGAATGACACAACCCTGACTTAACTCTTAACACGTTCACTGCCGTGGACGAGTCAACTCGTCAAGCAGAAACCAACGGTTGACTGCCGTGGACGAGTCAACTCGTCAAAAAAAAAAAAAAATTTGACGGTGGGACGTGGATCAAAGCCCCCTACGTCTCCTATAAAAATATGGGAGCCACCGAACGTGTACAACCCATTCCACCAACCCACTAAGTGGCGACAGTGCTCTCCAGACTAGAGAAAGCCGAGCCAAAACTGCAGGGGAAAGCGTGAGGAAACCATTCTCATACTGTAGAATGGTTTGGCGAAAACGCTTTCGCGCTGGCGCACAACGGTGGCGCACAACGGTGGGGGGTTCCAAAACAACACACTTTGAAACACGCAGCATAAAGCCCAGAATCGCAAAAGCTTCATCAAAGCTCTCAACCCAAGAAACGAGCGAGCCCCATCCAGACTCGCCCAACGAGGGGCCGCCAGGCAGCAGACAGGCAGCAGAAACTCGCTTGTGACACACCCGCTGCAGAGCCACGGAGGGAGGAGGAGAACACCCACGGAGGGAGGAGTTTGAAGGAGAGGGGGGTGGGGGTGAGGTTATGGAGGAAATTACTGTTCAAAACTATTGTTTAGATGTCTGATGTCTTACTGATGCCAAAAATAAATGGTTAAAGTGACTGTTCTATCGAATTTCACAAAAAGGCATTTATCTCAACTTTAATTTTCAGACGCTGAAACCATGCTGTATTCAACTGCTAATGCCTACATAACTACTAACTCTACAAACTAATGATGGTCTCGACCTAGTTTCAAGATGAAGACCAGTCACGCTGCCTCACGCCACACGTAATCTAGAGACATAGCGACCTCAGCATCACATGTAATCCTAGCGTGACGACAAGTGCGGTAATCCCAGCGTGACGTCGTTAATGTCGTCAGTGCAGTAGTGACGCACTTGCCTAGGTGACGGCGTTAGTGTCGTCAGTGCCGAGGCCATGACGTGGCAGTATTTATAGCCACGCCGGGTGCACCACGGTCCTTGTTCCCTGTCCTCTAGCGCTGCACCAAGCTGACCTAATTCCTTCTCTGGAAGCCGCGTTTCACTTCTCAAGCTGCCCATTCCTCCAGATCCTGCTATCAAGCCATCCGCATTCACGAGACCTTCCTCCAGATTCCGCTATCAGCCATCCGCATTAACGAGACCACTCACCGTTCTCTCCTGCATCATGTCGGGCCGCGAAGACGAAGACTTCGAGGCGCAGTACCAGTTCGAGCTCGAGGCATCCAGCTCCGACGAGGACTTGCCCGTCAAACCATCCACGCCCGGGCACGGGCTGCAACAGGCGAGCGGACGGCAGCAGGCTTCGGCAGCACCAAACGCATCTCAGACGGGGGACCTCATCGCCAAAAGCAGGCAAGCGGGGCCGGCGCGCAGCAGAGGTAGGGCGTGCGGCCGAGGAAAGAAAGCAAACGGTGCCAAGTCACGAGGACAAGTAACAACTCGCAGTCGCGCAAGGGGCGAAGTGGAGAGCGCTCCGGGCCCGGGCACGAGCACTCGGGGGCGCGGAGGGAAGCAAACGCAGCCCCGGCCAAAGCATACGGCAGGCCATTAGGGCCAAAAATCGCCGCGAAAATCAATATCGGCGCTAAAATTCCCGCGAGGAGCTCAGCCGCCCCGCCTGAGGCATATGGCAGGCCAACAGCTCCGCAAATCCCCTCAGGCTTCCCACCTGCCGCGGCAGGCCCCCCGGCCCCGCCCAGGCGGCAGGGGGGGGGGCTGGCCGCAGCCATGCATTCTATAGCAGGGACCCTTAGCGGGTTCCAGGCTTGCCTGGAGGCCATGCGCCCAGCGCAGCCACCAGTCCAGCAGGCGGTGCCCACGCAACCAGCGGTGCCCGCAGACCCAACCCCCATGCCTTACCCAACCCCCATGCCTTATCCACCGGCGGCAGCAGTAGCGGAACCCAGCATGCTCCTCGCTCCTCCCACTCACCCATTCCTTCCCAGGCAACCAGCGGCGGGCGCAGCGCAGCCCAGCATGCTGCCTGCTCTACCCGCCACACCGTACCCATTTTGGCCCTTCCAACCGGCGGCGGCCTCAGCACAGCCCAGCGCGCCACCCGCTCCTCCCGCCCAGATGTGGCCCTTCCAACCGGCGGCGGCCTCAGCCCAGCCCAGCGCGCCACCTGCTCCTCCTGCCCAGATGTATTCCCTGGCTTCAGCGCTGCCCGAGTTTACTTTCGGTAGGCGTTACATTCCCCAGTCGGCCCGGCATCTCTCCCAAGCTAAAGTCCAAAATCCTGGAAATCAGACTTCCCTCTCTCCTTGTCAAAATGGTTTTCAGAGATGAATAAATGTATACCTTTGGAGAAAATAACCTATGTTCTGAGAAATAGATACAATCAGTTCATGAACATATGGCAACCGTATATTAGCTATATGGACACCATTAATCTGCAACTGATTGATCCAGAATTGATGTAGCACATTCCAGCTGTAATATGTATACCCAACTAATACTTTCTCAATGCAAAGTCACTCATATTATGTAATTTGTATTGTTTTCTTGTTTGACTCTGTATTGTAGGATTTCCAGCCATATGGTTGGAAACAACTATTATATTGACCGTGAACTGTGGTGAGGAAGGGGTGGGGGGAGGGATTGGGGAATGTCTGTTGAATGTAATGTATTGTTATTTTCTTGTCTAAGTTTGAAAATAAAAAACACTTTAATTCAAAAAAAAAAAAAGTCCAAAATCCTGCAGGGCAAGGACGTCAATCTAGTCAGCATTCTCCTGCCTTCACCGGAATGCAGCAAGAAAATTACGAGCGCGGACACCAGCGTTCTAAGTTCGTCCGACCCCCGCCTCCACAGGGACCTCACCATGACGGAGTTCACGAGCGCGTTCGGAGTTTTCCGTGACGTAATTTGTACAGTGTACCCCGAACGCCGAGCCGAGCTGGACAGATATCTGGCATTAATAGCGGATCTCGCCTTGAGATTCGGGAGGGGCGTCTTCTACCAATACCACAAAGCGTTCTCCCACAAGGCCGCCCTGAGCATCTCCGAAGCTAACTCCCGGGTAGACTGGTCCATCCTGGACGGTGACCTAATGACGATGCTGGGAGGGGCAGGGCAGGTGATCACGTGCTTCTCCTGCGGCGAAGCAGGGCACACGGCGCCTCTCTGCCCAAAGGCGGCCTTCCAGCCTCCCGCCAGCCGCGACGGCGCACCCCGCTCGACCCGCACGGCTCAGGTCCCCAACGGGTCCGTCTCGAGCCATCAGGTGGGTGTCCCATACTACCCGACAATATGCAGAAATTTCAACGAGAAATCATGTACCTACGCTAACTGTTCGTACCTACACGTGTGCTCCGACTGCAGGGACGCCCACCCCCGCTCCATCTGCCCCCGAAGGTTCCGCCCCCAGAGGCAGGACCCCAACACCAATAGGGACAAAACGGGCTTTCAACGGCCCTAAAATGCCACCCGTCCACGCCCATCGACGTCCCGGCCCTAGCCCAGGAACTCTCCCAGCACCCCAATCGCGCATTTGTCGATTACTTACTGACCGGCCTTTCTCAGGGTTTCAAGGTCGGTGTAACCACAACCCCTACAACCTCCCTTGTCTCCAGAAATTCGCAATCAGCCCTGAAGGAGCCCGAGATAGTCTCCCAACTGCTCAACAAGGAGGTTTCCAAAGGATTCGTAATCGGCCCTTTTAAGTCCCCCCCCTTCCCGGTGTTCCGGACAAGCCCAATTGGCATCGCCACGCGTAAGTATTCCGGGAAGAAACGGTTGACTTTCGACCTTTCCTCGCCCCGCCACGGTCCCATCCCTAGCATAAATAGCCTCATTCCCCCCGAGCCCTTCTCTATTACGCCAACATAGATAACGCCATCCACCTCATCAAGCTCGCGGGCCGAGGCGCCTGGCTCTCCAAAGCAGACATATCAGATGCCTTCAAGGTCATGCCCATCCACCCCTCGCAATGGGCGCTGTTCGGGGTTAAATGGGAGTCCAGGTTTTACTTTGCGGTTAGGCTCACATTCGGTTGCAGGAGCAGCCCTGCCATCTTCAACTCACTGTCAGAAGCGCTATGCTGGATATTGCTAAACAATGTGCGCGTCCCCGCCGTGCTCCACCTCCTAGACGACTTCCTGTTAGTCGACCCTCCGTCAGCGCCCTCGGTCTCCCTAAGCAAGCTGAAGGAACTATTTCAAAGGCTGGGCATGCCTCTAGCAGAGGAGAAAACTTCCGGCCCCGCAGCAGCACTCGAGTTCCTGGGCATTAACCTCGACTCCGAACTCATGCAGGCCTCTCTCCCCTTTGAGAAGTTGACGCGGATCCGCGAGATAGCCCACTCTCACACGGCAGCGGCCCGGATCTCAAAACGAGAGCTCCTATCCCTTCTCGGCCATCTAAATTTCGCCATGCGCATAATTCCCCAGGGCCGTTCATTCATTTCGAGGTTACTCGATCTGGCATCCTCAGTCCCCGGGCATCACGACCCGGTTACCCTCGATGAAGGCTGCCGGTCCGATCTCAAGTTCTGGTCCCACCTATTAAATGACTGGAACGGGATCTCCTTTTTCTACGACGACGTCATCTCGTCAGCCGACGATCTAAATTTTTTCACGGACGCGGCCCCGTCCCGGGGTTTTGGGGGGTTCTTCCAAAGGCAGTGGTTCGCCGGGGCATGGCCAAAGCAGTTTGCCGACCTGGATCAGTCCTCCGCTCTGTTCGAGATTTTTCCCATAGTGGTCGCGTGCCACCTGTGGGGACGCTCCTGGGCGAGGAAACGCATAGCCGTCAAATGCGATAATGCAGCGGCAGTGGCCATAGTCAACAAAGGGCGCTCCTCCTCCCCCGACATCATGCCTTTCGTCCGGCGGCTGACTTGGCTCGCGGTCACCCATAATTTTATCATGGTTGCTCATCACCTCCCCGGGCACTCTAACATCCTTGCTGACCACCTTTCTCATTTTAATTTTCAGGCATTCCGCAACCTCCATCCGGCAGCCGACCCGTCTCCAATGCCGCTTCCCCCGTTCTCGGCTCTCACCCTCTCATGAGCCCGGACCCAAGTCCTAGGCCCCCGGCACTCCCTCACGATCCCCGCCTCACCCAGCTACTCCACGCCGCTCAGTCCTACATCAGGGGGGCGCTGGCCAGCTCCACAGCCAGAGCCTACGACGGCGCCTGGCGGTCGTTCGCTTTTTTCTGTGCCTCGCTCAATCTCCCCGTTCTCCCAATCCTGATCCCCAACGTATGTGCCTTCATAACGTTCTGCGTATCCGTCCGCCACCTCCGTCCCCCCTACATCCCCCCTACGTCCGTAGCATGGTGGCGGGGATCCAATTCCACGCCAGGCGCTACGACCCCGAATTTCCCAGTCTATTTTCCGTCCCCGTTATAAAAGCTCTGCTAAAGGGCATCGCCAAAGCCTTCCCGACCGCCCCCGACTCCAGGCGTCCCATAACTCTCCCCCTGCTACGGCAGCTTCTAGGGCGCACGAGAGACGGCTGTTTCTCTCCCCTGCAAGATTCACTCCTAGAGTGCGTGTTCCTGCTAGCCTTTTATGGGTTCCTCCGCGTCGGCGAGTTCACATGCCCGGCGTCGTTCGACCCCTCCCGGGACGTGACCCGGTCCGACCTAAGCTTTCACCCCGATCATTATAGTCTCTCCCTTAAGCACACCAAGGCGGGCAGAGCCTGCTCCATTATCGTTGCCCGCAACGATTCCCCCTTCTGCCCCTTTGCCTCCATGGCCCGCTACATAGAGATTCGACCCCAAACCGGCCCATCCGCCCCCCTGTTCCTCATCTCGCCCCACTATCTCATGACAAGAGCCTGGTTCACTCTTCACCTCAAGCGGATCCTCCAGATGTGCGACCTCCCAGCGGAGCACTATTCCGGCCACTCCTTCAGGATCGGCGCGGCCACATCAGCCGCCGCGCAAGGGGTGTCCTCCGCCTCCCTGCAACAGATGGGCCGCTGGTCCTCGTCAGCCTACGCGGCCTACATCCGACCAGAGCAGGCCACCATATTGTCTGCCCAAAGATCTCTCCTCCCCTAGGCGTCACATGGTAAGCATGGCATCCATTCCTGCATTCCCCGCAATAGACGTTACTTCGCATTTCATTGGTGGTGGACTCCCCGAATCGGTGTCGATCTAATCGATTAAGCGTTCTAGGTGTCGAGCAGCCTGCAAGTGTTCTAGGTGTCGAGCAGCCTGTAGCCACACCACTAATCCAGACCCCAGCAGACTACTCAAAGTGTTCTACGTGTCGAGCAGCCTGTGAATGTTCGATCTAATTGATTAAGCGTTCTAGGTGTCGAGCAGCCTGCAAGTGTTCGGCGTCGAACAGCCCGCAACAAATCACTAATTCCGACCACGGTAGACTACTCAAAGTGTTCTAGGTGCCGAGCAGCCTGCAAGTGTTCTAGGTGCCGAGCAGCCTGTAGTCACACCACTAATCCAGACCCCAGCAGACTACTCAAAGTGTTCTACGTGTCGAGCAGCCTGTGAATGTTCTAGGTGCCGAGCAGCCTGCAAGTGTTCCGGGTGTCGAGTAGCCCGTAGTCTCCCCACTAATTCAGACCCCAGTGGACTACTCGAAGTGTTCTAGGTGTCGAGCAGCCTGCAAGTGTTCCAGGTGTCGAGCAGCCCGTAGTCAGGGGTGGGCTCAATTCAAATCTCAAAACCGAGGAGGCTCGATTCAAATCTCAACGCTGAGGCAGCATCACCGATTCAGACCTCAGTAGACGACTTGAAGTGTTCTAGGTGTCGAGCAGCCTGCAAGTGTTCTAGGTGTCGAGCAGCCTGTAGTCTCATAACTAATTCGGCAAGACCTCAGTAGACGACTCGAAGTGTTCCAGGTGTCGAGCAGCCTGCAAGTGTTCTAGGTGTCGAGCAGCCTGTAGTCACATAACTAATTCAGCAAGACCTCAGTAGACGACTCGAAGTGTTCTAGGTGTCGAGCAGCCTGCAAGTGTTCCAGGTGTCGAGCAGCCTGTAGTCACATAACTAATTCAGCATCACTAATTCAGACCTCAGCAGACTACTCGAAGTGTTCTAGGTGTGCAGTTTGGGGGGGGGTTCGAGCCAACCGGTCGGCGACAAGCGTCGCCTTCCGCCCAGCCAACCGGTCGGCGACAAGCGTCGCCTTCCGCCCAGCACCCGCTGTATCGGCGACAAGCGTTGCCTTCCGCCCAGCCAACCGGTCGGCGACAAGCGTCGCCTTCCGCCCAGCGTCGCCTTCCGCCCAGCGCCCGCTGTATTGGCGACAAGCGTCGCCCTCCGCCCAGCCAACCGGTCGGCGACAAGCGTCGCCTTCCGCCCAGCGCCCGCTGTATCGCGAGGCGAGCAGACCGGTTGGCCTTTCAGGTTTCTCGCCCAGCCAACCGGTCGGCGACAAGCGTCGCCTTCCGCCCAGCGCCCGCTGTATCGGCGACAAGCGTCGCCTTCCGCCCAGCCAACCGGTCGGCGACAAGCGTCGCCTTCCGCCCAACCAACCGGTCGGCGACAAGCGTCGCCTTCCGCCCAGCGCCCGCTGTATCGGCGACAAGCGTCGCCTTCCGCCCAGCCAACCGGTCGGCGACAAGCGTCGCCTTCCGCCCAGCACCCGCTGTATCGCGAGGCGAGCAGACTGGTCGGCCTTTCAGGTTTCTCTCTTTTGGTTGGTTCTCCGAGCAGATGCCCTCCCGCCTCAAGAAGAGAGGCATCCTGCCTCGGAGTCACTACGCCAAAGAATCAGTTGCCATGCTGCCACGCCATCAGAATTAATGCCATACCGCTTCAGGCCATGAATCCTATCGCCATGCCATACTTTAATAAAGCTTGCTGATTAACCTTACCCTCTGGTCTCTCATGATTGAAATGATGGTCTCGACCTAGTTTCAAGATGAAGACCAGTCACGCTGCCTCACGCCACACGTAATCTAGAGACATAGCGACCTCAGCATCACATGTAATCCTAGCGTGACGACAAGTGCGGTAATCCCAGCGTGACGTCGTTAATGTCGTCAGTGCAGTAGTGACGCACTTGCCTAGGTGACGGCGTTAGTGTCGTCAGTGCCGAGGCCATGACGTGGCAGTATTTATAGCCACGCCGGGCACACCACGGTCCTTGTTCCCTGTCCTCTAGCGCTGCACCAAGCTGATCTAATTCCTTCTCTGGAAGCCGCGTTTCACCCCACCCACCTCCCCAGTCCACCACCAATGTACTGACTCCCGAAGAATCCCCGCCATCAGAATTAATGCCATACCGCTTCAGGCCATGAATCCTATCGCCATGCCATACTTTAATAAAGCTTGCTGATTAACCTTACCCTCTGGTCTCTCATGATTGAAACTCTTTTAGACAGAGAAAGCACACATTCTATTAGTTATTTTGAGATATTTTGTGTTCACAAAGTCCTAGAAGAAAATAATCCTCGGCTCTTGAAAGATGAGCCAGAATCCTCAAAAAAACCCTTGGCAGAAGCTACCTACAGTAAAAAAAAACTGTTGGCAGTGAATGTGTTAAATGCTAGGAGAGAGACCTGGCTGGCACCCCTAACAAAATAATACAGAATAAAGAAGGAAGGATAAGTCAAACTCAAACCGTCACAACGCTGCCTATGATTTTGACACTGAACATTTGTTTCACAAGCGAGAAAATAATTTTGTTCGGGCCCGTTCATGAAATCGCCGGGCTGGGCGCAGTGTTTGTGATGTGGGAGATCCACTGACACTGACACTGGCTCGTCTGTTTAAAGGTACCTGGCTGTGATGGGACATGATGGTGACTGCAGGACGCGTGCACGTTCAGGATGGTGCAGTGATCTATGCTCCAACTAAGGTATCTACCAAGTGATGTTTGACTGCATTTAATACATTTAATTAGGAATAGGGATGTACTGTACGATATGGACCCGATAAATTATCAGCAGATATGGGACATTTTACCTTATTGTTTTTTATTCCGATAATTAAATCTTTGCCGATAATATGAAGCCAACTTTGCTTTGTTTTGGCTTGGCAACGCTGCATGTTGTTGTCGCGCACTCAACATCAAAACAGCTCCGCCTGCTGCCTGGGCCGTAGCAGTGTAAAGTAGAGACTAGAGGCAAACATTTCAACATTGATCACAGGTCGACTCAACGTTCGATCTGATAGGCTGATATGAAAGTTTATCTGACGTCGTTCTCTGATCAACCGTCATTTCAACGCCTCATATACTAGTCTATCCACATGGTCACCACAACGAGGATATTCAGCTATTCTGCCTGGTTTATACACACAGTGTGCATTCAGCAGCGTTATACATCATATGCCCTGGTTTAAAAAAAATAGTGCTACATTCAAATTGACGAAAGCAAGGATCACTGGAATTATACCAAGCAAGCACGTTGCACATATACTCCTTTTTAAATTCAGTCAAAGGTTTTACTCACAGTCTCTGTTTGTTGCTGCTGTTTGTGCATGCCTGTACCACAGGCTAAACGATCAGGTATATATTTTATATCATGTAAGATAATGTAACAGAGGGGGGTACGGTGGTGCAGTGGTAAGCGCTGTCGCCTCACAGCTCGAAGGTCCTGGGTTCGATTCCCACCTGGGATGCTGTGAACACTGAAGGAATGCGTGCCCGTCTGCATGTCCTCGAGCGCCCACCGCCCGGGTGGGGTCGTCAAAAGGGCCTTTCTGTGTGGAGTTTGCATGTTCTCCCCGTGCCTCCTGGGGGAGGCACGGGGAAACTCATCTGATTTTCTTTTCCTTTCTATGGCATTTTCCCATAAACACAATGACAAACAATTATTCAAGTTAACAGAATTCAGCCATGACAATAAAATAAAATAAACCCCAAAATAAATCCTATAATACTTCTGCTGCAGCGTAACCTAGTTGTGCACAACTTACTAAAGTTTTGAGCTCAGCTTTGTTCGTTTCCTTTTTAAAGAGAAAAGTATCCTATAATAAAGATGAATGGTTCCTTGTTGCCTTTTTAATCCTGGTGAAGACTTTTAATCCGTATGAGGAACGATCTTACTTGGATAGATGTAGGATAGATTGAATGGAGTTGGAAAAGTTACAGTGAGGCCACGGTAATCCCCCTTGGTCCAGGTCAGTAGTGCAGTCCAAGGTTCCGGCTGTAGAGAAGACGACAGATCCCTTCTCCCCTTGTCTCCTGCGCTGACACGCTCCTGGCAGGATCACTGGTGCAGTTCACTCACTCTCCGCACATGGAGAGTGAAGCTAGTATCAAAGGTAAACGTTTTAGGAACGATATTTCAGCAGGCACTCCACGGCAGTAGACTAGTTTAGCACTTAAATTCACTTTCTTTTACAGAGCTCATAGGCGTGCGCTCTTCCTTTGAGTAAGGCTTTTCAAAGTTAGCATAAAGAATGTAAACAGAAAGAATCACTTCCTGCATACTATTTAGTCAGTCTTCATCAGAGGTAATAGGCTACATTGGCTAAGTAAGAACTCAACACATGGCACATACATTAATAAACTTTCAACCAACATGTTCCTCATAACATGTAACATTTGAGGCAAGTAAAATAAAATGAAACGGACAACACAGGCGGACATGAATTCAAACAATGAGCATGCTACGTTGTGGTGCTAACCAGGAAATAAACGATTGCGCCAATTTTAACATCACAGGTAACTTAGTTTACAAGGACACAAAACTTGAATCAGCTTACCTAGTATCAAAGGTAAACGTTTTAGGAACGATATTTCAGCAGGCACTCCACGGCAGTAGACTAGTTTAGCACTTAAATTCACTTTCTTTTACAGAGCTCATAGGCGTGCGCTCTTCCTTTGAGTAAGGCTTTTCAAAGTGCCGTAAAGCTGCCACCTACTGTCGTAATGTGGCATTACTGTAAGTTACTGCTGACAATTGATATTGCCCTTGTGTTGGGTGTATTTAGCTCAAATTGCATTCAGAAGTGCAAGATGATATTAGTTACCACAGTGTGATTTTACATGTAGGTTACACTTGCAGCTCCTAAGCTTCATTAACATGAAGTGCCTGATTTATGGTTAATCTAGTAATATATATTATTTTCACACATAAATGTAGGCTATTGAAATGTAGGTTTATTATGTGGTGTATCCCCCCCCCCCCCAATACATGTAGGCTAGGTGTTTTTTTACAATGAATTCGTAATTGGGATTATTGTAAATATTAGGATAGGTGACATCAGATGACTGCTTACCATGTAAAAGCTTTAATAACACTGGCATTGAGGACCATAGTGTTATTAAATATTGTACATGGTATGCAGTCATCTGATGTCCCCTCCCCTAAACGTTACATGTCATGACTTGCTCCTTGGCAGATATATGTGCTCCAGCACATTGCCTCGTGTTTCACTGTAAACGAGTAGGCTATTGTGACAAGCAAACTTTTTCAGTGAAACAAGTTCGCTTATCACACAATACTCGTTGGACTTATTTGAGGGCACGTATGTTTATCGTTCACGTTCGCTAACCTGTCGGTCTTTAAACTCTTTGAACAGGTCGGGATGCCTGTCGGCAAGATGTTTAGCCAGGTTCGATGTGTTTTAGCCTTTCGCTTTGGTCGCGTTGAAGCACCTTTTACACACTGGTTTTGATGTGTCCACGGGCTTGCCTTCGCTGTCGGCAACGTAAGCAAAATATTTCCATATTTCGCTTCGTGCATCTGCTTTTTCTACAAGCGTTGGTCGGCTTGCAAGACTAGAAGACGCCGCTGCCATTTTCGCTGTGTCTGTCCTGTGTGTCGGGGTGCTGCAGTGACTGAGGACTGAGTGGCCAGAGAGCGAGCAGAGAGGGAAGAAGGAAAGTCGGCACGCCCACACATGATCAGAGAGAGCTTTTTTTCACTTTTCACGAGTCACCATTGGTTCAAGGCAAGGCTGTGTTGCCTTCACGTGAAGTGGGACACAGGCTCTCAACTTTAATGCCGCTGTGTCTCTCTCCTCCGCTAACAAACACCACGGTCGCACACTGACGCAACCCATAACATTTTTTTAAGTATCGGTACTAAATTAACGTGGTATAGTATCCTTTTTAACGGCAGGGAACCGCGGTACCATACTAATACCGGTATATCGTGCAACCCTAGTGCCCCTAAACATTTTGAATGACTGAGATAGCTCTCTTAGATCAAAAGCTAGGACTATTTTCATCTGTTGGGTGTCTAAAAGTAAAACGTGGGAAAAATGGCTTTAAACATTCCACAAAATTCCATTTTCTATAGTGGCATTCCACCAAAACAATAACAATAAATACAGTGGAATCCGCTTACAGTGAATCATTCTGATACAAATGCTGTTTAAATAATTTACTTATAGTGATCAATACTCCACTTACAGGGATCATTTTGGGCCTTGTCACAAGTGTGAACAATGGAAAAAATGTTTAAAGCTACAGTATTTTTATTATTTTTGGGGCCGGTGTGCAGAATGCACAGCAGGGCCCTTACATTCCACTCTGTCGCCCAGACCATTTTAGCACGGATGCAGGCTTTGTAATGTCTTTCCGCTTTCCAGTCCGGTAGGTGGCGGTAATGCACCTCTGGCTAATATTGTGGCTAGCTCGTTCAGAGAGTTCCACAAGAGCCGGTCGTCGGACATTTCACCGTCTGGTGCCTCTCTCGGTCCGACTAGGAATTTATTGATTCGATTTTTGAGGAGTTGACATGTATCGTCTTTTTTGTCCTAATGTAAAGCAACTGTGAATGTGAATAATCGTTTGCTCCTCGGACTAGGGCTGTCCCGGCGAGTCGACGTAATCGATGACGTAGACGCACGCTACGTGCCTCGACGCGCCCCAATCGTCACAAAATAAAAATAGTGTAGCTCATGTTAGCGGCTAACTGTTACTTGTCGTTACTTTACATGGCAGTATAATGCCACTGAATGACCAAATTGATTTAACTTTTAACCATTTCGATTTCCACTTTCCATACGGACCGCCAGCATTGGTTAGTTGTTAACGTTGTGACAATTTATAACGTTTATAACGTACTCCGACTGGTTTGCGGTGTTGCGCAATAGCCCCAACCCCTGGCTGTATTCAGACTGATCGTATAAACCGGAAGCTGGAGCACGTTATAAACATTATAAATATAGTCACGTTATAAACTAACCAATGCTGGCGGTCCGTATGGAAAGTGGAAATCGAGATGGTTGAAAGTCAAATCAATTTGGTCATTCGGTGGCGTTTTACTGCCATGTAAAGTAACGACAAGTAACAGTTAGCCGCTAACATATTAGCCACATTACCCATCAGCGGAGCGTCATTTGACATCAGCACACTCTTCCAAACATGTCGCGTGCCTCATTCCAGTCGATTCCACGATTTCAGACGGACAAGCCCGTCTTTATTGTCACACGATTACACATCAACACATGCACGGACGGCCACAAACACACACATGCTTCCAGTGCGCATTCCCATCCTTTCACATGGACCCATGTTGGGTGTGGATGCTACTAACAGTCTTGTGTCTGGATGATGTGTGACCATCTTACATGGAGCATTTTGTCTTTCTCCAAAATTAAGAGCACTGTTACTGAAAATTGCACACCATTGTACTGTAAGATGATGATTTTATGTTGGACTGCTGCTAAACTCAGTTGACATTGCACAAGGTTTTTGGTATTCCTCCTGAAAGTGACTTGAATTGAATTTATTCTACTATTTTATTTTGAATTGCACTATATTCATTTTATTTGAGGACAAGCTCTTGCTTTAATTTTATTTTATAGATTTAATGTTGGACTGTTAAAGAGAATGAGATGGTTAAATAATATAGACATCAGCAGGTGGTGGTGGAGGTGAGTCAGAAAATATTAGTGTTTTACCTATATGGCTACATCTGGGCAAGAGCAGTGCCACTCACTCAAATGAGTAAATTTGAGTAGCAAATTGATGGTTAAGACTGAAAAACAGTCTAATCTTAATGTAAATGGTCCTCTAATCTGGTTTCAAGGGGCCAAAATTTTAGACTGAACACAGGTAACTGTCTGCCTTTCCGAAGCCCTGCCACTCCGAACGTTAACTTCCATTATTCGGACTGGCGGTCGTTCACCTTAGAAGCCGCAATGCCGACCTTAGGTTTAGGCGTGGGGGTGGGAGAGGTTAGGTTTTGGGTTAGGGTCTGGGGGAGGTTAGGTTTAGGCATGGGGGGAGGTTAGGTTTGGCGTGGGAAAACGGGGAATATAGAACCCGGGGAACATAGACATGATCCCTTTCTGAGTGCCGATATTTCGGAGTGGCAGAACGTCGGAGTGGCAGCACGTCGGAGTGGCAGCATGTAACCCTGAACACAAATGACTCAATACACCTTGGCAGAGTTCTGCACTTTACTGAGCACACCGGCCCTATGCCAGGTTTCGACCTGGCCTTGTTAACTTAAAAACTGCCAAAAATGAGCCAACGAGATACGGCAGCGATACTCGGTGCATGTCTGTCTGTATATCAAGGGATCACGGCATCTCTGTATGCCTGTCAGTCTGTGGAAAGATGGCCGCGTCTCTGTCTATGCGAGACTGCTGTGTTTGAAACAGCTGGAGGCCTAACTTACTGTATGTATTTTTAAAGTCAATAACATTCATTAGGCTAAATAATGGAGCTGCCAGTTTCATTACCTTATATGTACTGTATTCATGTAATAAATATACAAATGTCAATTAGTTGGTAAACTACACGAGAAAAAAAGAAAAAGAAAAGAAATCGGTTATAATGATCATCCGCTTATAGTGATCAATTAGACCCATCCCAAGGTGATCACTATAAGAGGAGTGCACTGTATTCTTCTTTTGGTTTTATGAAAACAATTATTCACCATGATGAACTACAGAGATTAAAGTAACCAGAATAAGGATGGGCATTTGTCTGTCTGTCTGTTGCCGTGGCCCCTACACACAACAAACAGCACTGTCCATGGTGCTGAAACAGCTCCTACATTATGCAAGTTACTATGATAAAAAGTGCACACACATAGTTTTTTTTTCAGGAGAAATGAATGATTGCGAGTCCAGGACACAGTAAAATCATTGTCAAAACTTTATTTAAAAGGACACACAAAAAAAGACGTATAAACGGTTATAGATTTTTCTAAACGGATATGATTTAATATCCGTGTACACGCATCCCTACTGCCCAGTGCCTACATAAAATGGGTGTCCTCTCAATCCGCATACAGTTGCTGTATGCAGATTGAGAGGACACATTGCATTTACACTTGTGTTCAATGTGTACACAATGCATCCCTGACCACCTCCGGAGGTGGTTTGGCAGATCAGATTGCAATCGGTCTTCAATGTGTCTTGGAGGCGTTTACACCTGTACTTTCAAGTGGTCAAGCACAATCTGATTGCAATCTGATGGCAGAAAACACATGTTATTGCCAGGTGTAAATGGCCTCAATAACTCATTACCTCATAACATGGATCCGTTCACAATAATGCAGGTCCAATGAGGATGAATGAGCCCGATTTGAACCTATGTGACAATATGAACATCTGAGCAACTGCAGACATTTAACCTCAATGTACGATACAGTACAATCATTTGAAAGATTTCAAACTGCACTTTTATCATCTGTAGAAAACTGAAAAATTACCTTGGCCTACTTGTTACCCAAAACACCAGTCCTTATCACAAATTACTTCAGCCCATTTTTAATGTCTGATTGCCCACCATGTTGAAAGTAAGGGAAAGGTGTTTGTGATGGTTTGTCATTTGAGAGGATGAAATGAAATATAAACACCCATTATATTTCTGGATGACTAATTATCACATGGCACTTGGTCACCAAAGCCCTGATCAAACATAAGCCTCAATTGTCAACCTCATTTCTTTGGCACTTTGACTTAAGTGTTGATTTCTTTTGCAGAGTGGACGCTACAAGCTGTGGGCAGCAAGGCAGCTAGTCAAGTCTGATGGTAAGGCCTTTTCAACAACTCATTACCTCTTACATCTAACCTGGTCAGATGGATCCCTTCACAATAAAGCAGTTGGAATGATGATTATTGTCGTGCTTTGAACCAATATGATGAGATGAAGATCTGAGCAACTGCATACATTCAACCTGGACAATGTTGCATTATAGTATAATTTGAATCCAAACATATTAATCCAAACACTAATCCTTAAACTTGCTAAGAGTGAAATGAGAGCGTGTCAATGTTGCAGCCAGAGATTCGAGGCGGACACTGGATTTGAGTTTCGTCCCAAGGGGGGTTTTATTACTTCATTACTGGCAACAAAATTAACACAAACAGCGTCTATCCTTCAAAATTAACACAAACAGCGTCTATCCTTCCCCGTTACTCCTCTGCTGCTCGACCACTGCTGCTGCCTGTTGCTACAGCCAGCATTCTACTGCTTCACACCGGAAAAACAACTCTTCTTCTCCCGTATCTCGTTTACCAGTTATCACTTGCTCACAGGTGCCGCCTTGTGGCGTAAATCCTGTAGTGCATTATCAACCACAATATATACTGAATGTTTGTTAGTGCCGTAACTAAATAAAATTTGGTCCCCCAAGGTAAATATAACATAACAATGAACATAAACATCTAAACATCTTCTTCATATCTGTCATCCTGTCACACTCTCCCCCAATTCAAAAATGGCATCCCGACATTTTAATTATACCTCCCAGCCCCAAACGTGGATACATGGACAGTAATGAAATTGAATTGGACATGTCAATAAGCTAACATTTAGGTTATAAACCTGTTATGAGATACTCAAACTACCGTGCACTGCAGCCATAAATACTCCTGATTTTATCAGTGTATGTGCCCAAATACTTGCATCATAAATGCATATTAGTAAACCATGAATCAATACACTTGGATGGGTTATCTCTTCTCATTTTTTTTCATAACCATTCTGAAACCCAATCCACACAAAACACACAAGATCGGCCAACAGTCTCTGTGTTCCTTATTACCAAATCAACATAAGGCACTTAGGTATAATCCCAAAGAGGCAAAGAGTGTTTTTTTCTTTTTTTTTCCATGCTAAATCTTTTTTTCCCTTTTCCCCACAGTCCATTACCAGGGCTGCCAGTAGCCACCGACAGCTATCTCTCTGGTATAAACTGTTCTCTCTGTGAAACTTGGCTGGCCAGGTCTGTCATAGGTGAGAGTCTGGGGTTGTCGCCTCGGTCTCCTCGGATAGAGTCCGTCTCACCCTATCTCCTCAACGACTTCATCCTCTGAGCTGTCCACCTCAATTGCCACAACAACCTCTGCACTGTCCTCACGGACCTCCTGTCCCTCCTCAGCAATAAGAGGCTCGCTCTGTGCTGGCTCAGAATTTTCACTCTCCGGGTAGAACTCTGGGGCTGTGGCGTTAAGTCCAGATGAGTGTGGTTCAACTGAAGGCCAGGTGAATGTCACTGCCGGGAAGTCATCATCTGATTCCTCCTCAGAATCTGTGTGTTGTGTGTGTCTTGTCACAGGTGTTTGTCTGTTTTTGTTACCGCTTCCGCTCTTCGCCCGTTTTGTGATGAGAGTCTCATTTTTATCATCAGTGAGTGGTATGGTCACATGGTAGCAGCATGTTTCTGTGAAGGATTCTTGTCCTGCCTTTGCCACGCTCTGGCTCCACCTCAAACACTGGACTGTCCTTACCTTTCTGACTTTTGATGACATAAATGTTATCCTCCCAGTAGGAGCGTATTTTCCCTGGTCCTCCTCTCTCAGCCACATTTCTCACCAGGACACGGCTGCCCACTTGCAGTGTAGGACCATACACTTTCTTGTCATATTGTCTCTTTCCTCTATCAGCTGACTTGGAAGCATTTCTGGAGGCGATGTCGTATGCCTCAACCATCCTCTTTCGCCACCTCTCCACATATGAAGTTATCATATCATGATAACTAAAGTTCGGGAACAAAACCACGACCACGACTCCACCTTTCAATCAATCATTCAATCACACGCTCCTCCCCGATCCAATCACTCACACCCTATATATACGCACCAAACACAGAGACCTTTCTCTCGCTCTCGTCTCAGCCAAACTCATTCGAGCACGCATACAGACAAAGAAACAGAACAAACAAACAAACAATCTAACGATACATTTTCTTCCTACCTTCCAGGTGCCAGGCATGGAACCCGAGCTCCAGCGCTCCACGAAAGCGACTTGTTCGACCAGGACCCACAAAGCGATCTCGATTCTCCAACCAGCACCATATCTCCATCTCTGGTCCGCCGATCCACATCCAGGTCACGTCCCAGATCGGTAATCACCTTTCCTCCCGGTCAATCGACTCATACCCACTCCAGCCGTAGCAGCGCCATGATTTCCCCCTCTCCTACACACCGTTCTGGACGAGGGAGAACCACCCAACGTTCCCACCACCCATCCACCTGATCTAGGCTATCATCTCCACTTAGCCGACATCGCCAAACTTCCAGTCTCCCAGTCCAGACACGCCATGCCACACACCACCAAGCCGCCGACACCATCTCCAACTGGACCGTAGTTCGTTTGCAACAAGCCCTCCGCCAAGATAACATTGCATTCCATCGTTCCGACAATAAAAACAAACTTTTTCAACTATATGCTAACTCCCGTAGCTACAACCCACGTCATCTCCCAGCAACAACACACAGCTCCCACTCGCTTCCGCGTGCACACGCACGTACAGCCGCCGCAGCGTCGAGGGCCGATGACGTCACCACGCAGCCTCGCGCTGTAGCAACACAGGATCAAACGGGCCAGACCGTCCTTTCTCCTCCCGTGTCTGCTCCCGTCTGTCCAGATCTCACCCAACTCCTCTCATTCATTTCGTCTATATGTTCTCAGTCTGCACAAAATCCCCTCGCACATGCATCCCCTCATCCCCACATCCTTTCCTCTTCCCTTCCTTCTGCCAGTGTCTACACCATTCCACCGGCTACTTTGACTCCAGCAGCATCCAGCACTCCCGTTCCTCTCAACCAGCCACCATTTCCCACTAACCTGTCCTCCTTCCCCTCCCTCCCCCAACCTCCCGCCCCCCCCCCTTCCCCATCACCCAAATGTATTTAATCCTGTGTTTTCCATACCTATTACCACAGCGCCACCTACAGCCGGACCCCCAACTTTCCAGACAGTGCCACCTACTGGGGATTACCAAGCAGTTCACACAGCTCCACCCACAGTCAGCGCGTTCACCCTTGCCACAGCCCAACCTCCATTTCGCCCTACTTCAGACCTACGCCCGTCCCCAGTTTCTTCCACCCTCAGGCAACAAATAATAGCTGGTAATTACATTGACCTCGCCCAACTTCTCCAACCTTCCTCTTCCCTCTACAACGCCCCCAGAGAGCTTCAATGCAACCAAGGCATCATACAACTAAGACAATCACATTCCAACCGCCTCAAGGAATTCGCATATGCTTTCTCCCTGTACAGGGACACCATCTGTTCAGTTTTCCCCGACCGCAGGGCCGAACTTGACGACTACATGTCCCTCATCATGGACATGGCCCTGCGGTTCGGGGGCACAGGGTTTTACTCATATCACATCCTATTCACATCACAAGCAGCAGGCCGGCTAAGTCAATTTAATGCAAGTACATACTGGGGCTCCCTGGATGCAGAAATCTACTGCAGAGTTTTCTCCACCCGTTCGGCCCTAGCATGTGAGCTCTGTGGCGCTCCTTCCCACCCTGCTACAGCGTGCACCATCGCCGCTCCCCTCCCACGTTCTTTCATCACCAGCACACGAAACCCCGCCTCCGCCACACGCCCCTCCACTCCCACCTCCATCCCTCCAGTCTTCTCTCGCCTCTCCGCTGCAGGCCCACCTCCACCCATCATTCCCAAGCCAGACTCTCAGCTCAGCTCCAACATACAGGGGTGCGACAGAAGGGGAAGACCCATTTTGTATCAAGGCGGCAAAATGGTGTGTAATAACTTCAATGATCTCGGATGCTCCTCGTCCAGCTGTCGCTTCCTCCACACCTGTTCCTTCTGTGGAGGTGCCCACTCCAGGCCTACATGCCCTCATAACCCCACCAAACACGCCCCATGATAGTCAAAATATCTCGGGACACCTATCAACATCAACGCACTATCCACCGCTTTAAAACACCATCCAGACCCCGCATTCGTCAACTTCCTCATCCACGGCTTCTCCCGCGGTTTCCACCCAGGCATCCAGGTCAATCCAGACTCCTCTTACATCTGCCATAACCTCCAGTCAGCACTCACAGACCCCAACACAGTCGACAAACTGCTCACCAAAGAGGTAAAAGAGGGGTTCATGATCGGCCCTTTCAGCAGCCCTCCTTTTCCCATATACCGCATCAGCCCAATTGGCATCGCAACCAGGAAGTATTCAGGAAAAAAGAGACTCATCATCGACCTATCATCCCCACACGGTTCTTCCACTCCCAGCATCAATAGTCTCATCCCCAGCCCAGATTTCTCCATGCAGTACACAACAGTCAACCATGCCATTTCACTCCTCCGTCTGGCCGGCCAAGGTGCCTGGTTAGCCAAAGCAGATATAACCAGCGCATTTAAGGTTCTACCAATAGACCCAGACTTCTGGCGCTTCTTCAGCGTCTCCTGGAAGGGCGCCTACTACTTCGCCGTCCGCCTCACGTTCGGGTGCAAGAGCAGCCCAAAAATATTCAACTCACTCTCTGAAGCCCTCTGCTGGATCCTCACAAACAATCACAAACTGCCATATGTCGTTCACCTGCTCAACGACTTCCTCATAGTGACACCACCATCCTCACCCCCTGCTTACGGTCTGTCAACACTGAAATCCGCATTTTCTGACCTCGGCGTTCCCCTCTCAGCAGAGAAAACAGAAGGACCCCACACCTCCATAGAATTCCTCGGCATCACACTGGACTCCATCGCATTTCAAGCTTCACTTCCCGTCGAAAAAATCCACCGCATTTCCCTAATCATTGCAAACTACCTCCTTGCCACGCCAGCTACTCGCCCTCCTCAGCCATCTCAACTATGCCATCCGCATCATTCCCCAAGGACGAGCTTTCCTCTCTCACCTGCTATCCATAGCAGCTTCCACACCTAACCTACACGACTACATCGTGCTCGACAACGCTTGCAAAATGGAGCTACAGCTATGGCATCACTTCCTCTCCTCCTGGAACGGCATCTCATTTTTCTATGACGACCACATCACCCAGCCCGAAGACATCCAACTCTTCACGGATGCAGCACCATCACTCGGATTCGGCGGGTACTATGGATTGATTGATTGATTGAGTTCTTTATTGATAATGAATACACAGTATATACAATATACATATATACATACACAGGCCCACCATTATCAAAAGGATAAAAACGCAATAAAGCTAATAGCTTATTTCCATTGCGGTCCTCATGATGACTGTTATAAAATGTGTACTGTTGTGTGTATGTCTGGATGTGTGTAAGTGTATAACAGTGTGAGTGCCACAAGCACTTGTCAGAGTCTGAGGGTAACGCGTGGGTGTGCCTGCCACGCAGGGGGGAGAATTATATGGGAAAGTGGGGCACAGTGAATAACCAATAAAAATAAGCATAAAATAAAATAAAAGACAATTTGTGCTATTAAAAAGTAAACCCATCAAATCCTAATAAAAACATACATTAAAATATAATCAAGTAAAATAAATAAAATAAAATAAGATCTAATAAAATACAGGGTCGAGTGAAACACCGGCTCAGTTACTGGCTGGCCGACGACAGGTCGCCCCCCACCTCAGACACCTTGGCTACCATCAAATCCAGCCTACATGTACCTATACTGGACAATATATTATAATATACTATAGCATTACATATCATTACCATACAATAGTATATACTATATAATAATATAGATATAATATAATATATAATATAATAATATAATACCACAATATAACACAACACATTAAATCCAGGTTATGTTTCTCCTGATCCAGTTCTTGACTTTACCTTTGAAGGAGGGATAGGGGCTGATTGTCTTAATCTCAGCTGAGAGACTGTTCCAGGCTACTGCCGCTGAATAAAGAAAAGAGTTTTGGCCGATGCATCTTTTACATTTTACTGGGACCAAATCAGTGGGGCTCCCTCTAGTGCCGTGCCCATGTACGTCACTGACCTTGGTGAAGTAATTTCTGAGATATTTTGGGACAGCATTGTTGACTATCCTGTGGACCATGCCGAGTTTGATTTGTGTTACTCTCTCCTCTACTCTTAGCCACTTGAGGCTGTCGAAGTGAGACTGTAGTAGGTGAGTCCTAGGATTCAATTGTAAAATGAGTCTGACTAATCTATTTTGTGCTGTCTGGAGCCTGTTTTTCAGTGACACTGCGATGCCGGTGTACCAGGAGGAACATGCGTAGTCGTATTGACACTGAACCAGTGCTCCCGCTATAATGGAAAGAATCATCTTTGAGCAAATAAATGAATACCTGTCAACAAACAACATCCTGTATGAGTATCAGTCGGGGTTCAGAATATCTCACTCCACAGACACATGTTTGCTGTACCTGACAGACCAAATCAGAACAGAAGTAGACAAAGGTAAATATTGTGGAATGGTTTTATTAGATTTACAAAAAGCCTTTGACACCGTGAACCATGATATACTGTTATTCAAAATGAAGGCTATGGGTTTTAACAGTGCTTCGCTAAGGTGGGTAGAGTCATACCTAAGGGGGAGGAAGCAAGTGGTGGAAGTGAATGGCATAATGTCATCTTCACTAGAGCCAACTTGCGGGGTGCCTCAAGGGAGCATTTTAGGTCCAGTCTTATTTCTTTTATATGTCAATGACATGAAATCTGCCTGTGAATGTGACTTGCTTCTTTTTGCGGACGATGCGGCTCTACTGGTCTCACACCAGGATAAAGGGGAGGTAGAAATTATCCTCAGCCGAGAACTACTCAGGATCAGTTGCTGGCTGGTTGATAACAGGTTGTCCCTCCACTTAGGTAAGACAGAAGCCATTCTCTTTGGTTCTACCATCAAATTGAGGAGGTCTCCGGGGTTTAGGGTGGTGGTGGGAGACGTAGAGGTCTCAGCCAGGGAGGAGGTCACATATCTGGGATGTGTGCTGGACAACACTTTATCAGGAGAGAGCATGGCGCAGAGGGTAGCCAAAAAGGTTAACCAGAGAGTGAAATTCCTCTCCAGGATTTCAACCTATGTCAACAGGTACGCTCTGGAAATCCTAGCGGGAGCACTGGTTCAGTGTCAATACGACTACGCATGTTCCTCCTGGTACACCGGCATCGCAGTGTCACTGAAAAACAGGCTCCAGACAGCACAAAATAGATTAGTCAGACTCATTTTACAATTGAATCCTAGGACTCACCTACTACAGTCTCACTTCGACAGCCTCAAGTGGCTAAGAGTAGAGGAGAGAGTAACACAAATCAAACTCGGCATGGTCCACAGGATAGTCAACAATGCTGTCCCAAAATATCTCAGAAATTACTTCACCAAGGTCAGTGACGTACATGGGCACGGCACTAGAGGGAGCCCCACTGATTTGGTCCCAGTAAAATGTAAAAGATGCATCGGCCAAAACTCTTTTCTTTATTCAGCGGCAGTAGCCTGGAACAGTCTCTCAGCTGAGATTAAGACAATCAGCCCCTATCCCTCCTTCAAAGGTAAAGTCAAGAACTGGATCAGGAGAAACAGAACCTGGATTTAATGTGTTGTGTTATATTGTGGTATTATATTAGTATATTATATATTATATTATATCTATATTATTATATAGTATATAATATTGTATGGTAATGATATGTAATGCTATAGTATATTATAATATATTGTCCAGTATAGGTACATGTAGGCTGTATTTGATGGTAGCCAAGGTGTCTGAGGTGGGGGGCGACCTGTTGTCGGCCAGCCAGTAACTGAGCCGGTGTTTCATTCGACCCTGTATTTTATTAGATCTTATTTTATTTTATTTATTTTACTTGATTATATTTTAATGTATGTTTTTATTAGGATTTGATGGGTTTACTTTTTAATAGCACAAATTGTCTTTTATTTTATTTTATGCTTATTTTTATTGGTTATTCACTGTGCCCCACTTTCCCATATCATTCTCCCCCCTGCGTGGCAGGCACACCCACGCGTTACCCTCAGACTCTGACAAGTGCTTGTGGCACTCACACTGTTATACACTTACACACATCCAGACATACACACAACAGTACACATTTTATAACAGTCATCATGAGGACCGCAATGGAAATAAGCTATTAGCTTTATTGCGTTTTTATCCTTTTGATAATGGTGGGCCTGTGTATGTATATATGTATATTGTATATACTGTGTATTCATTATCAATAAAGAACTCAATCAATCAATCAAAAAGGCCGAGGTGTCCAACTTATTTTAGTCCACCGGCCACATGGGACCCAATTTGGTCTCAAGTGGGCCAGACTAGACAAAGAAAATCAAAATGCATAATAATCTATAAATAGCATCTCAAAATGTCCCTGAGTCTTTTAATGTAAAGATTAGGCCTACAGGTTCATTCATCAATATTAGGTGTCGGCCAAGCTTGAAAATGTAGAGTGGACTTCTCAATGCAATTTCACACTGCAAAGTCATTCTGTCGGCCGGATTGGACCATTTGGCGGGCCGGTTCTGGCCCCCCAGGCCATATGTTTGACACCCCTGCTTTAAGGCATGACGGCTACTGGCCTGATGTCATTTTCTTATGTGCTGTGAGGGCCTTATAATTATTTTGTTGTATAATATATATTTAGTAAAAAAAAAAAATTGGGTATTTTTTGTCACTTGTAGCAGTGGGTTAAATGTGTTTCTTTTTCACCAGGATCATGTGATGATCATGTGACCAGAGGGTACTGTGTAATAGAGCACCCCAAGAATGAGTCCGGAAGTATACTTCCGGGTTCGTCAGGGGAAAAGTGAATGGGGTTTTAGAATGGGGATTTCACCTAAATGCATAAAATAACGTCTGTGGTTGACAAAAGTTTATGGGAGTGTGAATTTGGGTTCAGCAGGATAATCTTAACAAACATTAATAACTTTTATGACTTTTGGAACGTAAATGCATTTTTTTAACGCGATTTTCAGAAAAAGCTTCAAAAGGCATAAAAGTGTATAACATTTGTGAAGATTATCCTGCTGAACCCAAATTCGGGCTCCCATAAACCTTTGTTAACCACAGACCTTATTTGAATCCCCATTCTAAAACCCCATAGACTTTTCCACTGAGGAACCAAAATGGCGGCGATTTCTGGTTAAGCCTACAAAAATACGCCATCCCTGCGGTACTCTATTAAAGATGGCTCCTTGTATATATTTTCTTGATGTCTGTAGAAGAGCAGCGGCTTGAGACGTCACATGTGGGATGTTTAATAAAATGAACCAAAGGGAGTGACAGTGTGCTGACCTTTCTTTGCCTTTTAATGTTGGACATCTTGACCACTGATTATAGCGCCCCCATCAGGATCATTGGGGAATACTGCAGGAATAATTGCATTATTTGACAGATTGTGTGTGTGTGTGTGTGTGTGTGTGTGTGTGTGTGTGTGTGTGTGTGTGTGTGTGTGTGTGTGTGTGTGTGTGTAGGGGGTATCATAGCATAACGTTGCTGTTTATTTTGCCTGGCGTTAATCTACGGCTCATCTGTCTTCACATCTCTCTTCAGGGTGACGGCGCATTGCTCACAGTTTAGTGACATACTGTAGCATTTAGCATTCACGTGACACTTTAGGCTAATGGATCGGATCGGATTGTACTTTTCTTCCCCTCCGATATCGATCCAGTGCTTTTGGCCAGATCGGCTTCGATACCGATACTGAGTATCAGATCGGCCCAACGATCCCTATTCATAACTCCTATAACCTCAGTTCCAACACTTGGCTACATTTGAAGCTACCAACTGCGGACTGAGGCTGGAACATATTTTACTTTGGCCTTTGGTCTTGGAACGACCTGCAGACTTGTCTGAAATTAGTCTCCCTCATGTCTTTGTCCAGTTTTAAACAAAACATCTGAAATCCTTCCCTCAAGCTGCTCTTGTCACAATGCATAACTTATTTTGTCATGTTCTTTCTGTCTTATGTATTTTGTTGTGTTCTTGTGACTATTGTGAAATGACAGTTTTTGCTTTGTGACTGTGGTTGTTGCGGCTTGACAGTTGTTTGGAACGACACCTTTGGTACTCTGTTGCGTGTCATCCCTTCTGCCACTTGAGATTTGCAGACGGCCTTCATTGCAATTTTAGAATATACAGTTCTTACATGCAAACGTTGCTGCCTTCTTGGCCAGGTCAGAGAGAATTTATATATAAATCGTTTTTTTATCTGGTTAAATAAAGGTTAAATAAAATAAATAAATAAATAAGCTTAATCAAAGAGTTAAGTTTTAAGTCTACTCTTAAATGTGGAGACATGAGGGTGTCTGCCTCCGGGACTGAGACTGGAAGATGGTTCCAAAGAAGAGGAGCCTGGTAGCTCCCATTCTACTTCTCAGAACTCTATGAACCACGAGTAGGCCTGCCTGCATGGGAGCACAGTGCTCTATTAGGGTAATATGATGTTGCCTGACCATTAAGGGCCTTGTAGGTGAGGAGAAGGATTTTAAATTATATTCTGGATTTTACAGGGAGCCAGTGCAGGAGTACAGTATGGAGAAATATGATGTCTTTTTATAGATCTTATCAGAACACATGCAGCAGCATTCTGGATCAGCTGGAGCCATCTAGCCTAAGAAGCATAGGCAGATTACAAGACATTCTTTATTTACATTCTTCATTTACTGAACTTACATCGATTAGAAGAGAGATACTTATATAAAAAACAACTTGAGTCATGTGATGTTTGCATGTGAGTGTGATAGAGAGAGCCTGACAGGCAGGAAATGATGAGCAATACTGAGAAACAGAGAGTTCTGTTAAACAGGATGAGGTTTGGTAGAAGAATAGGCATTATCACACCTTCCTGTGTCACCACTCAGAGAAATGTTGCTTCATAGAAGCATGGGCGGGGGGGCATTTCAAAGAAATCCCACCCCCTGCCCTACCACAATGCACCAAGTAAAGACACTCTTATAGGCGATATGATATGAACGACTAAATGTAAAGTTATTGACAGCATCAGCATGTCTGATGAGCCCTGGTTTAAAGCCCTGTGTTCTTGGTTGATCCGTTCAGTAATCCATCCATGGGTAGAAGAACAACAATTTAGGATATGACCAAATCAACTTAAAGAGCTGAAGTGACATCTCAGTGTCTGTGATGACGTATCCGAGTGAAAATAAACATTGCTTTGACTGGAACAGGGTCGTCATGCGGGATGATTTGATTCAACTGTTCTGGGGACTGGAGTTCACGTTGGCCAATATTGGCGCTTGTATGTTGTGTTCTGCCTCCAAATGAGTGGGAGTGGGATCCGCATAGAACCGGGCTGCTTCCGTGTGAAGTCTGCGAACACTCCAATGAAGATTGATTGACAGCTGTCATGTCATGATATAATCATACTAGACTGTAGACAGTAGACAGTTATGAATGAAATCCTGAAAGATTTTGATGTGAAAAAGTGTGAAAAACTAAAGAAATTTGATTTTTGTGATCTTTTTTTGCATACATTATTAAATAGGTGCACTGAATACCCAGCCAGGGATGTGATCTAAAATAAAATAGTAATTTTCAGTTCGTCTTAAAAAAATGTGGACAGAAAAAATGCTCGTGAAGCGTTCCCAGTGGCGTTTGCAGCCGTGTGGAGGATGGAACAAAACCCGAGGGTCCCAGGCGTCCGGTCAGGCCACCCACAGGGAAATGCAGACTGGTGAGGGCGGAACAGGTGAGCAGGAGCCCCTGGAATCCCCTCAAGGACCCCTGATGGTCACCGGACCCCACGTTGAGAACCACATTGATATTTGTGTCACAACTTCAGCTTTGACACTCAGGGACATGGTGAAGGTTATTGTAGGGTACTTCTAAAATGTGTTGTGCGTCGGGCTCATGTGAAGGCCAAACAATGCATGGTCATGACAGGGAGGTGTTTGACATTGCAGTATTTCAGCTTTCAAAGGCACATACCCTTAATCTGGCTTCCACCCTCAGACACAGCCAATCGTGCACGTATGGACACCTGAGCAAGCTGGAGGTAGGATGGGGGCGCGAACCTGCGACCCTCGTGTTGGTGGGCAGGGAATCTACCGCTACACTACCTGGACTCCCCCGGCCAATGGATTTCAAAGCTGATGCCTCCATTGGAAACAGCGTGACTCTAAAATATAGAGTCACGCACACGACCGCACCGCGGATTTATGCCTCCGCCATTAGTTAATTCTTGAGTCCAAATCGCCATTTGAGGCAAATTGGAAGAAATTCCGTCAAGCGCTGCTGAGATGTTGCGTTACAGAGCTTGGAAATTGGGTGTGTGAGGTCACAGTGACCTTGAACTTTGACCTTTAACCATCAAAGTCTAATCAGTTTATCCTTGAGTGCAAGTCGATGTTTGAGCCAAATCAGAAGAAATTCCATCAAGCCATTCTTGAGATATCGCGTTAACGAACTTGGGAATGGCGTTCGTGAGGTCACAGTGACCTTGAATTTTGACCACCAAAATGTAATCAGTTCATCCATGAGGCCAAGTTAATGTTTGAGGCAAATTTGATGAAATTCCGTCAAGGCATTCCTGAGATATGGCGTTAACAAGCTTGAAAATGGCGTTGGAGAGGTCACAGTGACCTTGACCTTTGACCTTTGATCATCAAAATTAAATCTGTTCATCCTTGCGCCCAAGTCGATGTTTGAGCCAAATTGGAAGACATTCCATCAAGCCGTTCTTGAGATATCACTTCAACGAACTTGGGAATGGCATTCATGAGGTCACAGTGACCTTGACCTTTGACCATGAAAATCTAATCAGTTCATCCTTGAGTCCAAGTCGATGTTTGAGGCAAATTTCCATGAAATTCTGTCAAGGCATTCCTGAGATATTGTGTTAACAAGCTTGAAAATGGCGTTCGAGAGGTCTCAGTGACCTTGGCCTTTGACCTTTGACCACCAAAATCTAATCAGTTCATGCTTGAGTCCAAGGCGATGTTTGAGGCAAATTTGATGAAATTTTTTCAAGGCATTCCTGAGATATTGTGTTAACAAGCTTGAAAATGGCGTTCGAGAGGTCACAGTGACCTTGACCTTTGACCACCAAAATCTAATCGGATCATCCTTGAGTCTAAGTCGCTGTTTGAGGCAAATCTGATGAAATTCCATCAAGGCGTTCCTCAGATATCACATTAACAAACATACGACGGACGGACGGACGGACAACGCGGATCCATAATGCCTGGCTATCACCGGCGGAGGCATAATAAAAGTGGATACGTCATTGTTAGCAGAAAGCTGCTATAGCCAGAAACCTTCAAATAATGAAATGCAACAGATTGTACAAAATATAACAATCTTTATTACAATCAAATAAATAGGCAACCCTAATGCATCAATATAAAAGGGGAATGAGGGATGCAGACAGTTGGAGGCAACCAGCTACATCAGTGCTTGCATAGAGAGGCAAAGTGACCGCCTACTTCCTGCTTCAGCACTGTACCAGAGATTTTCATCCAGCATTTATTTTCCCATAGACATTTTGTAAAATGCTTATAAAAATAGTTTTACTTGTTCAAACCAAATGGTTCAGATATATTTAGAATCGAGGGAGTCCATAGAACATTTTACTCGGACCAAAACAAAAAACAACAACATTGAAAATATATTTCCTTTAAACCTGCATTTCTTTTAACGTTTTGGTCTGACTGAGTGAAATGTTATGCGGTCTCTCCAGTTTCTAAATATAGCTGAACTGTTTGGTTTGAACTACTAAAACTATTGATAAACATTTTATGAAATGTCTATAGGAAAATAAATGCCGGATGAAAATCTCTGGTACAGTGTTGAAGCAGGAAGTGACGTTCTACTTTGGCTCTCTGAGTAGGACCACTGCACACAGCCAACACATGGCTACACACTATATTAGGGCACACCACTGAACACGGCACGCTATCACCCTCTACAGGAGGCACTGCAAGTCATCAACCAAAGTAAGCACGCAAGCACTGCATATGACCATTACTAGACTAGCGGTCGTTTCGGCGGCAGCTAATGGGGATCCTTTTAAATAAACAAATAAACTGGATTAAAGTGAAATGGGAATGTCCCCTCTGTATTTAATTACCCCTCCAATCTGTTTCCCCCCCTGCCACCCTTATTAAAAGCTACAAATAGGCCTAAATGCACACATGAGAAAATAGATACAGGAACTTACAATATTCTATATGATTTAGTGAAGTTAAACTTAACTCGCCCGCTTGGGTGCGACCCTCCCTGGGGTCGTCTGCGCTTTGGACGCCGTCCAGCTCCCCGGGGAAACGGCGTGAACAACAGCATACAGCAGAGTTGATCAATTGGATTCAGTCGGCGTCAGCAGGACATCCGACTGCAGTAGCCTACATATGGGAGCTATGCAGGCTGCAGCATCGACACACTCTCTAGGTCTCGTCCCGGGCTGGCCCCTCCTAGGCCACACATGGGTAAAATGTGGCCCCAGGGCCGGACCTAGCCCCTGGACCATCTCAATCCGGCTCCCCAACGTCCTCAAAGAAAAACAAAACCCCCGAAAAAGAAAAATAATTATGTTAATAAATCTCATCTGCTACAGCCATTGGATTTGTATCACTATTATATCGGGAGATTAACAAGAAATTACCAATCACAACGGGAGAGAGGGTTAAAAATAGGGAGGCAGGTATAATCTCCAATGTGTGGCCCTTGGCTTACTTCAGGCATGTCCAAAGTCCGGCCCGGGGGCCAGATGTGGCCCTTTGACCGATCTCAAGTGGCCCTCGACTTGTCTCTCAAAATACATACTATGTGGCCCTCCTCCACACAGTATTGGTTAATCAAGCAAGTTCATTTCACATTTTTTCCATTCACCTAATGATGACAGCACTATCATACAGTTTGTAGACAAGCACCAAGTAGGAACAACACAGGCAAAACTAGTGTTTTCAGATGGTAAACAAAATCCTTAGAGTAGCCATTCATTCTCAAATACACTACTACCGCATGCACTAGGACGTGTCATCAGTGATGTTATCTGGGGTCGTAAGGTGTTTCGGGTCTGTCAACATCATACACCCTCGCCCAGTAGACCCAGCCGAGGCCAATTAAGACCCCGACTCACGTCCCAGAAGCCGCTACGGATCAGCCTTACTACTCTATCTGCAACGTTGCCCGCGGGAGGGGTAAAAGAGAACCCAATCCGCTGCAATAGAGCTAGTGCTACGCCGCAGTATTGGCCCTTCGGTGCATGGAGGATCTAGGCTCTGTGGGTTTCTCCCGGCCGTGCTCCTCCTTCGTCTCACCAGACCCCCCTCATGTCAAAGGCAATCCAGAGGCTGAAGGGATTCCTCAAGGACGCCTCAAGAGGGCCTGTGCGCTGCACGTCATTTACCTGCGTCGAGCACCTCGCTCTAGCCTGGAGGACCCCAGGCCGCGCCGATCTTGCGCAGATTTTCAGGAGGCTAATCCGTAGCGTTTGTGGATTTCTCCCTCACGAGAGAGCCAAGATGGGGCCTACAATTGTATTGTATGTGATTTTTATTTGTATAAGCCATATGATGTGAGAAGCAGCTGGCCAGCCCCCCGGTAATTTCACATTATCTAATCTGGTCCCCATTCAAAAAGGTTTGGACACCCCTGGCTTACTTGATGTACTGTAAGTCAGTGTGGCCCTCTGGAAAACCCCTGTCCTAGGCCTACACAAGAACCGTTGGGGCCGCAGCTGCTATCTATCTTCGTCACCGGCGGTCCTAGCTGACCGTGATCGACCCCTCCCCCCGAAAGCCTAGCAGAGCGCTGAGCTACAGCAGGTGCTCCGACTCTGAAATGTGAGTTGAATGTTCAGCGTCTTGATGCACTGTACTGTAATGTCTGAGATGATGAATGATATATTACAGAGGGATAGAATGTTATAGAGTTCATGTAGTAGAAATAGCTAGTGCTGAAAAAATAAATGTAAAAAAAGAAAACAAAATATTGTCCATATTGGCTAAATAGCTAATGCTGTTGTCAAAGTTTTTTTTGCAAAGTTTGCTGCTCATTTTCTTGCTGGTGCATTATGTGATTGCTGTTTCAGAGCAAAGTAATGGAATTAAACGCACTGAAAGTGACAGAATTGTGTCCGTCTTATTTACATGCCAATATCCAGTTATAGTCACAGCGCCACCTACTGGCAACAACAAAAGTGGTGTGTAACTCGACTGTACAGGATCACAGCTGCTCCAAATGTCATATTTTGATGAGCATGCCAGCCAGAAGAGGCCCACCTGCCAATATTGAGTTGTAGGCATAGCACCACCTACTGGCCACATGAAATCAGCCATACATCTGTGACAAACATCATTCTAATACAAGCAGAGATGTGACTACTGTGGGCCAGGAGGAACAGTACAGCCTCTGCTACACTGTCAGAAATATTTGCCAGAAAGAAAGTAGCAGAATTCAAACCTCAGATAAGTGAAAGTAAAGTACACATAAATCTGGTGTTTGAGTATCATACCACTGCCCCCCCCCACTCCCCCAAGGTGCTGTTGCCATGGCAACAAGGACAATCTCCCAAAATGTCGGCGTGTTCCTTTAACCATAATAACCAACCTTTGGAACATAATTCAACATTTTCAAATAATAACATTAACAATTTAAATATAGCAGCAAGCATGTAAAAAAGTGTATGAATGGGGGAAAGGGGAACGGGCACTACACTAGTAATATAAATATTTCATGAGCAATATAACAGCCTAGTCTAGTAGGACAGGCTGATGTATAGGCCCCTGCCTGGTGGCCGGCGGGTGTTGGGTTTGCGTGTGGGCCGGGCGGGTGGGGGGAGTGGCTGCCTGGCTCGGAGGAGGGGTGTTTGAACAGAATGGGACGGATAAAGAGTGGGCTGGTCGGATGGAGAAACAAACGCTTTTTCCATCATTTTTTCCAGTCAGTTTCAGTCTAACAGGAAAAGCATCACATCTCGTCACATGATGCAAATGATCACATGATGAAGAGCCAACACGGAGGAGAATATGAGAGGAGGAATCACTTCATCAAGAACACAGCTCATTTCCAATATATATTGATTTTCAGCAGAAAAAAAGTGGAAAAAGAGTATCTCTTTAATATTTGTGGTAAAAAGCATCATCTGTATATTAAACTGCTCGGCTCAAGTCTTTTGGCAAAATGGAAAGAGCAAAGTCAAATGAGTGACTGAAGCAGGAATTATGTTGTTTAAGTATTTGTGATGAATCCTTCTGTCTCTTTCACTCACTCACTCTCAGACACACACACAGAATTGTCAGCTTTTAGATCTCGCCAAAATTATTTACTTTAGTTATTTCTTCCAAATCATCGGATCTATCTCGATATTTTCCAGCAGCTTGTTTTTTGACAGAGATGCTCACCAAGCACAAGAGCAGCTGAAACAACCAAGACTCACAGGTGCAGCAGACTTAATAAAATGACTTTATAGAAAATTACCCAGGTTACATTTCATATTCAACTCTTGATATTTTAAGCCTTCAAAGTTCAATTGCTATCAGACATTTACCCATAAAATCAAGTTTAGCTAATAGTCTCGCTGGCCAGCCTCGCCTCCCTTCCGTGAGAGGAGTCTGGCAGCGCTGGTCACCATTGTGGAATTGCGATGGGCGGCGCTTAGCGGCAGTGCCCTTGGAAAATAGCTTCCAACAATCCAAATCTTCGTCAAAACTTGCCATTTTCAGTGTGTAGCAACGAGCTAGCCTGTAGGTTTCTGGCGTTAGCTTGCTAACTAGTTAGCGTTGTTGTTTTTATTGCTGCGGCAGGGGACATTTTCAGCGACACACAGCCGTTCTGATTGACATGGTCGGAGCCAATGACAGAGCTTCTTAAGCGGGGAGGGGAAATGCCCGGCAGCGACTGAAATGGTCGCTCCAATGGGAGAGCAGCTGTAGAGCAGGGGGAGGGCTTATGAGAGAAGCATGTTTCCATGCAGCCAGACTCCTCTCACGGAAGGGAGGGGAGGCTGGCCAGCGAGACTAAGCTAAATACAACCCAATACATCTTTTGAAAATTAAGTTGACAATCATTTTTTTCATTTTGGAGAACAGCCTTGTTACACGTTCTGTAAACATAAACAGCAACTCAACAGTTTGGACTCACTGTTCTCTGACTGCAGCAGATTATAGGACTCTGTAATCTTCATAGGAAGCTAAATAGAAAATCTCTTCAAATCAAACAGTCAAAACAAATAAAACTCTTGACATCTTAGTGCAGAAACATGAAGAGGCAGAGACACACCATGAAAATGGTCCAATGTAAAGATATGGAACATAATAGAATATGTACGATCCTTCTGGTTCTTCAGGGCTTGTTGGAGGTTTTGAGGAAACGTTGAGACTTCTGCCTCGACATCTGGTGCTGCTGGCGTGCCACCTGGGCGTCCGAGATCACCTCCTGCAGCTTCTACACACACACACACACACACACACACACACACACACACACACACACACACACACACACACACACACACACACACACAAAGATTATATTCGGGCCATAAAAAACTCAGAAAGAAAGACCCTGACGACGGCACTAGCAGGAGGGTTTCCCACTTCTGTGGTTTCATCATGCAGCTGCAGGCTAACGCTGAGCTCGTTAACTAGCATCTCGTTAACTAGCATCTACGCTGTGTCCTCATTGAAATGTTTGTTTTGTTTTGTTTTTCTTCAGACGCATGCAAGTAGGCGGTGGTAGAAAGAGAAAAAAACACAGGGAGAATTGCAATTTTGCTTGTTTCGATTTCGATGATCGAAATCGGAACACCCATTTCGATCAATTTTCGATTTAGAATTGAAATGGTGACACCGCTACCGCACACACACCTGGGCAGCGGGGGGGTCTTTCAGATGGACGGTCCTCACTGGCTCCTGTCCGTCTCTCTTGGGGATTTTCAGTTTCTGTTGCTCCTGACAGAATAAAACAGCAAACAGAAATCAATAGAAACGCTGAAAAAGACAATTGTAATAATAAATGGGACCCATTTGCCTCCCTGCTTGGCACTCAGCATCACAGGGTTGGAATTGGGGGGTTAGATCACCATATGATTCCCGAGCGCAGCATTGCTGCCGCTCACCGCTCCCCCAGGGGATGGGTCAAATGCGGAGAACAAATTTCGCACACTCAGGTGTGTGACAATCAGTGGGACTTTACCTTTACCTTAATCATGTGTCTGACAGACAGAGGCTAGTGTGTCGCTGCTCCATCCGAATCACGCACGGAATATTTGAGGTTTTATCTGCTGCTAAGCTAACATTGATGAACATATACTGTATGATTGGAAAGTAATATCCAGTTATGGAATTATATTTATCACCACTTTGGCAGATGTGAAACATGCTGGGTTTGTTTGCTACATCAGTTAGCTAGCCAACTCACTAACATGATGAATTAATAGAAAATGGCCATGGCAACATTAAAGCTATAGTTGGCTAGTGAGTCATCAGCCTGATTGCTATTTACGTGTGAGATGATTACATTTGCCTTTCTAAATGAAGATACACATTAAGCTGTGGCAGTGAGCTAATGGCTAAAGGGGCGTCTGTGCCGTACAACATTTAGGCTCGCGCAGCACGACTCGCATCTACAGCTGGGACAGTGACAGGGCACATGATGCGCAGCTCAGATCAGTGTATGGGTTTGTGTGTGTACCTTGCAGTAGATCTTCAGGTCAGACCCGCTCACAGCCGGAGGTCTGTAGAAGTTCTCAAACAGACACCCACTCCTTACTGAAATGTCCCACAAAGTCCATCTCCTTCACACACAGAACTTTCCTGGGGGACAGACAGAAAACAACAACAATAACAAAAAAGTTATGACAGACAACAATAAAAAAACAACAAACCTTCAACAGCAAACCAGCCCGAAACTCAAGGGTTTATTGGTCGACGCCTAGACGGAGATATAAAATAGTTCTGTGGAAGATCTCGAGGGTGATCTGACACAGGAGCAGGGTGGTGAACCGGTGGAGATGTACTGAGGGAATGTGGATTCCGAAGGAATATAATTCACAATCCACTGAGCAGTTTTAGAACCATCTCGTATAGGGTTGCAGACGTGCCTGGATGTGGTTAATCAGCTCATCAGGGACGCTTGTGAAGGGAAAGGAGAACTGGCTCAACCTTGCCAACAGTGTTGGGCAAGTTACTTTCAAAATGTAATATACTACATATTACTAGTTACTTTCATTTGAAAGTAATAAGTTACTTTACAATATTACTGCCTGTGTAGAGTAACTGGTTATTTATTACACAACTTTTGCATTACTTTCACTGTAATAACAGCAGTAGCAGAATGACATCGTCGCCCGGGAACAACAAAAATAATTTCAACCATCTTGAAGTCAGTGTAAACCGTCCAAAATTCTAAATGTTATCTTTTTCCTTTGTTAGTGTCATCTATAGTGGTTATTTACATAAAAACACACACTTTGATTAGGAAATGACAGTGCTTTCATTAAAAAAAAAAAGTAACTCAATTTGTAACTTGTGTTACTTGACAAAGTAACTGGTCTGGTATAATAATACTGAAATCCTATTGGTAATAAGTTATATTACTGAGTTACTAAAAGTAATGTATTACATTCCGTAAAGTGTCTCCTACCTGTTGGTGATGATGATGTTGGTCTTTCTGTGTCCGGGGTACTCACAGTGACCTCTGAACACCTCGCCCTCCAGCTGCTTCTCTGACCGCTGTACGCACGCGCACGCACGCACGCACGCACGCACGCACGCACGCACGCACGCACGCACACACACACACACACACACACACACACACACACACACACACACACACACACACACACACACACAGAGGATGTCAGAGTGAACGCACTCACTCACTACCAATCTACCATGATTTAATTTCCTTCCTCAACGTCATTTAGGGCGTTCTCACACTGGGAACGATTGCTTTTGTTCTGTGCCCAAAGTACGACTGCCTATCTCCTTCCACATGTTTTGTTCAATTAACACCAAACTTTTGGGAAAGTATCTTCAGACCGTCTTCTAAAGAACGACCCGTCCAGATCTTTTGAATGATCAAAGATTGAGTCCACAGTGCAGCAAAGTGTTGAACTGAAGATGGTACTGTAAACAGTGAGTGCGTTTACATGCAGACAATAAACAGTTTATTAGCGGATTTCTGGAGTTACCTGATTATTCAAATGGTCATGTAAACAGCATAAACCGATAAGCTTTATCCATTTATGGTCGTTATCAGGTTATGAATAAACAGATAAACATACCTAGGTTTTTGGCCAATAACCTGTCTTTTGAGTGCATGTATACAGCGTATCAGGTTTCTTGTGGGTTTATACATCTGCGCATGTACAAGTTGCATGTAAAAAGTTGAATTACCGCCGCCTTCTGGAGAGAAATCCGACTAATTGACTGAATCATGTAAACCCGGGTTTTTCCTATTGTCGGATTATTAAAGTGCAGGTAAACGCAGAAATCAGATTATTGCCATAAACTGATTACTCACAGTTATCAGTTTATTGGTGTGCATGTAAACGCACTCAGTGACTACAAATTCTCGCTAAATAAATCTTTAACGTTCATGACTTTTCTTTTCTTTTACAAAACTCTGCTAGCACGGTAGATGAAGTGTGTAAAATTCCAGAATTTTTGACAGTATTTCATGTCCTCATGTATACTATTGCAGTCAATGGAAATAGAGCATCTTTAAACATCACTTTTTCCATTTATGGAGCAATCAATCTGTGTACAAACAAATGACAGACATCTCTTATGTTGTATAGATGAAGTATGCAAATTGTCAGAATTTTGTCTTGAATACTGAATATTTGACACTAGTTTGAAATCTGCCTGTAAATGCATGGACAGCTGTTAGCCCTCGTTCACACCATATGCCGAAGCTACGCTGAAGCGATGGTTTCAGCTTCTATTCTTCTATTTCTATTTCTATTTTTCAAGTGTGGAGCGCACTGCACCTGAGCTGCCAGGCATGAAGCCGAGCGAGGCGCTGAGGAAAACAGTGCTTCTGGTGTGAGCGGTTTAGCGTGGCACTCAGCTTCTGCATAGCGCCTGGTGTGAACCAAGGGTTACACTGCACCCTGGTGGTTGGTCAAGTCATAGTGTGAAGCTTCCGCTGATTTTCCCACTTCCCAAGTTGCTCGACTTGATCACAACTTGCCATTGGTGGCTAAGGTTGTAAGGTCGAGCCTTGGGGGATGTAGAGTAATCGTGCTTTTAATGCGTTTAAGCAGATTTTTGGTCTGTAAAGTTCTGCTGATGGACCCTCATGTAGGTTATCTCTCATTTGTTGTTGTGCTCTTCCTCCTACTTCTTCATCTACCTCATCTAAATGAATGCTTTCAACAGGAAGTGAGCAACCATTTTCCTGAGTTGACACATAAACGCCATGTTGGCGACATTTTATAGTTGATACTCTGATGTCCCGTTCCCGTGAAAGCAGCATGAAGCTATACAGATTTTAGAATGTGGCAGACCACATTTCTTCTGTAGTAGTTGCAAGTTTCAACTCGTCTCGTTGCAAATCTTTGGTGTAAACTGGCCTTAAACAAATGGGGCCCTATTCTCCCACAGGCCGTCGGCGCTAAAACGGGCCTTAAACGCAAAAAAACGTGCCTTGCGCCTGTTTTGGGACGATATCAATATGGCTTAACGCTGCCAAATGCGCTTTAGGCCGAATGGGCGTGGCGCAGTCCCAGAATGGGCCAAAGTGGGCGTGTCGGCGCTAACTACCGGCCTACTCATATCTTCGCACCTGGCCTACATTTAGCGCTTTGCGCCTTTGAAAAGCAGGCCTATTCAGTGCGCCAGTGTCAAGGAGTGCTCTTCTGCCTCTCCCCTGTCACCCTTCTCTGTCTCTCTCTGAAACCAGGCCTATTCAGTGCGCCAGTGCTCTTCTGCCTCTTCTCTGTCACCCTTCTCTCTCTCTCTCTGACTCCCTCGCTCAGACAGACACAACACATAGCAGCACCCAGCTTCCCATAGGAAATAGCAGTTGTAAGTTTACTGCCTGCATGTCCCAGCATGCAATTGGGTCCTCCATTTCGCTACTAAATAGCAACCAAATGAGCCGAAATAGATATAAAAGGTAGATCTAAAATAATGTGTAATGGTAAGACAACCTGCAATTGTAGAACATTTCAATATGGGACCAAATAAAACATCGAAATGAAACCACCCTATGTGAAATATATGTCCTCTTCAGCCTATATATACCCCTTGTGGGTTTAACGTGATTTAGATAAGTGACAGGGGAACGCGCTGCCGCTCCAATAACTTGGCCCTATTTCACATTTAGTTTTACAATAAAAACACATTTATGCAATGACTTCACATAATGTAGGGTATATTTATGTGCATCATTCTACCTGCAGCAGGGGAGAGAAAACGATATCTTTCTGGACAAACTTTCACCAATATAAAATGAATCTCATCATATAGGGATAGGCTATATTTTTCTAGCTGATGCATTTAGAACATTCTTTTCACTTTGATCTTGCTATAGTGTAGCGTATTTACATGCTTGCAGTATTGAAACTGCAGTTAGATTGGTTTGAGAAGCATAATAATATGGAATAATAGCCTATAATGCAGACACAGACTGGATGAAGGGAGGGGGGGGGGGCAGAGCGTTTGGCTTTCTCTGGTTTTGCGGGATCACTGGAATTGGAGCTAAAAAGGCAAGCGTGCGATTCGTTTATTGCAGTTATCCAATGAGCATGACGGTGCATAATTTTACGCTTAAAAGGCGTGGTTGTAATGCTTTAGGCTGCGTGTAGCGCCAGCACGACGATATCAAGTGCGCTGGTCCACGCCCACTGATTTGCGCTGCGCCAGGCGCTCGGCCTAGAAACAGCGCCGATGCAACGATAGGGACCATGCTCCCCACGGACCTCAACGCTAACCTGACATTGCCAGATGGGGGCGGTATTACCATTCTCTCGCAAATCTCGCGAGGGAATCCAGCTTGCTTGCGAGGTTACCTCAACGCCCCCCTTTCAAAAATATTGCTTCCAGCGCCGCCTGACATTCTCCGAACGTCTGCTAGGGGGCAGTACTGCCCCTGTTGAGAAACACTAAGTTACAGTGACAAAGTGAAAACTATGAATAAGGAAGATCTGTTTATTCATCAGGTTTGAACACACATCACACACTTCACACTGAAGGACACAAACACACGTCTACATCCGTGGATTTTAAAGGAACACTCCGCCCATTTTCAACCAGCTTTGTATCATTAGAACACCAGCAGTAGCCTATATCAGAAAACTGTAAACTGTTTTGAAGTCGGTCGTTTAATTTGAAATGTATAATAGAGTCTGTTACATTATGTGTCATTGCTGCTCCTCATTTTCATTTAAATATGTAAGGAGGGTGCTCTGCTCGTTGTTAAGCTGTCTTGCCATTTGCCAAACAAAAAAAAGTTTGTCGCGGTCCGCCATGTTTCTTGGTTGCATTTTGCCTTTGTGCTCTGGAATGCTTTGAAGGTGGGGGGTGGGACTTTTCCACTGGGAAACACCCACGTCCCATGTGTCTGGAAGGCAGCATGACACACAGGTAACACAGATGCAGAGAGCTAACAGCAGGAAACAGACGCGCAGCGCTGACAGACAGGAAACAGACAGACACACAGCACTGACAGTAGGGAACAGACAGACGCACAGTGCTGACAGTAGGAAACAGACAGACAACAATGGACGATATTGAAGGGATGGTGTTCTTGATTCTCGGGAGGTCCTTGCTCATTTGACCACGGCTTAGTTTTGCGCGTTGCCATTCAATAGTAGTAAAAGTCGTACGATTATGGTAGAAAGAAGTAGTCAGTGGAAAGGAATTGCAGCTGCTACAGTAGCCTGGCTATTTAAATATGGCAGGTTTTTGTGCAGGATATCTCGTGTCGCGCAATGATGACAATTCTCTCCAATCAGCAGTCTGCAGTGTTTTCACCTCACCTTTTGGTCTCACCTCAGCTCGCTTAGAACCTCGACGGAGGTGTTACCAAAAAAAAACTACCAGGTAATAAATGTATGTACCTAACGTAAAAACAAAAAAAACGAGTAGAGTTGAGTCGAGCCAGTGGTGGAAAAGCACCATTAAAACAGAGCTGTACTGTGTGGTTTCACACTCGTTTAGAAATGTTTTGTGCAAAAAAGTGAACTTGTTGTTTAATCAGTTGCATTGTGGAATAACAGATGTAACATCACAGAGTTTGTGCCACACATGGTGTGCAGCACTACAACCCTTGAATAAATCATCTTCTACTCCTCGTGTGTTTCAGAGGCTGTAGAGAGCTCAGGTTTAAAGCCAGAGTGAAGATACTGCTCTCATCTGAAACTAGAAGACCTGTCAGGGCATCCAATGGTCATGACATGTTGTCAGGAAGGGGGCTAAATAATGCTCTAAAGTTAGGCTAAGTTTCGCAAGGAAAAACCAGCATGGCCATTTTCAAAGGGGTCCCTTGACCTCTGACCTCAAGATATCTGAATGAAAATGGGTTCTATGGGTACCCACAAGTCTCACCTTTACAGACATGCCCCCTTAAGGGTTAACCCCCCTTAAGGGTTACAGTTAACTCACCTGGAACAGGTCGAAGCCCTGCGACTCGGTCTGGTCGTACGGTCTGATGACGCCGTCCTCCCTGATCAGCCTGACCGGCCGCAGCTTGGTCACTTCCTCTGTCGACTCCGCCGCCCTGACCACACACACACACGCGCCACACACACACACACACACACACACACACACACACACACACACACACACACACACACACACACACACACACACACACACACACACACAGATGTCAGCCTAAAGACAGTGGCTCTGCCCTCAGTTTGATGGTGGAGCCTACGAGCAGGCAGTTTTCTACTCTGCTTTAAAGATCATTGCTGGCAACTTAAAGGAGGACTTTGCCAATTTTCAACCAGCTTTGTATCGTTACAATGTGGGTTTACGTTGATGAACAATATGTAACTTCCCTCCATCTTCATTCTCAGGCACGGAGGTGAACAGATGTTCTGCTCGAGCGCTGTTGTTTAAACTGCAGATTTGTTATTAGTCTTTTTTCTGTATGCGTTCATCCACTGGAGAATCACATGGAGAGCCTTAATGAGCGTTAATGAGCCATACCAACTGGCAGGGGCGGAGTTTCTGCAGGCAGTTGAACGGAGATCTTCTCGGAGAAGGTAAACATTGTTTATCTGCATATACTAGCCACACTGTAATGATACGAAGCTGGTTGGAAATGAGCAAAGTCCTTTAAATAAGGAAAGTGACTGGAGAATTTGGGGATTTAGCAAATCAGCTCGACAGTTTTCTGCCCAGATTTCTGCCTTCACACTGCTGCCAGCTGCGTGATGCTGCTTTCGGGATCCATCCATTCTCGTAAACGCGATATCTCAGGAACACCTTGAGGGAATTTTGCACATTTGGCACAAACATTCACTTGGACTCAAGGATGAACTGGTTACAATTTAGTGGTCAAAGGTCAAGGTCACTGTGACCTCACAAAAGACCCTTTTTGGTCATAACTCAGCTAATTATGGCAAAATTTCACCCAAATGTCTAATAAGATGAAATGATGACATTTTAAGTTCAGAGCTCAACTTCACTGTGACATATACAGTATATTTTAGTCATCTGGACAGACATGTTAACTGCAACTTGACTTGTTGATGGAGGCATACATCTACAAGGCGGTTATTTATATATATTTTTTTATATACAATGGATTTTGTATAGGTGTTTGTAGGTTACAAACATCTACAGTAAGTTACCATGGAAACTCACAATAACACTAAGGACCACAATGCGTTAATTATGCATTAGTAATTACCTATAATCTCAAGCTCATGAGGACTTTTGACAAGCAGGTCTGGATTGACATTCAGAGAGAACATGAAGCAACCGATGCAGAACATCTCTTTGCAAAGGAAGATGCTTTGTCAGAGCGTGCAGGCAGCGCTGAGCGAGGTGCCACAAGCAGCCACCAGGGAGCGCTGAGCGAGGTGCCACAAGCAGCCGCATTCTCCAACTCAGAGGGACCAAACTCAAACAAAGCAAACTATGTAAAGGCCAAACGGGCGAGTTGCAGTCAAATGTTTGCTGGAACATCTCACCTTATGTTACCTCTACAGTGAAAGCATGGAACAGTAAGTTCATCAGGTTATCCAGAATCCAGCGAGTGGTCACAGTAAAGGATGCAGATTACATGACGGATGGGTCTCCAGTACTGTGGAGGCGGGGGGATGGGGCGGGGGGGGCAGGGGGGTGTCTTTTGAGGTGACGTGAGGTGAGTGTGTGGGTGCATGAAAAGGTGACATATGTGATACCACTGAAAGGTGATTAACTTTACCTGCTGAACTTTACCTGACTTTTTAAAGCATGATTAGCAGGTCAGAAGATTTTAGAACAATATCTATTTTAGCCGTGGGCGGCGGTCTTGGTGTTTCAGGGTTAAGAGACCTACTGTCTGATTTAGCTCCACAAACAGCTGAAGGTACTGATTGGGTTTTTGATCAAACTGACACCTGCATTAATCAACCATATAATGTTGCCTAAAATCTAACTTCAAAGCTGCACTAACCTAAACCTCCTCACACCTAAATGTCTTCTTGTGGGGGGGTGGAGGACTTCATTACCCATAAAGCCAGTGTGGTTCACCCTGTATATAAATGCTGTGGCAACGTCTTCGAGAGCCTGAGATGTCAACCTCTATGCAGATGACACTATTCTTTATTGCTTTTCACATTCTACACAAGCTGCCATTTTTCATCTTCAACATGCCTTCGGTACTTTGCAAAATCACTGTTAGATGTTAAATTGGTTTTAAATGTATTTTATAGAGCAATAAGTTCAGCTTCAGCTCTGCACTTTAACTGTATTGAATGGGTTGTTGTGAAGTTGCTGAAGTGAACTTTGGAATGAACTTGGCACTATGACTGGTGGACAAAAAGTGTGTTACTATTTAGATATGTTCTGATTGGTCAACAAGTTGTCGTAGAAGAAGCACGCCAAACTCAGCATGGCCGTGCCATGCGCTCATTCAGTCAGTCAGCCAATCTCTGAGGAGAGAACAGACGAGGGGAGAGGAGGCAGGGCTTGGATGAATGTTTGGTGTTCTATGTGACTTTAAGACAAAGCTTTTCTTTTCATTAGAGTCTACATGATTCATAAATTTGAAATGTTTAGGAAGTATATACGGGTGTGGGTGCGTTCAGACGACACCTTTTGCACATGTTTACAAAGCAAAGCGCACTGCAAACAACTGAGATGCGTTTGAGGTATAACTTTGCTAGCATTTAGCTAGCATTAGCCTAGCTTGCAGACACTGTTCAGTGTTTACAAGTTCTTAAAAACTACCTTATTGCTGAAATCATAAACACACAGCTAGCCCCCAGTGCCTTGAGTTTTTTTTAACATTCATGTCGTGATGATCATTGAAATGGTAGCACAAGCTCATCTTCCATGTTTGTTTTGCCGTTACTCATGCTTATTGTTTATTGGACAATGCACAGCATCCAATTCCAGATAGCATATGACCAAAACAAAACACAATCATATACCAAATATATTTTACAGTGTACAGTTTTCACTTAAGTGGGTCAGAAATTAATTATTAATTAATTAATCCTCAATCTATCTATTGTAAAGTTTAATATCGCTTTGACCTTGGTTTTCTTCCAGTCTCTACAATTGGATGATAGCACATTTATTATGAGATTCAAAATTCATATCCAATTCCGGACACTTATTTTCCACTGTGTTGTGTATTCATATACTTAATATTAATCAACCCTTCCTCTACCTTTACAATGTTACAGATACTTTTAAGAAGTGCAGGCTATATACTCAAAGCTCTTATTTTTCCATAAATCTACCAGCCAATACCGACTCTCTCCACTGTCGCCCAATGTGGGATGTTGTCCGTGACTAAGTTCATAAGTTAGTGCTTGATATTCTTAAATGTGTAGGCTATAGATACTTATGAAATTTGAGACCTAGGCAGGGCAGATGTTACACATTGGTGGTGGATGACTTGAGTTCCCTCCCATCCCTCCCCTGATATGTGAAGCATTTTGAGTGTCTAGAAAGGCGCTATATAAATCCAATCAATTCTTATTATTACTTTTGTTATTATTATTATTATTATTAAATGTGTAAGAACTTATGTAAATTATCTTTCAGTTGGGAACTCTGTATAAAAATGTTGGTAAACACTGGAAATTACGTGTCCGAAATTCGATACAATTCCGTTTCCGTTTCAAACGCAGAGAGCTTGTAAAAATGTGAGATGCATCACTTTGGCAGAGGAGAGCGCTGATCCTCTCAACATGCTGAAAACGATGAGAAGGAGCGAGCTCAAACATGCTAATGTGCAGAAGGCGTCTGAACGCACGCTGTGTCTGTAGTGAAGGAGCGGTACTGTCGGCTCTTTCCTCAGGTCGGGTCTGCTCAAATCACAATGCTGCAGCATGGCAAGGGGGGCGGGGTTACTCAGGGGGGCGGGGTTACTGGCAGCGTTAAGAGTGATGGAGAGGTGTGTGTGAGGGCGGGGTTACTGGCAGCGTTAGAGTGATGGAGAGGTGTGTGTGAGGGCGGGGTTACTGGCAGCGTTAGAGTGATGGAGAGGTGTGTGTGAGGGCGGGGTTACTGGCAGCGTTAGAGTGATGGAGAGGTGTGTGTGAAGGTGGAGTGTTAATCCAGTCACTTCTCTCTGGCCGCTCACTGAGCACAGTAGTGGTTCAGTATGGAAACACACGATGGATGGAAGTCCTTCAGGTTCTACACAATGCAGACACTTACCTGTCTTGTCTGCGACCTGCGGGGGAAAAACACCTCATGCCAGCACGCTTCCTAGCAAAACTGCAGTCTGACATACAGTTTAAAGCTGCTCTCCTCAATCTGACATACAGGTAAACGAGGGCTGCACAATTAATCGAATCGATAACCAAATCACAGGAGCAGCTGCCGTTTGATAAATGTGTCACAACATACCATTAAATGCAGCATTGTGGTGCTACAGACAGAGATACCCTGGAGGGGCGTTTCTAGGGAGTGGCACTGGCCACCCCTGAAATCTAATTGGCCACCTCAAAATCCTGAGGGTGCTGGCATCTGTGGCTGACATGACTGTATTTCTAGAGGCTGTGGCAGGCCCAATGTTAAAGCTACAGTAAAGATACTGGCATCATATTAAACTAGAAGACCTAAAGCATCCATTACTACCAAGCATGTCATTCTAGCTTGTTGGCAAGGGGGGTAAATATGGCCCCAGATTTAGGCTAAATTTTGGCGAGGGAAAACCTGTCTACATCCTTCCTAAATGCCGCACTCAGTGCCACCCGTGCTTGAGTCTGTGCCCCACCTGGGCCACCCCAGTCAAAATGGCCTGGACACGCCACTGATACCCTGGCCTACAAATCATATTCTCCAGAGGCAAGGGGACATGCTTGTTGGGTACAGACCTCAGTAAAAATCCCATCATCATTTATATATTTCGGTGAAAATGCAAAAAAATTGCATTCCGATAGCTTTGATTCATATCCAATCAATCACAATACCTGTCAATATAATTGCAATAATTTTATTTTTTTTGCTTATGGTGCAGCCCTAGTTTAACCTCAATATGAAATGCATTTTAAAGCTGATCTCCTTAATCTTTATCTTTATTTTTATACTGAACTGAGGAGCTGTGCATTTTCCTGCTGGCACAGCAGTGTTTCCTCTGTGTGTTTAGTGATTAAGGAACGCTGCTTTAATAGCAGTAGCTATGAATGAGTGGACATTCCTTCAAATACTCACACAACAACAAAAACAACAACAAACAAACAAAAAAAGTCCCAGGCATTAACTTATGAGACAAAAAAACACAAGCAGAATGTCAAAATTAGACAGCGCACAAGAATAAGAACAGAGGAGACAACATGGTTAGCACGTTACACTACATGACATGTTCAACACAAAATACAACAAACAGAATGAGCACCGCGTTGCTATGTTAAAGAAGATGGATTTAAAGAAATTCACACAAAACACTGCAAAAATATTTAAATACCATATTTCCTCTAATAGTCGATTAAAAGCCTGGTCACTGATACTGGCCGGCCCCAAACACAGGCCGGGTAAAAAACAAAGGAAAAAAACAACGGTGAATACAGTAAACTCCTGAGCCCTGATTTATCAAGCCAACGTATGATAAAAACTGTGTACGGACTACCGTACCCCCTGCTGCAACACTTGTGCATTATGCTTGTGTACGTGAGCGCAGGACACGATGATATAGAGAGGCAAAGTGACCGCCTACTTCCTGCTTCAGCACTGTACCAGAGATTTTCATCCGCCATTTATTTTCCCTTAGACATTTCGTAAAATGCTTATAATTTTTTTTTTACTTGTTCAAACCAAACGGTACAGATATATTTAGGAACATGAGAGACCACATAACATTTCACTCAGACCAAAACGTAAAAGAATTGCGGATTTAAAGAAAATATTTTTTCAATGTAGTTTTTTTAAGTGGTAAATGGTAAATGGACTGCATTTATATAGCGCTTTTATCCAAAGCGCTTTACAATGTGCCTACATTCACCCATTCACACACCGAGGGTGGTCAGCTGCCACACAGGGTGCTGGCACAGCCATCGGGAGCAATTCGGGGTTCAGTGTCTTGCCCAAGGACACTTCGACATGCGGACTGGAGGAGCCGGGGATCGAACCACCGACCTTCTGATTAGTGGACGACCCGCTCTACCTCCTGAGCCACAGCCGCCCCCTTAAGTTTTGGTCCGAGTGGAATGTTCTATGGTCTCTCCCGATGTCTGTCTCTAATATAAGCCTGCTTCTAAAAAAACTGTAGTTGAAGTTGAGGTAAATAAAGGCCAATATTAGAGGAAATACGGTATTCACACCAAAACACAGAAATTAAAATGACACATTAACTAAAGTAAAGGAAGTCTTAAGGAGCGCTTGTTTCGTACCTCTGGATGCCCTGGAAGGTGGAGCTGGCCATGTCCACGATGCCGCCAGTGGGCCGGGCCACCACCCCCACCAGACCCTTCCCGATGCCCTTAAAGAAGCCGGCCGCTCCTTCCTTCTTCGCCCCTGCAGCCACACAGCAACTCAATCAGTCAAGTCATCACCATCACAAACACCCTGCACTCACTCAGTCAACTCATCACCATCACAAACACCCTGCACTCACCCAGTCAACTCATCACCATCACAAACACCCTGCACTCACTCAGTCAACTCATCACCATCACAAACACCCTGCACTCACCCAGTCAACTCATCACCATCACAAACACCCTGCACTCACTCAGTCAACTCATCACCATCACAAACACCCTGCACTCATCCAGTCAACTCATCACCATCACAAACACCCTGCACTCACCCAGTCAACTCATCACCATCACAAACACCCTGCACTCACCCAGTCAACTCATCACCATCACAAACACCCTGCACTCAATCAGTCAAGTCATCACCATCACAAACACCCTGCACTCAGTCAACTCATCACCATCACAAACACCCTGCACTCACCCAGTCAACTCATCACCATCACAAACACCCTGCACTCAGTCAACTCATCACCATCACAAACACCCTGCACTCAATCAGTCAAGTCATCACCTTCACAAACACCCTGCACTCACCCAGTCAACTCATCACCTCAACAAACACCCTGCACTCACTCAGTCAACTCTATAGAGTAAACTATAGAGTCTACTAGAAATATTGCGCGCTTCGCATGGTCATTTCTAGGTTGTGTGCTCATATCTAGCACGCTTCGCGCTCACCCATCAGCAGGTCAGTTGAGCAGACCCTCCAGCTCAGTGTGTCGTGAGGAAACTTACCCTCCACCGGTTTGGTGATGATGCCTGTGACTCCGCCCACCATGCCCTGCAGGGAGACGAGAGGCGGTGAGTTTGAGACCAATCAGCAAACACAGCCAATTATCTCTGTGTGTGAAGTGAACCAATGCATCAGACTTAATGTTTAAAGACTCTGGCAATCCACTCTCAAATATCTCTCTTTTTTTATAGGATATCACAGCTGATCACATTAATTACTCACCCAAATAAGTCTAAAAAACTTTCACAGCTATTATAAAACCAGGTGCAAACACCATGGACACAACAACCCCTCAGTGTTTATGTCCATGCTGCATGCCCATATCTAATTATGATTGGTTGGAGATTGCTGACATCAGCAATCTCCTGAGATAAATCTGTTCATTTTACCTCTACTTTTTCAAACTGCCAAAAACCAATGCAAGGTCAATGGGGTCACGCTGCTGTATGTACGAGCTGACTGAAGCTCACTAAAACTTTATTCACAGTGCACACAAAGTACATTTCACTGAGCTTCAGTCAGCTGCTTTGGACGCGGGAGGTCGGCGGATCGAATCCCGCTCCACCCCTGTGCAAGCCCTTAACACAGGGGCTCACTAAAATGATAAGGGCTCATATATAACACATATGAGCAACTATTTTTCATGGGGGGCCACATGAGAAACCCAGATTGTTGCCGGGGGCCGAACAAATATTGTCATGCCGTAACCCATGGATGGGCAACTTTGATGATAGAGAGGGCCACAAAAAAATGTCCTCGCTACCAGGTTTTGCTGAGGGCCGAACAGCGCCAGCACGAAAAATGTGGTGCATTTGAAGCCAGGTTTAGAGGAATAACTAATTTTAAATTAACAGTTGTGATGTCATTATTCAGTCTTAACCACCAATATTTTATCCTTTTCTCACTCACTCCTATGTCACCACCTGCTCTGAGGGCTTGAAATTAACTTCTTTGACCACCTGCCAATATGGCTGCTAGATTTTAAAGTTACCAGCCAACTATAATTTCCACTAGCCGAAATGTTTTTCTTGAAATAAACCAAAATATGAGTGGGTTAATTCAAGCATAAGTATCAGTAAGTGGCCCGGGATTCTCAAAGCCTGTGTTGAGGGTCACACGAACAAAAATGCACTCTAAAGAAATCCCAAACCAATGAGTTAATTATTTACATTTCTACTTCAATGTAGCCTTTTAGTCATAAAGATTATTGAAAGATATTCCATATTCCAGACTGAAATGCTATAACAGAAGTGGAGTATTGGCCAGAATGACATGAACATTTGGACACTTGGTATCTTGCATGTTGCGTTCAGGTGCACTGTAATTTTTTTTTTTTGCAATTCGATCGCGGGCCACACAGGTGGCACTCGAGGGCCGCATGCGGCCCGCGGGCCGTATTTTGCCCATGTGTGCCTTAACATGTCAACACAACGCAGGTTACATAAACACAATGGGTCTGTCTGTAACTCAAGTGAGCTCCTATCACCTAGCTACCTAACTAGATACTTGATTAATTAGGTAACTAATTTTAATATAGGTGGATGAAAAAGTAACTAGTTTCAGACGTCCTCATGCTTGAAGGTAGCATTGCACGCGACAGGTCACACTGGTGCTGTTTCCATTGAATATACAAGATTTTTTCTGACCAAGATTGATCAAGTTGAATCTCAAAGCATTTGGCAATAAATTTGTATAAAACTGCATGGCTGGGGGCTGTTTTCTCTAACGTTATACTACTTTTATAATCCAGAAAGGTCGAGGCTTCACAGGCTACAGTGAACACTTTTAATTTGAAGGCGAAAAAGGGAAATGGTACATATGAACTGATAGAATTGACAGACCAGTGTCAATTCAATCTACGAATACACCATTTCCCCTTTCCACCTTCAAATTAAAAGCGTAAAACCCAGCTAACGAAAATGTTACAAACGCTACAAATGGGAAGTAATGACAGCTTATCATTTAATAAAGCACAGTTAAAACGAACTCCACTTACTGTACACTTGAAGGTTTGCAATGGTGCTATCATCCTGGCTGTGTAGTCCTGCTTTGGGGCGGGCGGAGCGAGTTCTCTAACGTTAGTTACATGTATATTAGCAACCTAACTAGCAGCTGCTGTCCAGAACAGTCAGGTAAGATGCTTCCTACTATTGTTCAAAAGTGACTTTCCTGACACTGTACAAACATCTGACTGCACTAAATTTAAGTAAAGGCTGACGTTATTGACTATCCTAGAATAAAAACGAAAAGAAAGTGAAATATGTTTGTTATTTAGCCAACATTGTTTCACTTTTTTCTGATGCGTCAGCTTTGTGGGCGTCGCCATTAGGGGCTCGCTTCGTTCTTCTTCGTCGGTTGTAAGGGTCGCAAGGTATCATGGGATACCCTAACCCACCAAAGTGTGCATGGTATGGTTCCTCGGAAATTATCCATAACCAGGTACCTAGAAAAGTTGCAAATTCAGTGAACTTATGTATCAAACTGGTTTCAGACAGCCTAATTACAACTTCTTACCTAGAATGCCACCTATATTGCTCGTTCACTTGAGAATCAGACAGACCTGAAGTAACAAAACAAACAGAGTGAACCTTGGTTTTGGACTTTCAGGTGTGAAAACACATCCTGAGCAGCAGCATACCTTCAGAAAGCCTTTTCCTCCTTTAGCCAGACTCTCTCCAAAGTCTTTGTGCGGCCGGTTCATCTCCTCCCGCCGTTTCTGCTGGTACTCCTTGTCCATGGTGATGGCTGCCAGGCCCTTCCCCACCGAGCCCGTGATCCTGGACACCATTCCTGCAGCACCACCTGGTGGACAGATGATTCAGTTAAAACAGACAACACTGGCAACACTTGCTTATACAGTAGCATACAGCAACACTTGCAGACACAGGGAGTTAAGTTCCTAACCCGGTTACACAAGGAAACTGGTTTTGAGGTGACGTTAGTCAATCCTGGTGCTTGTATGGCGTGTTCTGCCCCCAAACGGAGTGGGATTCTGCCTGTTCTGCACCTACGCGAGTGGGATCCGCAGAGAACTGGGCAAATGGCCGCTTCCCTGCGTACTACCGTTTCCAAGCTGAGGCAAGAGTGCTGCCTGCCGGCTTGAAGCATCGACTAGTCAGAGAATATGAACTTGTATATTGCTGTAAAACATGTATATTGCTGTCACGCTCGGCAACTTCACAATAAGACAGTAGCCTATTCTGAGTGTTATGGAACACATCTGCAGCCTACCAGCATACCAGCTGGCAATAACAATGCCACAGCAACAACACACTTCGAGAAAACATGTTGTAAACCAGAATCTATGGGAGTATCTGTGGAGAAAAGAACATTTTTAAATCTAGTTGTTTTGTTGTGGATGCGATTTGGCCATACCGGTGGTAATTGTAATAATTTGGGTCTTAATTATGCATCCTAATATTTGATTTGATGGTTAGATGTGGCCTTTCTTACCTCATAGTGTAAGTTGAGCTTTTTATGTGCTTTGCCTACATTTGGTCCCATAATGCAGATGCCCTCGCGCTGCCTATGATTTTATTGACACTGAACATTGTTTCACAAGTGAAAATAGTCGGCTATAACATTTGTTCGGGGAGGGTCAAGCATATATTTCCACGGCAATATTGTGGGATCTGTGTGTGAAAGTAATAGATTACATTCAGGCAGAAGGTCTGTATGTACTTTAGATTAGATTAGATTTATTTCCAACATGGTGAAAAACAAAAGACAGATAAAGAATAAAATAAATATAGGCAAGAAAATGGCGAGCAAGAATAGTCAATTAGAGTTCACAGCATATACAGCAAATTCTCAAGCAATTTACTTTTGCATATCAGGCCCAAAAAGGAGTAGGAAGAAGTACAATACTTGTCAAGTCCTACGCCTTGTTTTTACATCTATAGGTTTAATATGAAGGTAGTATTATAGTACTCATCCATAGTACTCATTCAGCAATATGTTTTTAATCTAGGCAGATGAAGTGTCAGTTGCTCTTGATTCCTACAGCAAGGCGGTCAGACTGAGACTGAGTCTGCACTTTACAGACAGGAACAGACTGGAAACATACTTTAGTGATGTTTGTGGCTGCTCTTCAGACCAGGAGGGAGAAACAGACTGGAAACATACTTTAGTGATGTTTCTGGCTGCTCTTCAGACCAGGAGGGAGAAACAGACTGGAAACATACTTTAGTGATGTTTCTGGCTGCTCTTCAGACCACCAGGAGGGAGAAACAGACTAGAAACATACTTTAGTGATGTTTCTGGCTGCTCTTCAGACCAGGAGGGAGAAACAGACTGGAAACACCAACAGGTATAAATGTCCTTACCCACAGTGTGACCCAGCAGACTCTGCACTCCAATGACGAAACCTTCAGCAAACTCCTCTGGGCCCTGAACAGCTCCCTGAGACACACACACATGCACATGCGCACACACACACACACACACACACACACACACACACACACACACACACACACACACACACACACACACGCGCGCACACGCAGACACACACACACACACACACACACACACACACACACACACAGCACTGTAGTTAAAGTTGGAGTTTGGTGGGCTGATCACATCGTTGCTTTTCGTGGACGATGTGATCCTGATGGCATCATCAGTCTGGGACCTTCAGCACTTCACTGGATCAGGTCTCAGCGGCTGGGATGAGGATCAACACCTCTAAATCTGAGGCCTTGGTTCACAGCAGGAAACCGGTGGATTGTCTCCTCCAGGTAGAGAATAGGTTCTTTACCCCAAGTGAAGGAGTTCAAGTATCTCAGGGTCTTGTTCTCGAGTGAGGGGACGATGGAGCAGGAGATGGGTCAGAGAATCGGAGCAGCAGGAGTGGTATTGTGCTCGTTTTACCGCACCGTTGTGACGAAAAGAGAGCTCAGGCAGAAGGCAAAGCTCTCGATCTACCGATCGATCTTCGTTCCTGCCCTCACCTCTGGTCATGAAGGATGGATCATGACCCAAAGAACAAGATCACGGATACAAGCGGCTGAAATTAGTTTTCTCAGGAAGGTGGCATCTCGCTTAGGGAGAAGATGAGAAGCTCAGTCATTCATGAGCGACTCGGAGTAGAGCTGCTGCTTCTTCACGTAGAAAAGAGCCAGGTGAGGTGGTTCGGGCGTCTGGTAAGGATGCCACCTGGTTGCCTCACTAGTGAGGTGTTACAGGCACATCCAGCTGGGCGGAGACCACGGGGCAGACGGAGGGCTAGGTATCTAGGTCTCCACACTGCACTGGGAACGCCTCGGGGATCCCCCAGTCAGAGCTGGCTAATGTGGCCAAATTTGGGGTCCCCTGCTGGAACGGCTACCCGATCCCGGATAGGACTTGAGTGTGTGTTTATGAGTGTGAGTGTGTGAGTGTGTGTGTGTGTGTGTGTGTGTGTGTGTGTGTGTGTGTGTATGAGTGTGAATGTGTGTGTGTGTGTGTGTGTGTATGAGTGTGTATGAGTGTGTGTATGAGTGTGTGTGTATGTGTGTCACCTGGAAAGGCTCGTAGAAGAAAGCCTCCACTCCCTCTGACAGACCTCGGATCAGTCCAAACGGGTTTCGCAGCACGTCCAGACCCAGGACCAGCACATACATCTGCTTCAGGAACTGCAGGGGTCAAAGGTCACGTCAGTACAACTGGTCACATGACGTCACGTCAAGTCATGTGAGATCTTAGCTAGTGATTTCATTGCATATAGGATAATGAAATTAAGTCAAGAGCGCCATCATCTGGAGTATTGTCGTAAGAGATAATATCCCTAAGATTAAAAGAGTTGACAGTGTTAGCAGCTTTAAAAAAGTATTCCCGGATAAGTAGGTGACATTTTTTCGATATTAAGTTCACAAAAAGTACACAAAATATCATTGTCTGTAAGCTTGAGACAATAAAGACAATTAGCAGCGTGTATCATGTAACATTTTGAAATGTACTTACCTGTTCGCTGTAATGTCGGATCACCGCCCACATCAGCTTGTCTCTGCGGTAGAACTGGTACTTCACCTCAAAGAAGGCCAGTCTGCAGGGAGGATGGTGGACAGAGGACAGAGGACAGAGGAGAGAGGAGACAGAGGACAGAGGAGAGAGAGGACAGAGGAGAGAGAGGACAGAGGACAGAGGAGAGAGAGGACAGAGGACAGAGAGGACAGAGATGACAGAGGACAGAGGAGAGAGAGGACAGAGGACAGAGGACAGAGAGGAAGGAAGTAGGAGAGATAGGTACAAGAGGAAGGGAAGAGAAAAGACATATCACAGTACTAAGTGATGAAACTAGGGAACAGTTTGAAATGTTTATATTATCAACTTTAAATCATGTATAGCAACCGTTTTATAAAAGCAATAAGCCCCATGAGGCTGATTTTACAACGTCCAAGAGGTGTTTATGGCACGCCTTGTTGGCGACGGTCAAAATGCCAAACTCGAGGTTTCAAAACAGGAGTTTACAAACCAATGGGTGACACCACGGTGTCTACGTCCATATTTGTATACAGTCTGTAGACCCACTTGAAGATGAGGTCATATTTTTATACGGTCTGTGGACTCACTTGAAGATGAGGTCATAGTTTTATACGGGCTGTGGACTCACTTGAAGATGAGGTCATAGTTTTATACGGGCTGTGGACTCACTTGAAGATGAGGTCATAGTTGTATACGGTGAAGATGAGGTCATAGTTTTATATGGTCTGTGGACTCACTTGAAGATGAGGTCATAGTTGTATACGGTGAAGATGAGGTCATAGTTTTATATGGTCTGTAGACTCACTTGAAGATGAGGTCATAGTTTTATATGGTCTGTAGACTCACTTGAAGATGAGGTCATAGTTTTATACAGTCTGTAGACTCACTTGAAGATGAGGTCATAGTTTTATACGGTCTGTGGACTCACTTGAAGATGAGGTCATAGTTTTATACAGTCTGTAGACTCACTTGAAGATGAGGTCATCGACATCGGTCAGCGTGGCGCCGATGCTCTTCAGCAGCAGGTTGAGCGACTGGAGGGCCGCCGCCTCCTGAGGGGCGGAGTCAGAGCCCAAAGACAGGCTGAGGTGCAGCTGAGATACAGACAGACAGACAGGTCAGACAGACAGACAGACAGACAGACAGGTGTGTGTGTGTGTACAGCAGGGGTGGGCAACTATTTTTCATGGGGGGCCACATGAGAAACCCAGATTGTTGCCGGGGGCCGAACAAATATTGTCATGCCATAACCCATGGATGGGCAACTTTGATGATAGAGAGGGCCACAAAAAAATGTCCTCGCTACCAGTTTTTGCTGAAGGCTGAACGGCGCCAGCGCGAAAAATTTTAGGCATTTGAAGGCAGGTTTAGAGGAATAACTAATTTTAAATTAACAGTTGTGATGTCATTATTCAGTCTTAACCACCAATATTTGATCCTTTTCTCATTCACTCCTATGTCACCACCTGCTCTCCCTGCTGGGCTTGAAATTAACTTTTTTCACCACCTGCCAATATGGCTGCTACATTTTAAAGTTACCAGCCAATTAGAATTTCCACTAGCCGAAATGTTTTTCTTGAAATAAACCAGAATATGAGTGGGTTAATTTAAGCATAAGTATCAGTAAGTGGCCCGGGATTCTCAAAGCCTGTGTTGAGGGTCACACAAGAACAAAAATGCACTCTTGAAGCTAAATAAATCCAAAACCAACAAGTTAATTATTTAAATTTCTACTTCAATGTAGAACAGTCATTTCTTACACATGAGATTACTTTTAGCCTTTTAGTCATAAATATTATTGAAAGATATTCCATATTCCAGACTGAAATGCTATAACAGAAGAGTATTGGCCAGAATGACATGAACATTTGGACACTTATTCAGCGGGTATCTTGCATGTTGCGTTCAGGTGCACTGTAAAAAAAAAAAAAAAAAACTTTTGCAATTCCTTCGCGGGCCACACAGGGGGCGCCCGCGGGCCGCATACGGCCCGCGGGCCCGCGGGCCGTATGTTGCCCATGTATGGTGTACAGTATGGCCCCTATTCTCCCACAGGCCTTCGGCGCTAAAACGGGCCTTAAACGCAAAAAAACGTGCCTTGCGCCTGTTTTGGGACGATATCAATATGGCTTTACGCTGCCAAATGCGCTTTAGGCCGAATGGGCGTGGCGCAGTCCCAGAATGGGCCAAAGTGGGCGTGTCGGCGCTAAATACCGGCCTACTGATATCTTCCGACCTGGCGTACATTTAGGTCCCTATCGTTGCATCGGCGCTGTTTCTAGGCCGAACGCCTGGCGCAGCTCAAATCAGTGGGCGTGGACCAGCGCACTTGATATCGTCGTGCTGGCGCTAGACGCAGCCTCAACCATTACAACCACGCCTTTTAAGCGTAAAATTATGCACCGTCATGCTCATTGGATAACTGCAATAAACGAATCGCACGCTTGCCTTTTTAGCTCCAATTCCAGTGATCCCGCAAAACCAGAGGAAAGCCAAACGCTCTGCCCCCCCCCCCCTCCCTTCATCCAGTCTGTCTGTCTGCATTATAGGCTATTATTCCATATTATTATGCTTCTCAAACCAATCTAACTGCAGTTTCAATACTGCAAGCATGTAAATACGCTACACTATAACAAGATCAAAGTGAAAATAATGTTCTAAATGCATTGGATAGAAAAATATAGCCTATCCCTATATGATGAGATTAATTTTATATTGGTGAAAGTTTGTCCAGAACGATATCGTTTTCTCTCCCCTGCTACAGGTAGAATGATGCACATAAATATACCCTACATTATGTAAAGTCATTGCATAAATGTGTTTTTATTGTAAAACTAAATGTAAAGTAGTCACAGTATAGCACATGACAGTGGAAGGCGTTCCGCAGCGCGTTCCGCTGTCACTTATCTAAATCACGTTAAATCCACACAGGGTATATATAGGCTCAAGAGGACATATATGTTTCACATAGGGTGGTGTTTCATTTCGATGTTTTATTTGGTCCAATATTGAAATGTTCTACAATTGCAGGTTGTCTTACCATTACACATTATTTTAGATCTGCCTTTTATATCTATTTCGGCTCATTTGGTTGCTATTTAGTAGCGAAATGGAGGACCCAATTGCATGCTGGGACAGGGACATTCACAGGCAGTAAACTTACAACTGCTATTTCCTATGGGAAGCTGGGTGCTGCTATGTGTTGTGTCTGTCTGAGCGAGGGAGTCAGAGAGAGAGAGAGAAGGGTGAGGCAGAAGAGCACTGGCGCACTGAATAGGCCTGGTTTCAGAGAGAGACAGAGAAGGGTGACAGGGGAGAGGCAGAAGAGCACTCCTTGACTGAATAGGCCTGCTTTTCAAAGGCGCAAAGCGCTAAATGTAGGCCAGGTGCGAAGATAGCAGTACGCCGGTAGTTAGCGCCGACACGCCCACTTTGGCCCATTCTGGGACTGCGCCACACCCATTCGGCCTAAAGCGCATTTGGCAGCCTAAAGCCATATTGATATCGTCCCAAAACAGGCGCAAGGCACGTTTTTTTGCGTTTAAGGCCCGTTTTAGCGCCGAAGGCTTGTGGGAGAATAGGGCCCGTAGCGCTTTGCGCCTTTGAAAAGCAGGCCTATTCAGTGCGCCAGTGTCAAGGAGTGCTCTTCTGCCTCTCCCCTGTCACCCTTCTCTGTCTCTCTCTGAAACCAGGCCTATTCAGTGCGCCAGTGCTCTTCTGCCTCTTCTCTGTCACCCTTCTCTCTCTCTCTCTCTGACTCCCTCGCTCAGACAGACACAACACATAGCAGCACCCAGCTTCCCATAGGAAATAGCAGTTGTAAGTTTACTGCCTGTGAATGTCCCAGCATGCAATTGGGTCCTCCATTTCGCTACTAAATAGCAACCAAATGAGCCGAAATAGATATAAAAGGTAGATCTAAAATAATGTGTAATGGTAAGACAACCTGCAATTGTAGAACATTTCAATATTGGACCAAATAAAACATCGAAATGAAACACCACCCTATGTGAAACATATATGTCCTCTTGAGCCTATATATACCCTGTGTGGATTTAACGTGATTTAGATAAGTGACAGCGGAACGCGCTTCTGTCATGTGCTATACTGTGATGTCCGCTCCAATAACTTGGCCCTACTTCACATTTAGTTTTACAATAAAAACACATTTATGCAATGACTTTACATAATGTAGGGTATATTTATGTGCATCATTCTACCTGCAGCAGGGGAGAGAAAACAATATCTTTCTGGACAAACTTTCACCAATATAAAATGAATCTCATCATATAGGGATAGGCTATATTTTTCTAGCTGATGCATTTAGAACATTCTTTTCACTTTGATCTTACATGCTTGCAGTATTTAAACTGCAGTTAGATTGGTTTGAGAAGCATAATAATATGGAATAATATCCTATAATATGGAGACAGACAGACTGGATGAAGGGAGGGGGGGGGGCAGAGCGCTTGGCTTTCGTCTGGTTTTGTTGGACCACTGGAATGGAGCTTAAAAGGCAAGCATGCGATTCGTTTATTGCACTTATCCAATGAACTGACGGTGCATAATTTTAAAAGGCGTGGTTGTAATGGTTGAGGCTGCGTCTAGCGCCAAGACCAAGATATCAAGTGTGCTGGTCCACGCCCACTGATTTGCGCTGCGCCAGGCGCTCGGCCTAGAAACAGCGCCGATGCAACGATAGGGGCCTATGTGTGTGTGTGTGTGTGTGTGTGTGTGTGTGTGTGCGTGTGCACCTTGATGGGGGAGATGTGGAAGTGTTGGAAGAAGTTGATTCCTGACGTGTCGGTGAGCGACGCCTCCATCAGCTCCGCCTGCAGCAGCTCCAGGTCACGCTCTATCAGCCGAGTCTGCACACACACACATACACACACACACACACCCACACACACGCACACATACACACACATACACACACACACACACACACGCGCACGCACACACATGCACACGCACACATACACACACATACACACACACACCCACACACGCACACATACACACACATACACATGCGCACACACGCGCACGCACACACACACACACACACACACACACAGGGTGAAGAGGGTGAATTGACGCTTGACTTGAAACTAGGGTTACTAAGTATCGCTAGTATCGAAAAGTATCAATACTGAACATTTTAATCGGTTACAATACTCATTTGCAACAGGTATCGATAGTATCAAAAGTATCAATACAATTTTTTTTTAAATGATACAATACTCATTTGCAACAGTTTTGATACCATCAGTGCTTTCTTTTAATGAAAAATCACTGATTTTCCCCTCTCTATCATTGGGTATCTGTTGCTTCAACAAGCTAAACGTGTTGTGAGGGCTAGAGCAGGGCTAATCTGCTGTCTAAGTTCAAAGTTTGATCAGGCCTAGATTATGGAGAAGTGTGTGTCTGTCCGTCCATCTGTCTAACTTTATTTTTATGCCTCTTGATGTGTTGTCACCCCCCCTTCCCGTGGTATCGAAAATGGTATCAAGTATCGATATTTTCCTGGGTATCGGTATCGAAGTAGAAATTCTAGTATCGTGACATCCCTACTTGAAACAAACAAACAATCAGAGCCCACATACTAAATTGTAAAGATAATATGATTTGTCTTTCTGTCTGCTCCATGTTTTGTATTGCTGTGATCATTGCGCTGCATAGTAAGTAATCTTGTTATAAATGAGGAATTAGTAATACTAATTCCTAATTTGTAACAAGATTACTTACTACGGCTATTAAAATAATCTAGAATCTTATATCTTATTTCACATTCTATATTTGTAATTTCTTCCCTGGTTGAATCCTGTTATTACCCACCTTCTGCTGGTCAGCCTGCGGATCAGCAGCTGGAGTGAACAGAGCCAAGATGGCTCCCAGGAAGCCCTGATCGATCTTCACTGCCATCTCCTGCACCAGAGCCATGAAGTACCTGCACACACACAAAAAACACAAAAACACATACACACACACACACACACACACACACACACACACACACACACGTAAGCATTACGTGACGCTTCAGAAATCATAAAAGTGGTCCTTATTTGTGAAGATTATCTTGCTCAACACAAATATCATATTTCATAAACCTTTGTTAACCACAGACCTTACTTCAGGCATTTAACCAAAATCCCCATGCAAAAATCCCATTGACTTCCCGACGAGGGAACCAGGAAGTGCGATCATCCGACTGTTAGGACTTGCGGTGCTCTACAGATGGACTAAAACATGAGGAAGGGTCATGTGACCTTCACCACAACATGACTGGACTCACTTGAACTGCAGGACCTGGCTGTGCTCGGTGAACCTGGTGATGATGGAGACGTCGATGAACGGCTTCGGCTCTGAGGAGAAACACCGTTCAGGTTAATAGGCGAGGCAAGGCTAGGCTAGTGTGTGTGTGTGTGTGTGTGTTTGTGTGTATAGCCCTTTTCCCACATGCGCCTTGTACCGCAAAATGACCAGAACGTGGTCTAATGCCTGCATGTGAGAAAGGCGCCGTGCCGGTATAAGCGCGACCCCGTCATCCCCGACATTTCACCACTTTCGACCCAGTCAGAAGAGCGGTATGCGCTTTAGCGGATACTAGTGAGAAACGGGTGCAGTCATTTTCCGTGACACTTTCATGGGCGAGGTGTACACACGTTGCTTAATGTTCACACGTTGCTTAATGTTCCAGCGGGCATAATCTAATCATTCGCGCACATTAAAGCAAACTGGCGAAATGATCTTGTGATAATAAGAGCAGTAGCCTATGTCAGCTTCATGTGTGGGTGTGCTGATTTTCCCCTCTCCTCTCTGCTCGCTCTCTGGCCACAGTCCGTCCTCCTCCTTCAGTCACAGCCCGACAGGGACTAAGCAAATGCACGAAGCGAATTGTGGATGTATTTTGCTTACGTTGCCGACAGCGAAGGCAAGCCCGGACACATCAAACGAAGCCAGTCTGTAAAAAGTGCTTCAACGCGACGCAGGTGAACGGATAAACATGCAAACTTATTTCACCATTCGGAGTTTTGCCGACACGTCACTCCCCACCCGCTCTGCAGTGCCGCCCCCCCCCACATACAGGCAATTTCGCTGATAGATTCCGACATGCGAGAGGAGAGGTTTGAAGGGAAATGTCCGATATTGACTTACAGGTAATTTTCCGGTACGCATGTGGGAAAACGGCTTATGTGTGTGTGTATGTGTGTGTGTGTGTGTGTGTGTGTGTGTGTGTGTGTGTGTGTGTGTGTGTGTGTGTGTGTGTGTGTGTATGTGTGTGTGTGTGTGTGTGTGTGTGTGTGTGTGTGTGTGTGTGTGTGTGTGTGTGTGTGCGTGTGTGTGTGTGTGTGTATGTGTGTGTGTGTGTGTGTGTGTGTGTGTGCCTGCATGGTCTACCTGAGTCCAGAGCGATGGACTTAGGAGGAGGAACAGGGTGGAACACGATGGGAAAGATGGCTCCAGGCAGCTGGTTGTCCACCTGAGAAACACACACACACGTACACACACACACACACACACACACACACACACACACGTACACACACACACACACACACACTTGTTACCCCTTACATCAGACTGTGTATGAGGGTGCGATGATGATGATGATGTGTGTGTGTGTGTGTGTGTCTGTGTGTGTGTGTGTGTGTGTGTGTGTGTGTGTGTGTGTGTGTGTGTGTGCGTGTGCGTGTGTGTGTGTGTGTGTGCGTGCGTGTGTGCGTGCGTGGTACCTGTAGCCAGTGCAGCTGGGCCCTCAGGCTCCTCTGGTGTTTGGACTGTTTGAACTCCACCTGGATGCCAGACAGGAAGTTCCTCCTCACCGGGCACGAGAAGGGTGCACGCATCACCATGGGAACCCGGCCGAAGTTCACCTGTAACGCGCACGCACACACACACACACACACAGTGATATACACTTGGGTCATATAGTCCCACCCCCCAAAATACACACTACGTCACATATGTAGTGTGATTGGTTGCGCTCATGAAAGGTCAGCGATAAGCAGGTCCAAACAGCAGAGCTGTTTTACCGTGGATCATGTGTAGGCGCCTTAACAACGGTAAGCAGTGAAATAATGGTCAGCAGCAGGGCAGAATGTGCAAAACTGGTAAAAAAAATATATTTTTCGAAATTCTGTGAATATTGTGATATCCAATATTATTGAAGATTATGTTGACTGGTGGAGTAGACGATGATGTCATGTACAAATGTACTGTAATACCCCGTTCAAGACAACTCGGAACACAGGAAAAAACTAGCTCCGACCTGTAAAACATGAATTGAACAGTAAGTCGAGGTCGGAATTACAGGTTGGAAATTCGGGTATCATTTCAGAGCTCCGGTTTGTGATTTGACGCCATCAAAATGTTTGTTGACCTACATGTAATTTGAGGTGTAATTATGCAATATGTGTTTACATTCGCTCTGATTATAGCAATATGTTGAATTCAGCTGCTATTTTACCAATTAAATTAGCTAGCTGTGTATGTTTTTGTAACTCCGATTTAAAAACGGCATGAACGCAACTATGCCATAGACCGGAAAATCCAAGTTGAAAGTTCCGAGTTCCAAGTTGTCTTGAACACAGCATTAGCCTGGACATTAAAGCATATGGATAGGATTAGCAGTTAAGACGTTATGTAACACTTTTAGAAGCATAGCAATTTTTAGCCGTGTGTGTGCGGACCTCCAGGTTGCTCTCCAGGCGGACCCAGCCCGGGTCAGTGTCCCCTGCCTGGTGCTTCTGGAAGGCCTTCTCCAGCAGGAGGATGTTCTTCTGGTTGAACGGCTTCCAGCGACTCTTGGGCCTCATCTCCCACACCACACCAGAGCTGAGAGAGAGGGTGTGTGGTGTGTCCATGTTTAAAGTCACAGTGAAATGTTAACTGACTTCCCATGTCACAAAATGAACCTATTTAACAATACATAAATACATGTTCTCATTGTAAAACATCCAATTTCTTCTGTATGGAAGCCCGGTGACGCAAGTGAGGAAAATATTTCTAAATGTCTAATTCTGATCTAAATAGTTTTCTCTCCTGTATTTATGAGTTAAGAACATTTTTTTTTTTATATATATAATTTTTTGGGGCATTTTTGCCTTCATTGGACAGGACAGCAGGGAGACCGGAAAGGTGGGGAGAGAGAGAGGGGGCGACACGCAGCAAATGAGCACAGGCCAGACCTGAACCCGGGTTGGCCACACAAAGGACCAAGCCCCTGTGGCACGCGCTCCACCAGGTGAGACACTGGGATGCCCCGACTTGAGAATATCTGAAAAAAGTTTTGTCAGGATCATCTTAAGTTCCTTGTTCATTTATTTTCATTTGTGGAAACAGTGTTTGTTGTGATACTTATTTTGGCTGCAAGAGTGCACTAATGCTTTTAGTCAAGATATAAGACAGAGTACTGCATTGCAGGAAGGTTGGTTCTGATCAGAGAACTGCACCCAGTTTGACCCGGTTCAGATCCAAACTTCCCTGGTATAGGGCAGAAAGGCATGATGGGACATCTATGCAAAGCAGCCATGGCGTCAGGCGCTCAGGACTGGTGGGCTGCGCGGCAGGGGCGATATTTTTTTTCCCATGATGGCGAAGGCTAGGCGAAGGCATGACCCGCCCCTCTCTGCCTCTGATTGGCTGACTGCACTCGGCTGCTCTCGCCAATATATTTAATTCAGTCACTAGTTGTTCATAAAGTGAGCAGCAGGTGCAAAACAATCGTTAAATCAACAAGCATGAGATGGCAGATGGCAGCATAGAATCAAAAGGTTATGTGTGAGATCAATAGCCTACTTGAATGTGTATTTTTTCTTTTCATTCTAAATGTCATCACCTTGTTTCTTCTGATTTATATTTCAATTCAAATACATGTCACTTGTGTTACAATGAGCTGAATTAAAGTTCAATGTAATGCAGTGACCCTGTTCTTATATCAGCCTTGATCATTCTCATGAGTCTTTCATCTTTTTTTTAGATTTCCCTATAGGCTACATACGTGCACTGCCAAGAGTAGCAGCAGTGTTATAAACCACAGGGCCAGACTATATTAAAACATAAACACACATGGCGTCTTTCATTCAGGCTAGCAAGCAAAACTGCTGTCTGTCTGATCCACTGAGTCTCACCCATTGATGTCTCACCACAGACTGTAGAAAGAGATGCAGGATAGCTAAGCGAATGTGATTGGATGAACATTTGACGCTAGGCCAATCAGAGGCAGAGAGGGGCGGGTCATGCCTTTTTTTCATCATGGGAAAAAAATATCGCAGCCCTCAAAGGATCCAATTCACACTTCCTCCTCCTCCCCCTTTGATCACATGACTCAAATTCCCCAACTCCCCTCCTCCCCACACCCACACACACACAGTCAGTATTCATGCAGCAGGCTGCTGCATGAGGAGAGAGAACATGCGGTCTCTCCAACACAGAGAGAAAGAGGAGCCCTTTTTGCACTGAGAACACGCGATACTGGTGTGAAGAAGGTCCGCCATTAGGAGCTCTCTGTCCTTTCTTTACACAACAAACCAGAAGGAAAGGAGGCGTGCCATGAACCGACGTTAAAAGACAACAGCGTGGACGTCTAGTGTGACGTGTAACAAACGCGCCGCTTCCCAAAACAACAACAACAACAACATGGCGCCGGAGTCGCCGCCAGACATGGCTGCTGTGCTTTTGGTAGCCGTTCATGTTCTGCAAATGCGAGTGAAGTTGCTGACGCTCCTGTTCCACATGATGGGAACAATGGCGGATTCGTGGGAGCAGATCGAGGCGAGGTTTGAGGAGGACCTGAAGAGGAGCCGGGAGCGCTTCGAGGAGGCGAGGCGCGCCAGGCTCAGGAGCCGCAGGCGGAGACGTTTGCTTCTCCTCGCACAGTGCGGACTGATCTCGGAGAGACGCATGTGGAGGAGAGAGAGACCACACGGGCCCGTGTTCTGGTCCAACGTCCTCAACAATTTCAACGACGACGAGTGGCGGAGTCACTTCCGTATGTCGCGGGACACCTTCGGCTTCATCTCGGAACTCGTCGGGCCACACCTGACGCGCAGGACGACAAACTGGCGGCAGCCTCTGGAGCCTCGGCTGCGACTCGCCGTGGCGTTGTGGTGGTACGCTACCCCGTGTGAATACCGCTCCATCAGTTGTATCTTTGGCGTCGGTGTCGCCACGGTGTGCGTGTTGGTACGCCAGGTTACCAGAGCGCTGAAGACGCTGCTCTATAAGCGCTTTGTTGACCTGCCGAGTGGCGCTCGTCTTCAGGAGACGGTGGACGCATTTGCCAGCCGGGGCCAGGGGTACCCACAGTGTGCCGGTGCCATCGCAGGCACACACATTCCCATCCCCACCCCCAATGTCGACGCACCGGCCTACTACAATCAGAATGGGTGGCACTCTATTGTCCTACAAGCTGTTGTTGACCACAGATGCTGGTAAGGAGCAGGGCATTTGTGCTAAAACAAAAATCAACAAGTTGGCCTTGCTAACTTTGTACTTTGTCACTTTAATACTCTGTTTATATCTTGTATTAAGTTGTAAATGTATTTGTACGTATTGTGTTGTCTGTGTATCTTATATAACTTGTACACCAACTACACCAAGCCACTTTCTGATCGTGATGAATGATCTGTACGCGTCTTGTCTTTTTGTCTCTCCAGCTTCACACATGTGTTTGTAGGTTGGCCTGGTCGCTCTCATGCTGCTGAGGTGTTTTCCAACTCGCCCATCTACAGGAAGGCCGAGGAGCAAGACGGGTACCTCTTCCCACGTGAGGTAAATACATATGTACCTCATTTTACAGTCATATTATCTGTAGATCAATCAATTTATTCAATTCTTAAAACTAACTTCTTTATCTCTCTAAAAAAAAAAAAACTAACTTAAACTTTACCACTATTCCTTCCGAAGTTGTAGTTGTCATAGATTGTGTTGCATAGTTAATTGCTCTATTGCTGAAAAAAATGTGTTATTGTAAGTCGCTTTGGATAAAAGCGTCTGCCAAATGTCGTAATGTAATTTCACATGTTGGACATCACCTGGTAGAACGTGTGCCATCAATGCTTACTCCTTCACCCAGCTGACCCGGGTTCAAATCCAACCTGCAGTCATTTGCTGAATTATTCTCTCTCTCTCTCTCTCACTCTCTCTCTACACACTTATGCTCCAAATAATGCTTTACTTCTTAAGACTAAGACAACGTCACTTTTCACATGTAATAATCATACAGGGTATGATAAAACACATACATGTAAAAATCACAGTGATACTGTGGCATATATCTGTACAGAGCTGACACACCTTACACCTTTCTGACAAACTTTCTGACAAAACTGTGTGTGTACTGCTACACGTATTTAACAGAGCTGACACACCTGACACCTTTCTGACAAAACTAACTGTGTGTTTACTGCTACACGTATTTAACAGAGCTGACACACCTGACACCTTTCTGACAAAACTAACTATGTGTGTACTGCTACACGTATTTAACAGAGCTGACACACCTGACACCTTTCTGACAAAACTAACTGTGTGTTTACTGCTACACGTATTTAACAGAGCTGACACACCTGACACCTTTCTGACAAAACTAACTATGTGTGTACTGCTACACGTATTTAACAGAGCTGACACACCTGACTAGAGGTCGACCGATTAATCGGCCGGCCGATTAATTGGGGCCGATTATTGGCATTTTTAATTAATCGGCATCGGCCTGCAAAATTTTTTTTTTTTTTTTTTTTTTTTTTTTGGCAGGCCAGGCCAGGCCAGGCCACCGGGCATTTGCCCGATGTGCCGGATTATGCAGTCCGCCACTGAATGTGAGTCTTCTCATGCACCCATGAGCCTACTGTAACGTTACGTTTCCTCAGTCACCACCATCTTCTGCAAACACACTTCTCCCATCAAATGACAGCAAATCTAAACAGTTACATTATTATTATTATTATTATTGTTAATGTATAGAACAGTGCATGAATGAGTTCTCTGACATACTGCTCTCTCGCTATAGCCTACCAGTCACTACTGAAATCTATACCGCATAACCCAATGTATTTTTCTATTTAATAAAAAGAATAATCAAAAACATGTTACTGTACTGGCTAAGATAACATCTTATATTAGATGTAGGCCTACAGTATAATGTTATATTCGATTTTCAATGTGCATGAATGGATAATGGAAATCTAGGCTACTAGATTTCTTAAAAAAAAAATACCAACAGAAGAATATTGCACATTTTTTGGGGGCGCTACCCACACGTTTAGCTGTGTGTTTCTCATTCCACAAATGCACAATCCTTACAAGTTGTACCCCGTTGTAAAGGTGACTAATCAGGCTTCCAACTCTATAAAATACAATACCAATTGGTATTATTAAAGGGGAGAAATAATCGAGCAAATTAACGTTTCCAAACTTTTTTTGAGGAGTTTATTTTAATCGTATTTTATCGAATGAAAAAAATAATAATAATCGGCATTATATAGGCTATCGGCCATCGGCCGCCCTGCTCTCTAAAGATCGGCATCGGCATCGGCCATTGAAAAAGCAATATCGGTCGACCTCTACACCTGACACCTTTCTGACAAAACTAACTGTGTGTTTACTGCTACACGTCTTTAACAGAGCTGACACGCCTGACACCTTTCTGAGAAAACTGTGTGTGTACTGCTACACGTATTTAACAGAGCTGACACACCTTACACCTTTCTGACAAAACTAACTGTGTGTGTACTGCTACATGTATTTAACAGAGCTGACACACCTGACACCTTTCTGAGAAAACTAACTGTGTGTTTACTGCTACACGTATTTAACAGAGCTGACACACCTGACACCTTTCTGAGAAAACTAACTGTGTGTGTACTGCTACACGTATTTAACAGAGCTGACACACCTGACACCTTTCTGACAAAACTAACTGTGTGTGTACTGCTACACGTCTTTAACAGAGCTGACACACCTTACACCTTTCTGACAAAACTAACTGTGTGTGTACTGCTACATGTATTTAACAGAGCTGACACACCTGACACCTTTCTGAGAAAACTAACTGTGTGTTTACTGCTACACGTATTTAACAGAGCTGACACACCTTACACCTTTCTGACAAAACTAACTGTGTGTGTACTGCTACATGTATTTAACAGAGCTGACACACCTGACACCTTTCTGAGAAAACTAACTGTGTGTACTGCTACACGTATTTAACAGAGCTGACACACCTGACACCTTTCTGAGAAAACTAACTGTGTGTTTACTACTGCTACACGTATTTAACAGAGCTGACACACCTGACACCTTTCTGACAAAAGTAACTGTGTGTGTACTGCTACATGTATTTAACAGAGCTGACACACCTGACACCTTTCTGAGAAAACTAACTGTGTGTGTACTGCTACACGTATTTAACAGAGCTGACACACCTGACACCTTTCTGAGAAAACTAACTGTGTGTACTGCTACACGTATTTAACAGAGCTGACACACCTGACACCTTTCTGACAAAACTAACTGTGTGTTTACTGCTACACGTATTTAACAGAGCTGACACACCTTACACCTTTCTGACAAAACTAACTGTGTTTACTGCTACACGTATTTAACAGAGCTGACACACCTGACACCTTTCTGACAAAACTAACTGTGTGTGTACTGCTACACGTATTTAACAGAGCTGACACACCTGACACCTTTCTGAGAAAACTAACTGTGTGTGTACTGCTACACGTATTTAACAGAGCTGACACACCTGACACCTTTCTGACAAAACTAATTGTGTGTTTACTGCTACACGTATTTAACAGAGCTGACACACCTGACACCTTTCTGACAAAACTAACTGTGTGTTTACTGCTACACGTATTTAACAGAGCTGACACACCTGACACCTTTCTGACAAAACTAACTGTGTGTGTACTGCTACACGTATTTAACAGAGCTGACACACCTGACACCTTTCTGACAAAACTAATTGTGTGTTTACTGCTACACGTATTTAACAGAGCTGACACACCTGACACCTTTCTGACAAAACTAACTGTGTGTTTACTGCTACACGTATTTAACAGAGCTGACACACCTGACACCTTTCTGAGAAAACTAACTGTGTGTGTACTGCTACACGTATTTAACAGAGCTGACACACCTGACACCTTTCTGACAAAACTAACTGTGTGTTTACTGCTACACGTACTTATACATCTGCGTTGCTCTCTCCACAGAAATCCATCACTGTTAACGGAGTGGAAGTCCCTGTGCATCTAATCGGAGACACAGCGTACCCCATCAGGAAGTGGCTGATGACGGGCTTCACACGCGACCACCTACTCGCTGAGCAGCAGAAAGCCTTCAACTTCAAGCTGGGCTCGGCGATGACGGTGGTAGAAAGTGCATTCGGACGTCTCAAAGGTCGCTGGAGGTGCCTGGCCAAACGAAATGACATTTCTACCTCCTTTGTGTCGGATGTTGTGGTTGCCTGTTGTATTCTACACAACATCTGTGAGATCCATAAGGAGCACTTCTTACCAGAGTGGAACACTGAGCATCCAGACCTCCCTGCTCCTCACAGTGTTGCTTACTATGGTGAACATGAACCGTCTCATGAAGCTATCCGGGATGCTATTATGTCCATTTTGTAGCTGTTTACACACGTCAGATGTCAGACCAGACAACAACAAACATGTAGGCTGTTTACACACGTCAGATGTCAGACCAGACAACAACAAACATGTAGGCTGTTTACACACGTCAGATGTCAGACCAGACAACAACAAACATGTAGGCTGTTTACACACGTCAGATGTCAGACCAGACAACAACAAACATGTAGGCTGTTTACACACGTCAGATGTCAGACCAGACAACAACAAACATGTAGACTGTTTACACACGTCAGATGTCAGACCAGACAACAACGAACATGTAGGCTGTTTACACACGTCAGATGTCAGACCAGACAACAACAAACATGTAGCCGTTTACACACGTCAGATGTCAGACCAGACAACAACGAACATGTAGGCTGTTTACACACGTCAGATGTCAGACCAGACAACAACAAACATGTAGGCTGTTTACACACGTCAGATGTCAGACCAGACAACAACGAACATGTAGGCTGTTTACACACGTCAGATGTCAGACCAGACAACAACGAACATGTAGGCTGTTTACACACGTCAGATGTCAGACCAGACAACAACAAACATGAGGGGGAAGCCAGTGAGATGTGTTGTCCAGATGTCTTGACCCATGTTTTAAGGCATAGCTGCTATAATGCACTTGCTATAATAAGCAAGTTGGATGTGTGTGTGAAAATGACTAGGTGTGTGATGTGCAAACACCTTCCATTATAATTGTGCAGAAGTGGATAGGAGGCACCCGAAAAACAAGCTTTACATTCAATGTGATGCTAAGATATTACTTGAGATTTTTTTTCCCTGCTTGAGTATGTAAATATTGTATATCATATTGATACATTAGTTTTTCATATTTTACTTTTTTTACAGCGTGACATTCTTCAAGACGTTGGCTTTCTTTCTATGTATCTTAACAGCCATTGTTACATTTGTTACAAATGTTGTGACATTTTCTAAGTGGGAGGTGGCTATTTCCTGTAAATAAATTTTTTTGATGATTCTTTCTTTCCTTGTTCTTAAATTCTAATCATGGTCAATCACATGTGTGGTGGTCTGCAGAAACATGTTGCTGCTGCACCTTGTTGGCAATGAGCAAAAGACGGTTGAAAATCAGTTTTTCATGTATTTTGAGTGATTTGGTTACTTTCATCTCCGTAGTACTGTTTAGTACATCACGGTGAATAATTATTTTCATAAAACAAGGGGAGAAGTATTGATTTTTATGGTTTTGGTGGAATGCCACTCTAGAAAATAAAATGTGGAATGTTTAAAGCCTTTCTCACATTTTACTTTTAGACACATAACATTAAAATACTAATAACTTTTGATCTGAGAGCTATTGCAGTCATTCAATAAGTTATATACTCTATAGTGGAGAGTTTCTAATTTATGAAGATGTCTAATTCCCTCCATGTGAAGGTTTTTGCAGACCACACATACCAGTGGTTCACCAACTTGTTGATGTTAAAGGAACCATAAACTGATACTAATCAAACCCCCGTTTGACAAGATTTTGTGCCAGCGTCCCCCATCTGATAAGATTTTACCTTTAGATGTTTTATTACAGTGTGTGAAACCCATGAGCAAAACAGCCATACATGTCCTGCTTCCCCTCTCAAATGTCCCTCTATAATATAGATATTATCCTCTTGTCTGCCTTCAGTATGACTTTAGCATATAGATTCTATATGCTAAAGTCATACTGAAGGCAGACAAGAGGAGGATCATTGTTCATGTAAATGAACCACTCAGCCGTTGACGTCACCATGTGCTTGATGAGTGTCTGCTACATGTCCTGAATGTGCCCTCGTCACATCGGCTTGGAGAAAGTTCTCCTGCTTTCCCTCTGAAAGACCATGATACTTGTTCATAATGTCCCTCTATAGATATGCTGAAGACACTGAAGGTGGACAACAGATAGAAAAGAGGATGATCATTGTTCATGTAAAGTGACTTCTCTCACTCATTCATCTCACAATGTGCTTGATGGCTGGCTGTCTGCAACAGTTTGGGGAAGAAACACAAGTGTCCATGAACAGTAAAGGCTGAATTATGCTCACCCTGCCGTGAAGGGCGCGGGGGTGGAGCGAGGGGCGGGCGCGTCAAATTACGTAAATTTGTTGGGCGTGGTTATTCGCTAGCTCCAGCGGCCGCTCGCGTTGTGCCTGACTTTTTTTCTAACAGCGCGAGCTTCTCTCCAAACATGGCCGCATTCAAACCATTGAGCCCTGAACACTGAGTTGTGTTTTCGCCACATTTCTTGACCCATGTGGTAGGCTATAAACTTAGATTTGCAACTGTTCGTTTTTAGTCATTTCACCAAGTAAATGTGTTGTGTTGAGAGCATTATTGAGAGAGATTAAAAGCAGCACAGAGTAGTAGGCTATCAGGGCTGAGTAGTAAAAACGGCTTTCAGTAAAAACAAGTTTGGTGAGTCCTTCATGTGCTGATGTGCGGTCGTTTGAGAGTGAAAGCGCACTCAGTACTGCACAGCGTTTCATTGCGACTTTTCACGGGCTGTTTTCACCATTGTACAATTATGCTGATCACTTTCTGAGTATAATGGCATCTGCCCCAGCGCGAGGTCTGCACGGTGACTCACGGAGACTCGCGGGGCCCCACCCCCACGGAGCTTTGCTCGAGCATAAGAGCACCTTAACAGTGCTCCAGCCTTGATGTTGCAGTGGAACAAGGTATAAAGCCTGGATTATGCTTGACGCTTTGGCCGGCCGCACGGAAATGAGAGACACGGAATCCGACGAGGAAACGTGTGGAGCTTGTATACTCTGTGTGGGTTTCTGCAGGCGGAATTGAGCGCGAGTCTTGAAAACTCCACTTTGTCCGCCCGTCCGCGTCCGCGTAGTTACAAATTTCGGCGTGCGCACGGCCGCTCGAAAACCGTCCGCACGGAGCCTTGCGGAGGGGCGTGTCTGCTGATTTGACGTCACTTTTCCGCGCGGACACTCGCGTTCCTCGCTGATGCGGAAAGCATAATGAGACCTTAAGCCAGAGGTTCTTACCAATAGACGATCTTTGGCGCAAATGCTTAGACATGTGACATAGTTTATTACGGTGCAAGCAGCTTTGTGTTTCCACTGTACACTGAGGATTGTACACAGCTGGAAAAACTGTCAGGAGGGGGGCTTTAAAGTGGAACTGAACCTGTTCGTGCATAATGAGTCCGTTTCAGACTGAAAACATAGTTTGTCTAAGATGACAGGTTGAGAGGCGGGTCATAGTATCATGTCGCTGATTTTATTTGACAATTCTGGGGACTGGATTGGGCTTTGGCCAATCCTGGCGTGTTCCGCCTCCAAATCGAGTGGGATTCAGTGTGTTGTGGCGCTCCACTCGGGAAGAGCCTTTTGACGGGAGGTTAGTGGAGCTCAGCGACCCGCAGGCAGCCAGCTGCCTTCGTGTTGCCGAGCGGAGAGTGCAGCACGTCGGCCTGGAATCTCCGAAGTGCGACCCCTGACAACCAAGCTCTCGGATGCGCGCGCCATTATCGCTGCTATAACGATACGATATCCCTGGAATGCGCGTTTTAACGAGCCAGTTACATTTCTTTGCATTCTTAGAGATTATAGTTTTTGTTTTTTATCCTTATAACAATTGGCCAAGTTAGTAGTTAGTTTATGGGATAGGAATTCTGCCAGATGACAGGCACTAGGCGCCATTTTCGACTTCATTTGGAAGAGAAAATTATCCAGAAATGAAGATTTGATTGACAGCTGCATGTCGTGATATGATTGGTTGAAATGGGGTAGAAATTTGATAGTAGGCTACTGGGTGACGTCAGCAAACTGTAAATTACTGTTATCAATGAAATCTTGAAAAACGAACTTTTGATGTGAAAAAGTGTGAAAAACTAAAGAAATTAGATTGTTGTGATTTGTTTTGCATACATTATTAAATAGGTGCACTGCATACCCAGGTATTTGAACTAAAAGAAAAGAAAAGTCATTCTTGGGTTCAGCTCGACTTTAAGACCCCTTTTGTAACATTCACCAAGTCATATAGTCCATGGGCCAAGGCAAAAATCGGTACCACCTGAGGTGACCGCACGATTTTGTTTTTTTTGTCTTCCTACATGTCTCTAGTTTATATTTTGGTATGATAACCCTGCCGATTTGGTAGCTTAAGGATAGTTATCACTCTGTAAACAAACCTACCCCCATATAAATGACAAAACCCTGATTTCTGTGTATTAGTCCAGATGATATGTGAAAATGATGTTCCCTTTTTCGTAAAAGCATGAAACTTGGTAGGCTTATAGTTTGGGGCCCTGTACAGTTTCAGAAATTGAGCCATCGCAGAAATGCCTTGTGGCGGCCATTTTACTTCTGCCATAAGCAAATTATGTAGTTTGCATTATATCTCCTGAACCACACATGCTAACACTGAAAAGGAGATGTCTATCCCAATGTTTTCATGGTCAAGGATTACAATGATACCATATAGAACATCATAAACTGTTAAAGTGACTAATCAATGGTGAATTTGATGACGTTGTGAGAAGGAAATGACAGTATCTGATAACCGATGCTATAACTTCAAAGCCATGACTATTCTCTGGCTAAGATGTTTTGATGAGTGATTTGACTTATATAGACCTTTTGTTAAAATAGCGCCCAGGTCCCTCCTAAAGATCCTGGGATTTTCCTTGCCAGATGGCCAAATCCAAGATGGCCACTGGCGCCATGTTAAAAAATTGACTTTTGACCCAGAGCACATAGAATAATGTATGAAGACACTTTTCGGTGTAAGTCAACCACGAGGAATCCGATTCTGACATCAGTTTGACATTATGGCATAGTTTTGACCCAGAATTCCAAGATGGCTGCCATCCAGTATTGTGGAAATGTAACTTTTGAATGGGAAGGTATACTGTGCATTTGGGGTTTACCACAAGGAAGGAAATTAACAATGGTGGATGTTTTGGGAGTCATTTCAGAATTATGTTAACTGAAAATATGTTAATGTCAACACCCATTTTACCTTGGTACTGCTGTACCAACTACCCCCAGGATTTCTTGCATTAAAATATTTAAGGAATGTATGACAAGATAACTAAAATAAGCTCTAGCTATAGATTCTGAATCATCAGATTCTGCTCATCATCTTTAGCCAAGTATGCTGTGTCATACCGGTCGATCACACAGATGATATGTCAACATCACCATGGCGGGCAAGGATGATGGATGACACCTTGTGGACATAGTCTGACCACTTGTATGGGGTGCCATCTTGTGTCTGCCGATCCAATTGCTGATGGAATTGCCATCCTCTAGATCATGCCCATGTCAACGAGAGTGATGTAGGGTTCTTGCAGCCCTACAGATTGGAGATAGAGCTTCTTCTAGATGCGCTTGCTCTTCTGCGTCTTCCTGTATGTGATGTTGGAGTTGAATAAGGCCACACATTCATCAAAAACACAATGTTCCAGCAACTCGTGGAGGTTTACAAGTTGACCACAACCAGGTCAATCACTGCCTTGGAGCGCTCCACTCCATCTCAGCAGCTCCTACCTTGAGTTCCTCCCCGGGTAGTCTCGCTTGCCAGACTCCCTCCCTACAATGGCAGAGTCTGGCTGCTAATACCTCCACCCTGGTATAGGGGAAAAAGGCTCCGTTCACCTTTACAACTATCCACCAAAAGTATCAAGCAGGCCTGCTTTATTGCACAATCCAGATCCAACCGTTTTCAGCATGTAGCAACGAGCTAGCATTGTTGATGTTGTTTCACAGTGGCACAGGCATTTGAGATAGACAGATTCGACACGGAGGGAGTGGAAACGAAATCCATAAATGGTCGCCACCAGTCAGTCAGAGCGGGTTGGAGCATGCATGCAGGGAGGAGGATGGAAGATGATTGTGATGCTGCAGACGCAAAGTGCCGCTGTGTGTAAATTCAGCTCGAGCAGGACCCTGGCCATTCACACCAGACGCACTGCTTTGCTCCACGCCGGTGACAACTTGTACTGACTTCCTATCTGGCTTCACACAATCACTCGGTGCCGCGTCTATGTGCCGACAGGCCGCAGTGCCAACAGGTCGCAATGCCGATAGCCCACAAGCAGAACCAGCTGAGCGAGGCGGCGTGCAGCGTGTCGGTGGAGCTAACCTCTCCCAGCCCCCACGCCAAACCTAACCTCCCCCCATGCCTAAACCTAACCTCCCCCAGACCCTAACCCAAAACCTAACCTCCCCACCCCCCACGCATAAACCTAACCTCCCCCAGACCCTAACCCAAAACCTAACCTCTCCCACCCCCCACGCCTAAACCTAAGGTCGGCATTGCGGGTGGTCTGCATAGTGGGTGGACACCAATCACTCGCGGGTCTCACACAAAAATAGATCAGACGCCGAAACAATCTCTGCATGGGGCGAGCTGGCCGCATCACGGCTGGTCTGACTGAACGGTCTAATGTGCTAACAAGTGTGCCAAAATGAAACTGGCTGCGCTTCCAGATGCTTCGTCACTTCAGCGTCTGGTGTGTTTGCACCTTTTCGCATCCATTTTGAGCCATGCCTGCATGCATGAGTTCAACTCCTTCCCGTTTGACCTGGCCTCCCCAACCCTCCGCACCCTACAGTCTGCCTGCCTCTGATGAACTCATTGCAGACTTAAAATCAGCCCATGCTGCAGGAGAGGAGAAGTTGACCAGATTCTTGCAAGTCCCGGGGGCCCTATCTTTGCAAAAGCGGTACGCCGCGTGCAATGCAAATTGGGGGCGTGCACAAGCACATGCCTGTTATAATTTTACTGGACATAGGCGTGCCACAATCAGGCGTTTCTGCGCAGAATATGGGGCAGCACCTCTTACGCGCAAAAAAAAAGCACCTCTTACGCGATAAATACTCCGCTGCGCTTGAGCGCACCATAATCTCTATGCTGCGCAGCGCAGAGTAAAATTCCTTTTGGATATGTCATTACACACGGACGTGCCACGCCAGGACATCAAATTCTGCTGCTAAAATTGGATATTAGCAGATAATTTAGTGAGGCAATCAACTACAACTCACTGAGAAACTTTTATCACATCGCAAAGAGGGAAATTAATTGAGAAAACTTGTTGGACAATGGACATAGGCTATTCACCTTCACCTATCCCATAGTCTCGCTGGCCAGCCTCCCCTCCCACGCAGGTCTCCATAGTGGGATTGCGATGGGCCGCGCTTAGCAGCAGTGCCCTTGGAAAATAGTTTCCAACAATCCAACTTGCCCTTTTCAGCGTGTAGCAACGAGCTAGCATGTAGGTTTCTGCCGTTAGCTTGCTAGCTAGTTAGCGTTGTTGTTTTCACTGAGGCGGTAGGGCACTATTTACAGCGACACACAGAGGAGGGAGCGGAAGCTGCTCTGATTGACGTGGTCTGAGCCAATGACAGAGTTTGTAATAAGCCGGGAGCGGACATCCGGCAGCCACTGAAACAGTCGCTCCAATGGGGAGCAGCTGTAGAGCAGGGAAGGGCTTATCCCAGTTGCCTGTTTCCGTGGCGCCAGACTCCTCCCCCTGTAGGGAGGGGAGGCTGGCCAGCGAGACTAACATAATTATGAAATTACCCTCAAAACACAATAATTGTCATTACTAAACCATGTTTGGTAGGCATGGATTTGCAATTAAAATAGCTATAATTCACCATTGTTAATCTCCGTCCTTACTCTAAAAATGGTAAACCCCAAACACCACATACGTATATGTTGCCATTCAAAAGTTAAGTTTTCACGCTACTGGATGGTAGCCATCTTGGAATTCTGGGTCAAAAATTATGTCAGAATGTTAAACTGATGTCAGAATCAGATTCTTTGTGGTTGACTTATACCGAAAAGTGTCTTCATACATTATTCTAGGTGCTTGGGTTCAAAAGTACATTTTTCAAGATTGTACCAGTGGCCATCTTGGATTTGGCCGTCTGGCAGAAAGTCGCAGGATGTTTGGGAGGGGCCTGGGGGCTATTTTAACAAAAATCCCATAGAAGTCAAATTACTCATCAAAAAATGTTAGCCAGAGAGTGGTCATGGAATTGAGGTTATAGCATCAGTTATCAGAAACTGTGATTTCCTTCTCACGTCATTAAATTCACCATTGATCAGTTACTTTAACAGTTTATGATGTTCTATATGGTATCATTGTAATCCTTGACCATGAAAACATAGGGATAGACATCACCTTTTCTGTGTTATCATGTGTGGTTCAGGAGATATGATGCAAACTACATAATTCACTTATGGCGGAATTAAAATGGCCACCACGAGGCATTTTTGTGATGGCTTAATTTCTGAAGATTTAGGGGGCCCCAAACTATATGCGTACCAAGTTTCATGCTTTTATGAAAAAGTGAACATGATTTTCACATATCATCTGGACTAATACACAGAAATCAGGGTTTTGTCATTTATATGGGAGAAGGTTTTTTACAGAGTGATAACTATCAATAAGCTACCAGATTGGCAGGGTTATCATACCAAAATATAAACTAGAGACATGTAGGAAGACAAAAATACAAAAATTGCGCGGTCCCCTTAGGTGGTACCGATTTCACCATTGGCCCATGAACTAATTGCATTGTATCCTTCTCAAAACATCACTGAATTCATCAAAACACCACTGAATTCACCATTAACTATTCATGTGAACAGTTTATGATGTTGTATAGGGTGTCATTGTAATCCCTGACCATGAAAACATAGGGGTAGACATCACATTTTCTGCGTTATCATGTGTGGTTCAGGAGATATGATGAAATCAGGGTTTTGTCATTTTTTGGGGGTAGGTTTGTTTACAGAGTGATAACTATCCTTAAAGAGCATGGAGCAGGGTAATTCCTTTGCTAAATGTATACTTAACCTTGTCCCTATGTCCATTTGAAAAGTTAATGCATCATTCAAAAAAAAAAAAAAAAAGTTTGAAAAAAAATATGGAGAAAAACACCTTCCTTTTTCAGAAGGAAATAACAGACTTTTAATCTGACAAGAAAAAGCCTGCTACGTCACAGTGGGGAGTGGCTCCCGCGTGCGTGTCTCCCTCTCCCCTCCCACTGTGCTTGTCTGCGCTGTGACACGCTCTATCTCTCGCGCTCTCTCGGTGTGTGTGTGTGTGTGTGTGTGTGTGTGTCTACGCTGTGTGATACGCTCTCTTTCTCGTCTCTCTTCACTCGAGGGAGGGGGAGGCTGCGGCTCCTTCCTCCCCAAACAGCACCGCTGCTCTGCTCTGCTCTGCTCTGCTCTGCTCTGCTCTGCTCTGCTCTGCGCCGGGCTGTCTGCAGCCTGGGGTCCGCTCTGCTGTGCGGGAGAAAGAAGGAGGAGGAGAAACCGCCACCTCCACAGCCAGCCACCTCACACACCCCAACTGTTTAATAGTGCCCGGCTCGCATGCCTCTCGGTCGGCTGGCCGGACAATATGCACCCCGCTGCAGCAGCAGCTTCGGGAGGTTTTCTCACTATGTTCGGGACTTTGGCTCTAACTCGGCCAGATGGCTGGACACATACGGCACTTTTGCGCGCGCGCGTGTGTGTGTGTGTGTGTGTGTGTGTGTGTGTGTGCGTGCGTGCGTGTGTGTGTATCGAATTACAGTCCGCACCTCGGCCCACCTCCGCTCGCTTGCTTTCTCAACTCTCTCCGCGGCCCGTTGTTTCGTAGCTGGGCTAGCCTGTTAGGCTGAGGCCATCATATGCATGTGCATAAACATTTGCTACCTCCTCTTCCTCCTGAAAACCGGCGTTAGCATCCATAGTGTGTGACTGACAGCCCTGACCTAAGTGACGACAGACAGAGGGACAGACAGAGGGACAGACGGTCATGCCTGGCGACTCCCCACTGTGACGTCAGAGTTTTGGGATCCAAGATGTCAAAATAAAAGTTAAAAAAGTAAAACGACCCCAGAAGTCACTGTAGTGTATATGTAAGTGTCTTAATGTGAAAATCGAGTTCCTCCATAATTCACCTACAAATTGACTGATTGGGGTCTCTAACCTGCCCCATGCTCTTTAAGCTACCAAATCGGAAGGGTTATCATACCAAATTAAAAACTAGAGACATGTAGGAAGACAAAAATAACAAAATCGTGCGGTCACCTCAGGTGGTACCGATATGTCAAAATTTCAGCCTTGGCCCATGGACTAATAAACACAGGAGAGAAAACTATTTAGATCAGACTTAGAAAATGGATCGCCAAATTATTTTCCTCTCTTGCATCTCAGGGCTTTGTAGATCACGATCCCCCTGAAGATTTTCCATGGTTGCTCTTGGCCCCGCCCCTGCTCCCTGTGTCTATGTGTGTGTGTGTGTGTGTGTGTGTGTCTATGTGTGTGTGTGTACCTGGTGATGCCGACGTAGGCGATCTCTTGGCGGTTGGTGTTGTTGATGAGCGACAGGCCGAGGTTCTGCAGCGACACGTTCACTTCCTGCTGGAACTGCTCCAGCTCCTCCGCCTGCCGCGCCTTCGTCACCACGGCAACATCCTCCGTGAACAGCAGCACCCGCTGACGCCCATCCAGGAAGGACACCCAGTGCACCTGAGACAGGCTGTCATACGCAAACTGACCACACTCATCCTGCACAGACACAGAGTCAGACGGACAGACAGACACACGCGCACGCACACGCGCACGCACACACACACGCACACGCACACGCACACGCACACGCACACACACACACACAGACAAACAGACAGATTAGATATTTTATTGATTCTTTGCAGGAAATTACTTTGTCACATAATGCAGTGACATTCAAAATCATACATATATATATATATATATATATTGTATTGCCCTACATATTTTGGTATTTTTTTGTACTAAAATACTGACTTCTACTAAAATGCTGAATGTGCAAAAAGTGACTTGAATATCTAAAATCTAAAAGAATAAAAATACAAGTGCATAACTGTTACTCCCACAGCCACCGACTAAAAACTAAAAGTATATATGTTGAGAAGTGCATGTATACACAGCATACAATTATTTATAGTGCAAATTGAATAGCCTGATGGCAGCTACGGGGGGAACATTTTTAAAGTGAGTCAGAAGGGTTTAAAAGTATGTACTGTAAGTGTCTCTTACCTTGACCAGGTCCAGCTGTCCAGAATGTTCACTGCAGCTCCAGCTGAGGGTCCGAACGCCGGCCGGATTCTCCCAAGAAAACCTCTGAGCCTCTCCTGGCTTCAACTGACGAGTCACAGAGGAACCACTGAGAGAGACAGACAGACACACAGACACACAGACAGATAGAGAGACAGACACACACACAGACAGACAGATAGAGAGACAGACACACAGACAGAGAGACAGACAGACAGACAGATAGAGAGACAGACACACAGACAGACAGACAGACAGATAGAGAGACAGACACACAGACAGAGAGACAGACAGACAGACAGACAGACAGATAGAGAGACAGACACACAGACAGACAGACAGACAGACAGAGAGACAGACAGACACACAGACAGAGAGACAGACACACAGACAGAGAGACAGACAGACACACAGACAGAGAGACAGACAGACAGAGACAGATAGAGAGACAGACACACATTCAGACAGACAGAGAGACAGACACACAGACAGAGAGACAGACAGACAGAGAGACAGGCAGACAGATAGAGAGACAGACACACAGACAGAGAGACAGACAGACAGAGAGACAGGCAGACAGATAGAGAGACAGACACACAGACACACAGACAGACAGACACATTCATATAGAGAAAGATAAATATAGAGATACGTATATATTAGGGCTGTCCCAAACGATTATTTTCTTATCGATTCGACTAATGATTATGTTTATGATGATTATTTTTTCGATTAGTCGATTAATCTAACGATTATTATTATTTCATTTTTTTTATTATATAACAATAAATTTACCCAAAACAAATAAATAACCAAAAACTTCTCAATTTCTGTATTTTATTTAACCATCTCATTCTCTTTAACACTTTCAGTGCCACGGCCCTTGGGCAAAAGGTTGCTTGCTGTGCCACATAGGCCGCAATGCATTTTAAAACAGTCATATCATTTCTTTAATAATTACTATGTAAACACTGAACACGCACAAATAACGATGAGACTCTCTTCTATCACCTGCAAAAAAAAGTTTATTGATCCCATTTTCCGTTCTTTAGTTATGAGCCGGAGAAGATAGCTTGATTAGACCAAAAACATCCCTTTTTTTCTACGAGCTGAGATAACGACCCTTTTGTGAAAGGAAGCATTTCAAGCACATCATTGACTCATTGCTAATATTTTCTGATGTAATGCTGCAGCTGCCTGCGGGTCTGTTGTATGCTGTAGTGTCCTGCGTGCCCCACCTCCCCCCCTCCTCCTCCCCCCCCCCCGTTGTGGGAGGAGTAGCTCTCTGCTCTGCTCTGCTGTGAATGCGTTTGCTCTCTGCGTGTGCTCAGCAGTGAAAAGTCCGCTAGTCCAGCTTTTTTACACCCGCGTGTATGTCACCATGCTTCCAGTTGAGAACTCCACGGCTGATTATGCGAATGCAGCGAATGCAGCGGACACGAGGTGCTCAATTGTGACAGCAGATTGGCTGCTGCAGGGGCACAGCTACGTTATGCTTCAATGAAGCAGCTGCATACGGACGGATGCGATGCGATTTCCTCTTCCCAAACGACTTCTTCTGTGTGTTTTACTCTATGGTTTTACTCCACTTTCTCTCATCTGGAGTGCGCTGTCGCCACCTAAGGGTTCTGTAAAATAGGTTAGACACATTCAATAGCTATCATATTGTAAGAGGCGATGTAAGAGGCATAGATCGACACCCCCCCCGTCAAAAAAACAATTTCGAGTTACTGACGCCATTTGGCGTCGCTGGCACTCTACGGTAAATTTCTCTTGACGCCATATGGCGTCGCTGGCACTGAATGTGTTAACAGTCCAACATAAAATCTCTCAAATAAAATTAAAGCAAGAGCTTGTCCTCAAATAAAATGAATATAGTGCAATTCAAAATAAAATAGTAGAATAAATTAAATTCAAGTCACTTTCAGGAGGAATACCAAAAACCTTGTGCCATGTCAACTGAGTTTAGCAGCAGTCCAACATAAAATCATCATCTTACAGTACAATGGTGTGCAATTTTCAGTAACAGTGCACTTAATTTTGGAGAAAGACAAATGCTCTTATAACAAGGCATTTCGTGGCATTTTGCGCATACAAACACTGCAGCCTCATGTCCACACAGATAGAAGTAGGCCATGCTGTGTGTACAGCTGATTTAACGAGACACAAACAAGACAGAAGTGCTAAATAGCATTTATACGATTATAACTACTGTTGTTGCGCGGAGCAGCCATCTTGGATTTTTTTTAGGTTGGGGCTGCTGAGACTCCTACGAGTTTGGAATGGGAAATACCAGCTCTAGTGACGTCACGTCCCAGCTCATGAACTTTGAACCGGTAACATTACCAGTTCCCAGTTATAAAGGAATGCACGAATGGAACATTCAACACTTAATGGAAGCACTTGATATACCACGCCAGGACAGGTCAGGGGAATTGAAAATGTAATAAACACTTCAATATTTGTCAAATTACACAATTATTAATTGTTGGCTCCCCAATGTGATGAATGGAAATGTGAAACCGTTTTGATGTAATTGTGGTGGCCCACCACAATTACATTGGTGGCTATGGCTCAGGAGGTAGAGCGGATCGTCCACTAATCAGAAAGGTGGTGGTTCGATCCCCGGCTGCTCCAGTCTGTATGTCCAAGTGCCCTTGGGAAACTGAACCCCCGATGCTTGCGCCAGCACTCTGTGTGGTAGCTTGCCACGATCGATGGGTGAATGTAGGCATTGTTGTAAAGCACTTTGAGTGGTCGGTAGAATAGAAAAGCGCTATATAAATGCAGTCATTTACCATTTAAGTAAATGCCACTATCATGGTATTCAAGTGTACTATATGTGCTATTGACACTGTTATTGATTACAACATTGTTTACAACATTAGTAAAGTGAACTATTGCTTAGATTTAAGCGTGTGGAATCCCTTCTTTTCATATTGATTACAACCAGGGCCGTAGCTAGCTATGAGGACGGGGAGGTCCGGACCTCCCCTAATATTTCAGAGATTTTTTTAATATTTCAGAGATTTTTTTTTTTTTTTTTTTTTTTTTTAGCCTTTATTTAACCAGGTTTGTCCCATTGAGATCAAAGATCTCTTTTACAAGAGAGACCTGGCCAAGAAACAGCAGCAACACAAAGTTACAACAAACAAACACATAAACACATACAATTGAAAAACATTAAAATGATCAAATAAAACATTTGCATACAGACAGCCTGTTCTCAAGAGATTTTACCATAGCCTTAAAACCATTTAAGGTTACTAAGCTATTAAGTTTAAGATCAGACTGCAGACTGTTCCATGCGGTGGGTGCAGAGAACCTAAAAGCTTTCTTCCCCAATTCAGTTTGCACTTTGGGAACAGAAAATTGTAGAGTGTCCTGAGAACGAAGATTGTAAAAAAATAAAACAATCTGCATGGAAAACAGGAAAAGCATGAAAAACACAGGATCGCTTTTATTTTGAAACGAAAGGCAGGTCAGGCAGGAAGTCATCTGACGCCGCGTCCGCGGTAACTTGATTCTGAGAGAGCAGCAGCATGGTGGTGAGTGATGACTGTCTGTCTGCCTGGCGAGATAATTGAAGGTGAGCGAGCTGCGAGACAGTGAGCGAGTGAACGACAGACAGTGAGTGACACACACTGACAGATTTTTTAGCAACAACCAAGAAAGTAAGTGTCTAGTCTGTCTAAGTAACTTTGTGTGTTGTGTACGGCTTGGGTTGTGTACCTGTGTTTGTAGGTGTCATTTTGATATGAATTTGGCTAAAACAGTTTGTGTTTGTTAGTTACAATTATGTTGACAGGAGAGCTGAGCAGGTGGTGACATGAAAGAGAATATACTGAATAATGACATCACAACAGTATAATCCTAATGTTGATTTAAAATGATATATTACTCTAAATATGGCTTAAAAAGGGGAAAAAAAAAACTCAATTTTTTTTCGGCCGCGCCCGACCTCCCCTATTTCGGAACCCTGGCTACGGCCCTGATTACAACACTATGTTCCTGTAAACTCTGATAATATGGTGTATAAAGTCTACACTCTACAGTACTGTCCTCTCCTTGCTCCTGTTCACAGGGCCACAGGCTGACTTTGCTGTGTGTTCTGGACTGTGCAGCTCATCTTCTGGCAATACCTGAAGAAGTGGAGACCGCTTTTCTTAACCAAACGATACAAATGTTTACCAAGGTGAGGAGTACCTCAATATACAGTGTATATGGCCTTTGTAGCACTATTCTGTGGGTGTTAGTGATATACTGTGTGGGTTGTTTTTTTATTTGTTACATGATCTAATATTTCCTTTTCTCTCCAGATTCACGCTGCCTCTGAGAACAACCAGGCTTTATACAAGACTTTGAAAGCAATCCTGACACCAGTTTTGCACGAGATGCGAGAGAAAGCTGTGGAGGAGAACAAAAGCTGCTGATTCAGCCCTTCAAGTTCATCTGTATCGTCATCTGCGTCATAAAATTCATTTCAGATATTTAAGTAGAAAACACAACAAAATACTTGGGCTCCGGCATCCTCCGCCTTGGACAGAAGGAATAAGACACAAACACCAGACACAACAATCAACCAATAAGACGAGACAGTTGTATGCACCGTATTAGTATGCAGTACCTGTGTGAGTGCAAGTTTGTCCGTGTAGGGTACTGTCACTGAACCCAGTCCCAAACAATGTTCCACTCTGACTTCTGGCTATTATTGCTGGCATCAGATACTGCTGAGTGCCGACCTTAGTCCCATATATATTTTCTTCTTTTTTAACTTCAAATCTGGGGCTCATGCATTTCATCTTTCTTTGAAGCTCTTTGTAGACTGTTTTTCTAAGCACTGCCATTCTCTCTGTTCATGTGCCACAATGCTTGGTTTGAAAGCATTCCTTTGTCATTAAGTGTCCTGTTCCATTGTAATACTTGAGGGATTATATATATATATATATATATATATATATATATATATATATATATATATATATATATATATATATATATATATATATATCCATATATAAACTTTTTTATTAGCATTTATTATCTGTTAGTTGGTCACAAACGACTGAGAAAAAAATCTCATGACGTGAATGGAATGTTCAGCTTATTTAAAATGTTTTGCCCAGCTGTTCAGGCTGTTTAGAAAAATGGAATTTAAACCAAAATATGTTTTTACACTGTGCAGATGCTACAGAGTGTCTTATTTATTTGAATCTTCTCATTGTATGATAATAACTATAGCCTAGATGACAAAATGCAACGTTTTGTTTTAGATTGAAAATAAGGAGTTCATCCTAGAGTGAATGCAAACTGATGCTACTGTTACAGTAATGCAAATTAGCAGGCCACAGTGCATTTTCTTTTCCAAGCAATTTTATGTCCTTAACGCTATGTGCACCAAAAATTACAATTTCTGACTGTACTGTTGTACATAAAACATTGACCTGCTGCGTCTGCTCTGCCTCAACTTAAATGGCCTATATTTGAACTTAGTGTAAAACGCTGCTGTGTGTGAAGTAGGCCTGCCGGTGTTATTTGCATAGCTGTGGAGACGACTCGGACAACGCGGCTCTGACCTCGTGTGGACGCAATGTAATGTAGATCTGCTGACACGTTGTGGAATACTTAGAGAGGTCACCTGCTCAAGCCTCTGAAAGGAAACGAGACATTGTACTGTGGGGAATTTTCAACAAGCACTATTTTTTCATTGTTACACTGGGCTACTTGTTGAAAAATTAAACTTAACGTAAGCCATGTGGATTGAGTCTTTTCCTTGATAGAAATGAAAGGCCAAGAATCCTTCCTTTTTGCCATCTTTGTCAGTTTGTCAGTTTCTGTCAACATCAGTGAGGAGTTTCTATTTCAAAACTCAGAAAGGAAGCATACAGCGCCTCCTGGTGATGCCTGGTGCCGCTGGCAGCGCTCTCCTCCCCTCCTCTCCTCTCCTCTCCCCCTCTCCTCTCCCCCTCCCCTCTCCTCTCCCCCTCTCCCCTCCTCTCTTCTTCTCCCCTCCTCTCTTCTCCCCCCCTCCTCTTCTCCCCTCCTCTCTTCTCCCCCTCTCCCCTCCTCTCCCCCTCTCCCCTCCTCTCCTCTTCTCCCCCCCTCCTCTCCCATCCTCCCCCTCTCCTCTTCTCTCCCCCCCTCCCCTCCTCCTCTCCCCTCTCCACTCCTCTTCTCTCCCCCTCTCCTCTGGTTCCCCCCACCCACCCCGGTCAGCGGTTGCCTTTTATACACGTCCCAAACAGCCAGGACAACGCGATTGGCTGGCTCAGATTTGAACAGATCTGAGCCAGCCGATTGGCTGTTATCCTGTGATGACGTAATGTCCTGTGCCCCATGACCGGATGGACCATATATGGACTTCCTCCCCCCGACTGGCTGTGCTATCATAGCTGCTGACTGTTACTGCACTATCCGTCTCCTCCCCCCTCCTCTCCCCCCTCCTCTCCCCCTCTCCCCTCCTCTCTTCTCCCCCCTCCCCTCCTCTTCTCGCCCCCTCCTCTCCTATCCTCCCCCTCTCCTCTCCTCCTCCTCTCCCCTCTCCACTCCTCTTCTCTCCCCCTCTCCCCTCCTCTTCTCCCCTCCTCTCCTCTCCCCCTCTCCCCTCCTCTTCTCCCCCTCTCCTCTCCCCCTCTCCCCTCCTCTCCTCTTCTCCCCTCCTCTCTTCTCCCCCCTCCCCTCCTCTTCTCCCCCCCTCCTCTCCCATCCACCCCCTCTCCTCTCCTCTTCTCTCCCCCCCTCCCCTCCTCCTCTCCCCTCTCCGCTCCTCTTCTCTCCCCCTCTCCTCTCCTCTCCTCTTCTCCCCTCCTCTTCTCCCCCCCTCCTCTCCCATCCTCCCCCTCTCCCCTCTCCACTCCTCTTCTCCCCCCCTCCTCTCCCCTCTCCTCCTCCTCTTCTCTCCCCCTCTCCTCTGGTCCCCCCCACCCACCCCGGTCAGCGGTTGCCTTTTATACACATCCCAAACAGCCAGGACAACGCGATTGGCTGGCTCAGATTTGAACAGATCTGAGCCAGCCGATTGGCTGTTATCCTGTGATGACGTAATGTCCTGTGCCCCATGACCGGATGGACCATATATGGACTTCCTCCCCCCGACTGGCTGTGCTATCATAGCTGCTGACTGTTACTGCACTATCCGTCTCCTCCCCCCTCCTCTCCCCCTCTCCTCTCCCCTCCCCTCTCTCTTCTCCTCTCCCCTCCTCTTCTCTCCCCCTCTCCTCTGGTTCCCCCCACCCACCCCGGTCAGCGGTTGCCTTTTATACACGTCCCAAACAGCCAGGACAACGCGATTGGCTGGCTCAGATTTGAACAGATCTGAGCCAGCCGATTGGCTGTTATCCTGTGATGACGTAATGTCCTGTGCCCCATGACCGGATGGACCATATATGGACTTCCTCCCCCCGACTGGCTGTGCTATCATAGCTGCTGACTGTTACTGCACTATCCGTCTCCTCCCCCCTCCTCTCCCCCTCTCCCCTCCCCTCCTCTTCTCCCCTTCTCTCTTCTCCTCTCCCCTCCTCTCCCTCTCCTCTCCTCTTCTCTCCCCCTCTCCTCTGGTTCCCCCCACCCACCCCGGTCAGCGGTTGCCTTTTATACACGTCCCAAACAGCCAGGACAACGCGATTGGCTGGCTCAGATCTGAGCCAGCCGATTGGCTGTTATCCTGTGATGACGTAATGACCTGTGCCCCATGACCATATATGGACTTCCTCCCCCCGACTGGCTGTGCTATCATAGCTGCTGACTGTTACTGCACTATCCGTCAGATCCCTTTGCAATACCAACCCCGTGCAATCCATAAAGGTACATGGACGTTACTCTGCAGAAACTACAGTAACAAAATCACGAATTGCTCTGTTTTTGGAGCTCTGCATGTCTGTGTTTGTCTAGTTAACGTGTTAACGTTAGCTAACGGCTAACATTCGCTAGTTAGCCAACCAACCAGCAGCTAACATTAGCTAGCTAGCTAGCTTACCGGAAGCGATATTTTTTTCGGATGATGGCGAAGGCGAAGGCACCCCTGGCCCTCTCTGCCTCTGATTAGTGGCAGCGTTATAAACCTTAGATATGACTATATTAAAAACATAAACACACTGGCGTCTTTCATGCCAGTGCGTCTTTCATGCAGGCTAGCAAGCGTTAACTGCTGTATGTCTGTCTGACCCACTGAGTCTGACGGTCTGACCACAGACTGTAACAGAGATGTAATGCAGGATAGCCAAGCGAATGTGTTTGGATGGAAGTTTGACGCTAGGCCAATCAGAGGCAGAGAGGGGCGGGTTATGCCTTCGCATAGCCTTCGCCATCATCCGGAAGAAAAAAAATCGCCTCCGGGACAACAACGCTACCCAGCGTGTGCACGTCTTTCCGACAAGGGTGGTTGTTATGGCAACTATCAACAACAACAACAACAACTACTACTAACTACTACAAGACATAAAGACCAAAATAGGCTACCTTGTTAATGTGTCTGTCGGAGACACGGCCTAATGTTAACATTTAATATGAGCCGAATATCAGCCTGCGCTCAGCTATGTATACAGGAAGTAAACCGGATATTCAGGTGGGTTGTGATGTGTCAGTTGTGTGAAAATCGGCCTCGGAACTATTGTAATGTGTAATGTCATCCATTACATCCATCCAGACTGGACTCCCTTGATGACAATTGTTTATGAGGGGCTTGTGGTGTAGGCTTTATGGTGTAAGAATTTTAAATCATTCCAGTGTGAATGTGTTGTTCTCATCCTAACAGCAGTCTCCTCAGGACAGACATCTTGAATCAAAGTGAAAGTAATCTACCTCACTAAATTAAATTGCATGAAGGCAAATTTCCATTTGCCCTTTGCCGCTCTTGTCAAAGCTGACATCTTAGGCTCTAAGATTTAAAGTTGGATTTAAAGTTACGGTGATTATTAATTTAAAAAATGATATAAAACATAACCGCAATGTATGGGCCACCATTTCATCCCACAGACTGAAATATAAGTGCATTATAATTTATTCGAAATTTAATTTCCCCCCAGACAGCCAGCATACCCTCCGACCACTAGGTGGCGGTAAAGGGCCTAACCAGTTTGTCAAACGTCAACTAACATTAAAACAAGACGACGAAGAAGAGCAGTCAGAATAGTCAGCAAAGATCAGGACCAAGGAAACAAACAATGATGCAAGAATTTAACAAATATATATATATTTCTACACATGCCGGACGGCCTGTATAACGGAGTCTAAACCGCTGACGTCTAAACCAGTCTGAGAAAGATGGAGTTTGTGCCGTCCTGTGGAGGGCAGTAATGGGTCTAGTTGCATGTAAACTGCTGCAATTTCCAGAAGAACAAGAAGAGCACTCGCTCTATGTTAGCGGCTAACTGTTACTTGTCGTTACTTTAAATGGCAATAAAACGCCACTGAATGACCAAATTGATTTAACTTTTAACACATTCACTGCCAGCCATTTTTTTTTTACTGTAGGTAGCTTCTGCCAGAGGGTTTTTTTGAGGATTCTGGCTCATCTTTCAAGACCCGAGGATTCTTTTCTGCTAAGATTTTGTGAACACAAAATATCTCAAAAGAACTAATAGAATGTGTGCTTTCTCTGTCTAAAAGAGTTAGTTTGTAGAGTTAGTAGTTATGTAGGCATTAGCACTTGAATACAGCATGGTTTCAGCGTCTGAAAATTTAAGCTGAGATAAATAACTTTTTGTGAAATTCGATAGAACAGTCACTTTAACCATTCATTTTTGGCATCAGTAAGACGTCAGACATCTAAACAATAGTTTTGAACAGTAATTTCCTCTATAACAGCAGGAAACCCCCCTCTACTTCAAACTCCTCCCTCCGTGTGTGTTCTTCTTGGCTGCAGCGGGCGTGTCACAAGCTCGTTTCTGCTGCTGCTGCTGCTGCTCCTGTCTGCTGGCGGCCGCTGGGCGAGGATGGGCTCGCTCGTTTCTTGGGGTTTCGGTTGAGAAACCCCAAGAAACGGGGTTTCTTTTGTGATTCTGGTCTTATTTATGCTGCGTGTTTCAAAGTGTGTTGCACCCATAATCTATTATGCAAATTTGCAATCCCCCACCGCCAGCAATCAGCGCGAAAGCGAAAGCGTTTTCGCCAATCCATTTTACAGTATGAGAATGGTTTCATCGCGCGTTCCGCTGCAGTTTTGGCTCGGCTTTTTCTAGAATGGAGAGCACTGTCGCCACTTAGTGGGTTGGTGGAATGGGTTGTACACGTTCGGTGGCTTCAATATTTATATAAGAGATGTAAAAGGGTTAGATCAACGTTTTTTTTTGACGTATTAACACGTCATTGGCAGTCAACCGTTGGATTTTTTTTGACGTGTTAACAACTAACCAATGCTGGGGGTCCGTATTGAAAGTGGAAATCGAAATGGTTAAAAGTTAAATCAATTTGGTCATTCAGTGGCATTTTACTGCCATGTAACGTAACGAAAAGTAACAGTTAGCTGCTAAAATTAGCCACACGTGACGCGTCGAAGCACGTAGCGTGCGTCGACGTAATTACGTAGTCGACGTCATCGATTACGTCGACTCGCTGGGACAGCCCTAATATATATAGACGACAGTGTGGAAACAGTATTCTAACACTAGCCTGGTTAAAACCATCCAGATGTGTGAACTGTTTGGTTCTGTGGATCCGTCTGGACTCAGCGCTGTGCACAGTGATTTCAGTGGGTGGAAGTAGCCAGTCCTTCAGCCAATCAGCATCAGATCCAGTCAAATCTAAATCCACTCAGAACAACGGCGAAAACATATTTTCTGCTGAGAAACCTCGCTGGTGCAACTCCTGCTCTTGTTTAATTGTTGTTATGGAGTCTATTTCTGCAATAACTGCACTTATGGCTGTTTAAACTCAATGAACGTTGATGTTACTGTTCGAGCCGGAGAGCCACGGAGGCAGCCATTTTTACTGCCATGGTTACTGACCTGTCTGTAGCAGACTGTGACCCAGGGTGTGTCGTTACTGACCACTGGCGCCGGAACAAGGGGGACATGGGGACATTTTGTCCCCCTTAAAATTTGGTCCCCCTAAAAAAAAAAAAAAAAAAAAAAAAAAAAAAAAAAAAAAAATCTGAGGGGGCAACTGCCCCTGACGCTTAGAGCCCACTTTACACTGTTTACACAGCCTGTGATGCTTGTTAAAGCTGTGATCATTGTGGGATTATTACACCTGAGACAGACAGACCCAGGGATCAAGTTACAGAGAGCCCACTTTACACTGTTTACACAGCCTGTGACACTTGTTAAAGCCATGATAATTGTGGGATTATTACACCTGAGAGACAGACAGACCTGGACTCTGTACTGCACTCACTGTCATTGGCTGCTGCTATAATCGTATACGGTTATTGTTATTTTATTTTTGTGTTGAGATGACAAGTTTTGCACTGTGTTTCGAAGTGATAATAATAATAATAATAATAAGTTCAGTGTTTCTGCCTGTGTTGCTGTCTGTTGTAGTGTAATTATAAAATTACCTAAAGGGAGAGCAGGTCACCAAGTGAGTGAGAAAAGGAAAAATACTGAATAATTACATTACTACAGTATAATCCTAATGTTAATTTAAAATGAGATATTCATCTAAATATGGCTAAAAATCATCCAAACGTCCATAAAAACGTTAATTTTTCGTCTGCGCCCTGACGGGCGCCGAAAAAAAAAAAAAAAAAAAAAAAAAAAATTGTGTCCCCCTTATTGCAAACTCGTTCCGGCGCCACTGTTACTGACCTCTGTCTGTAGCAGACTGTGACCCAGGGCATGTTGTTACTGACCTCTGTCTGTAGCAGACTGTGACCCAGGGCGTGTTGTTACTGACCTCTGTCTGTAGCAGACTGTGACCCAGGGCGTGTGGTTGACGATGAGAGCCGGAGCCGCTCCTTCATAGTAGTCAGTGAAGCCGATAACAGTGGAGTGATCTGAGATGTTCACGTCCACGATGATCCCTCCATACTGTGAGAAGAGAGAGAGACAGATATTTGTTATTTTTTTAACCCCCAAAATCAAATGTGCACAATATATTATATTATATTATAATATATTATATTTTTGTATAAACTAAAACAGCTTAGTTGGGTTAATTTTTGTTTTTTATTTGGTGTGTTTTATTTTTGGTGTGTTTTTTATATTTTACGATGGAAAATAAATATTTTCTTTTCACCTTTTCCCTGTTGATGATATTTGTGTGTGTGTGTGTGTGTGTGTGTGTGTGTGTGTGAGATTGTGTTTGCGGTGACACACCAAAGAAAACATCATCATCCTGCAATGAAATGTTTGAAATGTTTTATAGCGTTTAGGTGATTGATCTAATTATCTATTAGAAAACATTCCCTTCAATTTCCCTGGCAAAACGATGAGACAAGTAGCTCCACCCAAGCGGAAAAAAAATATACTTAATTATATTTTACAAAAGTATATTTAATATACTTATTTGTACTTTTAACATATTTAAATAAAGTTGTGTTAAATTGGAACCACTTAAGTTGTACTTAGTGTACTTGAAGTTGCACAAAATATATGCTAAAACATATCTTAAATATATTTTTTATGTACTTCGATGTACTTTCCCCCCCCAAAAAAAGTACAATTTGTTTTAAAATATACTTAAAGTATCTGAAGTACACTTGTGCTAATGTGGAAAAAGTATACTAACATTGAAGTTATAGTGTACTACCAATATGTTTTGAGTATAGAACAATTACACTTACAATATACTATCAATGTATTAACAATGTACTCAGAATACAAAACAAATTAACTTGAAGTATATTGTTGGCTGCTTAAAATATACTATCAATATATTAACAATGTACTTAGAATACAAAACAAAGTATACTAAAAGTATACTGTTAATTTAAAAAATATATACTACCCTACAGTATATTATTAGTAGTATACTATTATAGTACTAAAAGTACATTAGTACCTAATATACTGAAACATAATATACTGAAAGCTGCTTATACCGACATTGGATTTATAGTGCATTACCAATATATCCCAAAAACAAATTTACTTAAAATATACTGTCAGTGAATTTAGCAATGTCACTATAGTAGTAATATGATTTTAAAACAATTTTAACATCTACACAAAGTGGGCAACAGAATTCAATCAACAAACCACTTATTTACCCATTCAATGCAGCTATTCAACATAAACTGAATGGGAATAATAGTCTGACTGCAGCATTGGTTAATGACAACAGATGTTTTGTGCGGTCGAGTGTGGCAGGAACTTATGTACACCTTCTCTCTTTGACCATGTGGGTAATTTATTTTGCATGTGCACGTCTTTCCGACAAGGGTGGTTGTTATGGCAACTATCAACAACAACAACAACAACTACTACTAACTACTACAAGACATAAAGACCAAAATAGGCTACCTTGTTAATGTGTCTGTCGGAGACACGGCCTAACGTTAACATTTAATATGAGCCGAATATCAGCCTGCGCTCAGCTATGTATACAGGAAGTAAACCGGATATTCAGGTGGGTTGTGATGTGTCAGTTGTGTGAAAATCGGCCTTGGAACTATTGTAATGTGTAATGTCATCCATTACATCCATCCAGACTGGACTCCCTTGATGACAATTGTTTATGAGGGGCTTGTGGTGTAGGCTTTATGGTGTAAGAATTTTAAATCATTCCAGTGTGAATGTGTTGTTCTCATCCTAACAGCAGTCTCCTCAGGACAGACATCTTGAATCAAAGTGAAAGTAATCTACCTCACTAAATTAAATTGCATGAAGGCAAATTTCCATTTGCCCTTTGCCGCTCTTGTCAAAGCTGACATCTTAGGCTCTAAGATTTAAAGTTGGATTTAAAGTTACGGTGATTATTAATTTAAAAAATGATATAAAACATAACCGCAATGTATGGGCCACCATTTCATCCCACAGACTGAAATATAAGTGCATTATAATTTATTCGAAATTTAATTTCCCCCCAGACAGCCAGCATACCCTCCGACCACTAGGTGGCGGTAAAGGGCCTAACCAGTTTGTCAAACGTCAACTAACATTAAAACAAGACGACGAAGAAGAGCAGTCAGAATAGTCAGCAAAGATCAGGACCAAGGAAACAAACAATGATGCAAGAATTTAACAAATATATATATATTTCTACACATGCCGGACGGCCTGTATAACGGAGTCTAAACCGCTGACGTCTAAACCAGTCTGAGAAAGATGGAGTTTGTGCCGTCCTGTGGAGGGCAGTAATGGGTCTAGTTGCATGTAAACTGCTGCAATTTCCAGAAGAACAAGAAGAGCACTCGCTCTATGTTAGCGGCTAACTGTTACTTGTCGTTACTTTAAATGGCAATAAAACGCCACTGAATGACCAAATTGATTTAACTTTTAACACATTCACTGCCAGCCATTTTTTTTTTACTGTAGGTAGCTTCTGCCAGAGGGTTTTTTTGAGGATTCTGGCTCATCTTTCAAGACCCGAGGATTCTTTTCTGCTAAGATTTTGTGAACACAAAATATCTCAAAAGAACTAATAGAATGTGTGCTTTCTCTGTATAAAAGAGTTAGTTTGTAGAGTTAGTAGTTATGTAGGCATTAGCACTTGAATACAGCATGGTTTCAGCGTCTGAAAATTTAAGCTGAGATAAATAACTTTTTGTGAAATTCGATAGAACAGTCACTTTAACCATTCATTTTTGGCATCAGTAAGACGTCAGACATCTAAACAATAGTTTTGAACAGTAATTTCCTCTATAACAGCAGGAAACCCCCCTCTACTTCAAACTCCTCCCTCCGTGTGTGTTCTTCTTGGCTGCAGCGGGCGTGTCACAAGCTCGTTTCTGCTGCTGCTGCTGCTGCTCCTGTCTGCTGGCGGCCGCTGGGCGAGGATGGGCTCGCTCGTTTCTTGGGGTTTCGGTTGAGAAACCCCAAGAAACGGGGTTTCTTTTGTGATTCTGGTCTTATTTATGCTGCGTGTTTCAAAGTGTGTTGCACCCATAATCTATTATGCAAATTTGCAATCCCCCACCGCCAGCAATCAGCGCGAAAGCGAAAGCGTTTTCGCCAATCCATTTTACAGTATGAGAATGGTTTCATCGCGCGTTCCCCTGCAGTTTTGGCTCGGCTTTTTCTAGAATGGAGAGCACTGTCGCCACTTAGTGGGTTGGTGGAATGGGTTGTACACGTTCGGTGGCTTCAATATTTATATAAGAGATGTAAAAGGGTTAGATCAACGTTTTTTTTTGACGTATTAACACGTCATTGGCAGTCAACCGTTGGATTTTTTTTGACGTGTTAACAACTAACCAATGCTGGGGGTCCGTATTGAAAGTGGAAATCGAAATGGTTAAAAGTTAAATCAATTTGGTCATTCAGTGGCATTTTACTGCCATGTAACGTAACGAAAAGTAACAGTTAGCTGCTAAAATTAGCCACACGTGACGCGTCGAAGCACGTAGCGTGCGTCAACGTAATTACGTAGTCGACGTCATCGATTACGTCGACTCGCTGGGACAGCCCTAATATATATAGACGACAGTGTGGAAACAGTATTCTAACACTAGCCTGGTTAAAACCATCCAGATGTGTGAACTGTTTGGTTCTGTGGATCCGTCTGGACTCAGCGCTGTGCACAGTGATTTCAGTGGGTGGAAGTAGCCAGTCCTTCAGCCAATCAGCATCAGATCCAGTCAAATCTAAATCCACTCAGAACAAGGGCGAAAACATATTTTCTGCTGAGAAACCTCGCTGGTGCAACTCCTGCTCTTGTTTAATTGTTGTTATGGAGTCTATTTCTGCAATAACTGCACTTATGGCTGTTTAAACTCAATGAACGTTGATGTTACTGTTCGAGCCGGAGAGCCACGGAGGCAGCCATTTTTACTGCCAGGGTTACTGACCTGTCTGTAGCAGACTGTGACCCAGGGTGTGTCGTTACTGACCTCTGTCTGTAGCAGACTGTGACCCAGGGCATGTTGTTACTGACCTCTGTCTGTAGCAGACTGTGACCCAGGGCGTGTGGTTACTGACCTCTGTCTGTAGCAGACTGTGACCCAGGGCGTGTGGTTGACGATGAGAGCCGGAGCCGCTCCTTCATAGTAGTCAGTGAAGCCGATAACAGTGGAGTGATCTGAGATGTTCACGTCCACGATGATCCCTCCATACTGTGAGAAGAGAGAGAGACAGATATTTGTTATTTTTTTAACCCCCAAAATCAAATGTGCACAATATATTATATTATATTATAATATATTATATTTTTGTATAAACTAAAACAGCTTAGTTGGGTTAATTTTTGTTTTTTATTTGGTGTGTTTTATTTTTGGTGTGTTTTTTATATTTTACGATGGAAAATAAATATTTTCTTTTCACCTTTTCCCTGTTGATGATATTTTGTGTGTGTGTGTGTGTGTGTGTGTGTGTGTGTGTGTGTGTGTGTGTGTGTGTGTGTGAGATTGTGTTTGCGGTGACACACCAAAGAAAACATCATCATCCTGCAATGAAATGTTTGAAATGTTTTATAGCGTTTAGGTGATTGATCTAATTATCTATTAGAAAACATTCCCTTCAATTTCCCTGGCAAAACGATGAGACAAGTAGCTCCACACCCATGCTCCATGCATTCCTACGGGCTTCGGAGATGAACGTATTCCAGTGTGCAAAGATTGATGAGCAGTGCATGTAAACACTGCAGACTAGAGGTCTTCGGGTATGCCCGACCCCCCGAATACCCGAGGTTCCGACCCAGCCGGGTCTGGGTCCATTCAAAAGAAGTGACCCCGGGTATGGGTCGGTTCCGGTAGCGATTGTCACGGGTCTCGGGGTTCTGACAGTGAAATGCCGGGTCCAATAAGACCCGAGTGGACCCGGCGATCAGCGCTGATCACGAGAGAAACGCATCAAAACAGCACACGTGAGGCTTGTTGTCACAAACTGCAAGTAAATCCATAGAGAAAATAACTGGCAAAGAGCGTTCCCATCTGCAATGAAAATGACTTCCTCGTTTACATGAGGCGCATGTGACCACATGCGCACACATGTGCCTCAGGCAAACGAGGAAGTGATTTTCGTTGCAGAGAGGTAACCCTCTTGCTGGTTCCTCGCTATGGATTTAATTGAAGATGACTGTTTCCCGTACTTTTGGATTATTATTCGATGATCGCATGGTGAGTACACAAGTCACAACATGTATGTGATTGTTTCTAGCGCTGTTGTGTGTGTTTTTGGGCGAAGGAACGGCGGTAGCATAGAGAGTGAGACTGCCACTGTACTATCTAACTAGCGTTAGGCAGCATCAACCAGGGGAGAATGCTATAATGTTAGTTAATAAAGATGCACAAAGTTTCATTTGATATACAACTTGTAGCAGTTAACAAGCAACTTTGACGTCGACACCACTAGTCTCTGCCTCGGTATGTCTCGGATCTGAACGGGGCCAGGTCTCAGATTTCTAATAATAGACGGGTCCATTACAGGTTCGGGCACAAATTCCCCAGGTCCATTAGGGTCCGGGTCCGTGATTTTGGACCCGTGAAGACCTCTACTGCAGACTGACCTGGTCCATGCCCAGTAGGGTGCCGTTGTCCTGCTTGTTGAAGAAGAAGGACTTTGAGGAAGATTCAGACCCGACGACTCGAACACAGAGGCGGCCCCCCACGCTCTCCGGCCACAGAGGCAGACACTGAAACACACAACAGACAACAACTGACCGTTGGAAACACACACTGCAACACACAGACAACAACTGACCGTTGGAAACACACTTGCAACACACAAGACAACAACTGACAACAATTTTCCTCATTTTCGGACCCAGACCGCCTGCGGGGCGGGCCAACCCGCGGGACGGGCCAACCCGCGGGACCCAGTGGGTTCTGGGGAGGCCGCGCGCATCACTAGCGGAGAAGTAAAGGCAGCGTCCGGCTCACTGACCTCAGTGGAGGCGATGTAGTGCCACCTGGTGGCGGAGGCGTGATCTCCATCTCCCTCCTGCAGCTCGCCCACCTCCAGCTCGTATGAGGACTTGTTGACCAGCGTGAAGAACGGACTCAGGGTCACGATACGGGTCAGGTTAAAGCTGCTCATCTGGATACTCACCCCCACCTGCACGCACACACACACACACACACGCACACATGCACACGCACGTATGCACATGCAGACACACACACACACACACACACACACACACACACACACACACACACACACACACACACACACACACACACACACACACACACACACACACACACACACAGAAGTCTGATCTAAATAGTTTTCTCTCCTGTGTTTATGACTTAAAGGATAAGTTCACCCAAAAATGAAGATCAAGTCATTGCCTACTTACCCCCATGCTGATGAAAGGGTGGGTTTAAGTTGACTTGAACAGATGTGATTTACACCCTGTTTTAGCTGAAATCTTCACTGTAGCCACGGATGTGTGTGTGTGTGTGTGTGTGTGTGGGGGGGGGGGGGGGGGGGGGGGGGGTAGCAGTGCTGCTACAATGAAGATTTCAGCTAACAACATGGTGTAAATTACATATTTTCAAATCAACTTGGCATCTCAGGGCTTGTGGAGACTTGGATTAAGCCAAAGTGAGGAGTATATGGAGCCCTTTTTTGAAAATTTTAAGTTGGTCACCATCAACTTAAATTGTTTAGGTCACAGGATGCTGCGACAGTGTTTTGCTGTGAAACTCCACAAATATTTTGAGGACTAAAAACCCTGTCCTTCACTGTCCTATCAGCATGGAGCTGAGTAGATAATAGATAATTATTTGTGGGCGATCTTATGCTTTAAGAACAGGTGACAAACGTTTTGCCAGGATAACCTTTCTAAGTTCCTATTTTTTTCCATCTGTGTAACATATGTAGAATTAAATAGTGTTAAAATATATTGACATTTAGATTGACTAAAGGAGGTCCAACTACAAAAATACACAGATGGGGGGAATACTTGTATTCCTATAATTTGTATATTCCCATTTGGTCTTGCTACCAGTTCAGTTTGGGAATAACAGACCAGTTTGCTTAACAGTCTGCCTCATACTGCTCATGACACAGACATTAACACACTGTCTCTCTGTCAGACAGACAGACAGACAGAGAGACAGACAGACAGACAGACAGACAGACAGACAGACAGACAGACAGACAGACAGCCAGAGAGAGAGACAGACAGACAGAGAGACAGACAGACAGACAGAGAGACAGACAGACAGACAGACAGAGAGACAGACAGACAGAGAGACAGACAGACAGACAGAGAGACAGACAGACAGACAGACAGACAGACAGACAGACAGACAGACAGACAGACAGACAGACAGCACCCTGAGAGGAGTGTATGAGATGTTACCAGGTAGTCCATGGTGGTGGAGGGACAGCGCACACAGCCGTAACTGCCCACCGTGTCCAGAGAGAAGCCGTCTGACCAGGAGGAGGTGGAGACACACAGCTGCACCTGCACCAGAGGAGGAGAGACACAATGTTAACACACTGTTAGCACACAGCTGTTAGCACACAGCTGTTAGCATACAGGTTTATTTGCATACAGTAATCTAGTTTCCCTTTGGTTTGTCTTTGATGGTTTTGCTTTAAGTTTGGTTGATTGTCTGTTTGTTTGGTTGATTGCATGTTTACAGGTATTTATATGTTTATGAGTGCATATTGGGGGTTTTTAATAATAAAAGATAAAAAGAACATCCTGCTGTTAACTCATTGAGTGCCATGGACGAACATGTTCGTCATTTCAAATAGTAACGTAGAGTGCCAAGGACGAACATGTTCGTCAATTGCGTTTTTTGACGGTGGGGCGTCGATCAAAGCCTTCTGCCTCTCCTGTACAAATATTATAGCTATTGGAGGTCTATAACCTATTTTACAGAACCCTTAGGTGGCGACAGTGCTCTCCAGGTTAACAGAAAGGCAGAGAAAAACAGAGAATAAGTCGTTGGGGAAACGGAAATCGCATCGCATCCGTATGCATCGATATGCATGAAGCGTTTTAACGTTAGATGTGCCTACAGCAGCCAATCTGCTCCCACAATTGAGCTCCTCCATGTCCGCTGCGACAGCCCATTCGCATAATCAGCCGTGGAGTTGTTATTATTCTCAACTGGAAGCATAGGAGCCGGTGACAAACACACGCGGAAAAAGCTGGATGTCGCGCACCCTTCACAGTGCAGAGCAAACTCAGCAGAGAGCCACCTCCCATACAGGAGGAGTGTGCAGTTGAGGCGAAGCGAGGCGGGGCGGGGCGGGGGGGGGGGGGGGGGGGGGTGGCACGCAGAGCAGCACACAACACGCAGACAGACCCAGGCAGCAGGACAGGGTTGGCAAACGCAAGCCAGAATATCCGATGCCCACCAGCAGCAAATCAAGACCAGCAAGGAGCTGCAACCAGCAGCGCACGCAGGGGCCAGCGCTGCTGGTTGCAGCTAAAAATATTATTCTGCCAAACAAAATTCCCTGGCCTTCACTGTTTTATTGAAGAAAATTATTTTTGAGGTGTGACTACATCAGAAAATTAGCTTCAGAGTCAGTGATGTGTTTGAAATGTTTAATTTCACAAAAGGGCCATTATCTCAGCTTCTAGAAAAAAACTGCTCTTTTTTGTTAAATCAAGCTATCTTCTCCGGCTGATAACTAAAGAACGGAAAATGATATCAATAAACCTGTTTTTGCTGATGATAGAAAAGAGTCTCATCGTTCTTTTTGCGTGTTCATTGTTTACATAGTAATATCACACAATATTCTGTGGGCCTCGAGAAATCACTGAAAAAAGCTCTGAAACTCTGGCACTGGGAGCGTCCGTTCTCCAAAAGTGGCTGGCACTCAATGAGTTAACACAATGTTTTTTTGTGTGCATTTTTCTATCAGAATGATCGCCTGCATTAACTGCTGTAACCACTTGGCAAATAAATACAACGCAGAAACATCTCTTGCTTTATAATGTCATTGTTTTGCACTTTTTTCTGCTGCAGCAATGTGGGAATGAAAGCCTTTCTGCATTCATCTCAGTATGTGGCCACGCCACACCACGCCACGCCACGCCACACTACGCCACGCTACGCCACGCCACACCACGCCACACCACGCCACGCCACACCACACCACACCACACCACGCCACACCACACCACACCACGGCACACGCCGCATTGATGCAGTCATTCCTGCAAAAGGAGTATTGAGTGTATTTTTTGATTTTCATGAGATAAGCCATAATCATCCAAATTTAAACCAAAAAAGGCTTGACATATTTAACTTTATGTGTAATGAATCTAGAATATATGAAAGTTTCACTTTTTGAATTAAATCATGAAAAAAAAAAAACCTTTCAATGATTTTATTTTTTAGATGCACCTGTACTCTGGTCTCCCTTCAAGCTGTGTCAGATCGTTGAAATGACTTATGATTGGTATCGTGTCATTATCCTAACCTCTTCCAAGGAATTTTCCTATTGACTTTCATCTGTGTTTTTTGGAGTCCAGTACTGATCTTGTTTTTTTTCTTGCTTCCCAGGAATCCTGATTTCCTGCCTGACAGCCCGCACCACATTTTGTTAATAAATCCTTTGGGTTTGTTCAACCACCAACAAGTGTCTGCATTTTGACTTCCACCTGGGTCGTGCGAACAGGCCTACCTTGCTCTTGCTGAACAGGGCCTTCTTCCTGAAGGAGAAGAGCACCACATCTCGGTAGTCTGCGGGGTGTTTGACGGACAGCTCGTCGGCGCGGTACTGCAGCACGCGCGACGTCTTGTTGATGATCCAGTACGGGCTGAAGACCGACAGCAGCAGGCGGCCGTGCGCTCTCGTCACGTGCACGCTCACGTCGGCCGTCAGCCGGGGGTCCGAGTCGCAGGTGAAGGAGACGGGGAAGAACTCGGGCAGGTCCGGGTCCAGGCGCACATGGCCGTGCCAGTCACGGCCCTGGTACTGAGACGGCACCAACTCCATCATCTCTCCAGAGATACGAGCGTTCAGGATGTCAGAGGAGCTGCCCTCCTGCAGCTCATAGAACTCTGCTGAACCCTGGGGAGGTGATTATAAAAACACCTTAGATTTACACATCAGAGTCAATTAGAATAGTTTCAATTAGCTCACTACGGAAGCCCAGAGAGGCAAGTTGTTGTTGTTGTTGTTGTTATTTACTGTATACATATACAAACAATTACAAAAAATACAATATAATCATCATTGAATGTGAAGGAGAATTGCCTAAAAACCCTCCAGGGACTTAAGTGTGGCATTCTCCAGGTAGCATATTATTATAGTAAATAATAAGTGAGAAAACAAAAATAATCTAGGAAATTCTGAGCTTAATATTAATATTAATTATTAAATAAGTATTACAAAGGCCACGATTAACCTGGCAAAAAAAGAAATTTAGAAAAATGATCCTGGCAAAAACCTTTTCCCCACCTGTTCTCAACTCATAAACACAGGAGAGAAAACTATTCAGATCAGACTTAGCAGCATGTGTGGTGAGCGTACCTCCAGCAGGTAGCGCAGCGTGTAGGGCAGCAGGTTGCGCAGCGTGGCCACAGGGTGCAGGTGGATGATGTAGGCGGGGTCCCAGTCCTCCTCTCCGGCGCTGGTGATGTGCTGCAGGCTGTCGGGCTGCGCCAGCGTGTTGAGGCTCAGAGGCAGGAAGCTGCTGTCTGTGGCCGGGCAGCTAGCGCAGCACAGAGCGCACCTCAGAGCTGCGGTGCACCTGCTCCTTCCACGACACGCAGGTGGAGGAGGCTCCGTATAGCCCCTCCAGATGGCCTGCCGGGCGCACAAACAGCTGGGCCCTGGGGAGGGGAGGGTGTAGGCAGAGGTCACACATACTGAATAAAATCAATCAATCAATACTCACTAACGGCTGCCTGCAGGGCTGCAAGGCTAAAGCCCATGGTACACCAATCAAATGTCCTACAACGGAAAATGTCTCCAAACAAGGACAGACAGCCATGGCACACCAAACAAACATCTGTGTTTCTTTCATGTGCCATGGACTTAAAACTGTCTGAAGCAGGCAGAAAACATTTCTGTCTACTGGACACAAAAGTTGAGGATTTACGGTCTGCTTTACAGTTTCACCTGGAAACAAATACATATACATATACATATACATATACAGATCCTTTCCAAAAAAAAAATATATCATGAAAAGTTATTTTTTTTCCATAATTCCTTTCAAAAAGTGAAACTTTCATAGATTATAGATTCATTACACACACAGTGAAATATTTCTAGCCTTTATTTGTTTCATTTTTCATAATTTTGGCCTACAGCTCCAGAAAAACCCCCCAAACAGTATTTCAAGAAATTAGAATAGTGTGAAGAAAATCAGCAGTTACTTCTCAGTTATGACTGAGTCCAGCCTCAGTCCACTCCCTCTGAATCTCTGCAAATTTTTGAATCGTCTTTGCTTGACAAACTGCTGAAGCCCACGTTCATCCATGGTATTTCCATGATATTGTAATTTTTTGGAAAGGATCTGTATATATATATATATATATATATATATATATATATATATATATATATATATATATATATATATATATATATATACACATACATTTTCAAATTCTGACAAACATCTGTCATGGATCTGCACAGTATAACACAAGGTCATTCTGAACAATGAAATTCTTAGGACAAGGCAAGCAACAACTACATGTGGTTACTACAACTGCTGTTTCATGTGGGTTTATGGTCCAGCGCAAGCTATGACTGGAATCTGGAACGGAACGTATTTTGGCGACGTCCGTCCGATATCCGATGTGTGAATTACATCAGTATCGGCATCCAAAACCGATATCCCGAAATATCCCATCACTAATCTGGATTGTATATACCTGTAGGTTTCCAAGGCGACGTGGAACTCTTTCTCGGGCTCGGCGACTCCGAGCGTCAGCAGGCTGCTGGAGGACGGACAGTACTTCAGGATGGAGAAGGGCACCGAGAAATGATTCTTAATCTGAAAGCAGAGGCAGAGGTCTCAGCAGAATTATTACCATTATCTTCCTTTCTATTTTCAAGGTTCTCAATGCATTCCAGAGAACTGAGTACATCACATTGACCTGAGAAAGTATATCAAACTATAACTAAACAGCGAACATGAATGACTGAAGTGTTACAAATTGAACTAAAGGGTATACATCTGCCGTGGCCTGTTACGCCCCCTTGTGGCTAGTGGGTGTGGAAAGTTTATGACTTCTAAGTTGGCACATAACCAACCTTTCTGCCAAGTTTCGTGCAAATCTGTTCAGAACTGTTCCACAATTGTGGATGATTTTTTACAGTGGTGTGAAAAGTCCTTTCTTAAACTTAATGTGTCAAAAACAAAAGAAATGTCAATCGACTTTCGCAGACAGGCTCCCGTCCCCCCATCACCTACCCTTATAAATGGGAAACAGGTAGAAGTGGTCAGCCAGTACAAATATCTGGGGACAATTCTGGATGACAAACTGAGTTTTGAGCCTAATGTGAAGGCAATTCTAAAGAAAAGCCATCAGCGCTTGTTCTTTTTAAGGAAGCTAAGAAGTTTTAACGTAGACAAGTCACTTTTGAAAATGTTCTACTCTTCTTGTATTGAGTCAGTCCTCACCTTTGCATTTATTTCTTGGTTTGGGAACATAAACTTGACAAACAAGAACATGCTAAAGAAAATTGTCAGGATGAGCTCCAAAATCACAGGCTGTAACTTGAATGACCTCTGTCTTCTATATAAGAAGAGGGTTCTTAAGAAGGCTCAGGGTGTCCTGCGTGACCCACAGCACCCTCTTTACCCTGAGTTTTCCCTCCTTCCTTCTGGGCGCAGGTATAGGATGCCCCGCTGTTGCAGGAACAGATACAGCCATTCTTTTGTTCCTGAGGCTATTCGCTGTCTGAACTGTTGAATTGAATAGTAGCCTACTTCATGCCCCCTTTTGTTTTAATTTACATGGTTTCGTGTCCTTTTAAATGTACTATGTTTTAAGACATCCCTATTTTTTACTGTTTCATGTCTGTATGTTTTTAAATTACTTTTTTTTATGCTGCACATGAATTGCCCCAAGGGGGATAAATAAAGATTCTCTACTACTACTACCTTTTGGATGACATTGGGTTTGATGCCCCTGTGGCCTTTAAAGGTTAAAGTGAAGCAGACTGAACCGACCTGCAGCGGCGAGCGGACGGTGATGACCTTGTTCCCCTGGATGGCGTCGACCTGGAGCACCACGGACACGGCCTGCTGCAGCTGCGCCCCGCGCACGTTATACAGCCGCCGGCCCGGCTTGTCCAGAGCGATGTTACAGATCTCACTGTAACCTGAAGGAACTACGGGGAGGACACAACATATTTTACCTGTTTAAATAAAGGTAAAGGTAAAAAAAATAAAAATGTATTCACATATAAAGATGTATTTATAGAGGGAGGCGCACGCAGACTCCCACCTCGGCCTCCTTCACTTCCTCAACAAAATGGATCACCGGATTTGATTTATCTCTCGCCTCTCAAGGCTTCCATAATAGAGCAGCGCAAGGATGACTATTTTTGTAGACCAACCACAGAAGTCATGTACTTCCTGGTTCCGTCGTCGGGAAGTAAGTCAATATGATTTATATCACATTTATATAGTAATATGACAACCACAGAAGTCATAGTCAAGTTAAGTAAATGATGAAACTGCGGCCAGATAACCTTCACAAACTTATAGACTTATATGATTTTGAAGCGTTTTCTGAAAATCCATTACCACATGTTTTCCCTACCATTATGAGGCTCAGGCACAGCACCAAATCAGTTTTGGGCAGCACCAGTAAGCCGAATGAATGTCAAATCAATGTTGGTCCCCAGTGGCGGTCAGCAGGGCACAGGTTTGTCTTTTTGGGTGTTGTTTATTTATTAGCTGCTGTGGCTTTTCCACATGTTTGTACACAGATATGGTCATATAATAATGGTCCAAAAAGTAGCCACCAAGCAGCCCCTGACGACACAGCACCTAAGCCCTCCAAAAAGCCAGGGAAAACCCTGCATCTACTGAAAGAAGTATACATGGCACTATATGTGGCGTACAAAATCCAAGTCCAGACACATCATCAGACGGGCTAGAACATGAAAAGCACTATATGCGTGTCGTGTATAAAATGAGAAGGTGTATGTGAGTCTGGAGCCGACTGACTGACTGACCGATGGTGAGGTTGAAGAGGCAGCTCTCCTGGCGCTGCAGGGTGGACAGTTTGCCCCGGGACGACGAGGCGGACGCTGAGTGCTCCAGGTCCATGCTCTGGCCCACCGCCACCTCGTGCAGCTTCCCCCGCGCCGCCGCCGCATCCACCAGACGCAGGTTGGCGCCGTGCTGCACGATAAGCGGGATCCCCAGGGCGTTCCAGATGGTGAACGGGGCTTTCTCCTTCACAGAGTAGTCGAAGGTGGAGGCCGTTCCTTCAGAGAACGCCTGGGCAAAAACAAGAATGTGTCTGTCCGGCTCCTCTCTAACTCCACAGTGATCCAGCATACAGCCAGCTCATACATCTTTGAAATGTGTTCTAAACGTGTTTATCAATTTTCCAACCCAGTTTAGATGAAATGCACAGACTTCTCAGTAGGAACGGTTATCTTAGCTGTTGGCACAAATGTGTTGCTGTTTCTAGCGGCCGGAAAATCGGTTATTGCAGCTTGCAGTTATTTGCAGCTTATCCCTCTCTACCTGAGCATTGTGGGTCAGTGTTGAGGTTGAGGCTTACTTTGGAGGATGGTGAAGACACCGAGGATGAGGCTTACCTTGGAGGTTGGTGAAGACACTGAGGATGAGGCTTACCTTGGAGAGGTTGGTGAAGACCTTGAGGAGGAGTCTTACCTTGGAGAGGTTGGTGAAGACCTTGAGGAGGAGTCTTACCTTGGAGAGTTTGGTGAAGATGTTGAGGTAGAGTCTTACTTTGGAGAGGTTGGTAAATACTTTGAGGTAGTCTTACCTTGGAGAGGTTGGTGAAGACTTTGAGGTGGAGCCTTACCTTAGAGAGGTTGGTGAAGACATTGAGGTAGAGTCTTACCATGGAGGTTGGTGAAGACGTTCAGGTAGGGCCTTACCCTGGAGCTGGAGGTTGGTGAAGACGTTGAGGTAGAGAGTCTTACCTTGGAGAGGTTGGTGAAGACGTTGAGGCAGGATTGCGACACAGTGATGTTCATGGTGTCTTTGGAGCAGATGGTGATGACAGTGCGAGGTTCAGGGAGAACGATGAAGTCGTCTCCAGGAACTGGACTCTTGTCCTGGACCGGGTTGTTCTTCATCTGCAGGATCAAACATATCAGACACTGTGTCAGATCCACACTCAGTTTGGACACAAAGAATGCAGAATAATTCACCCAGATCAAGAGTGAAGACATGGAATGCCTTAATATAGACCTTTATACAGTATAAAGCAGTGTGTTTGTGTCAGTGTGTGTTGTGTCAGCAGTCTAACACTGCTGTCTGTCTCCACAGTGTTAGCGCTGTTAGCTTAAACAGACACAGTGTTAGTGCTGCTAGCTGAAACAGAAGCTAACTGCTAACAGTCTCACCTCCAGCATGAGGTTCCACCTGCGTTTCCCGCCATCCACTCTCTCTATCAGTGGCTCCCAGACTGCATGGCTCTCATTAAAGTAGTTTACCTGCAGACACACAGGACATATTATTATATCATTATTTATACATTCAACTTCTGGATTGCTGACAAGACTGTTAGGATCAAGATGAGAACAACATTGTTTATTACAAGGCTTTGTTGAATATCAATCAACAAACTTTTTTCACTTTTGTGTCTTTATCATGCAATCAAACAGAATAGGTTTGAGAGCAACACTGAATTTTTTTTTTCAAGTAAAAAAAAGTGATTAAAAAATATATTAATGTGATGTGCAAATCCATCTCATGTCACATGATGACACATCATGAGTGAGCTAAAAATGATTCACTGCACAGGTATTTCCCTGAGTCAGTAAAATGTGAGTGATCCCCACAGTCACCTCCAGCGTCATGTCTGCGTTTAGGTGCAGCAGGGAGGACCAGTTCCTGGCCGAGCCACTGAAGGAAGACTCAGCCAGCAGCAACGGGACGGTCCTGTGGCCCAGCCCCGAGTCCAGAGTCACCTGGACCACCTGTCAAAGACAACACACACGTTACACAGAGCATACTGAACTACACAGGCCCGAGTCTAAAGTCACCTGGACTACCTGTCAAAGACAACACACACAGAGCATACTGAACTCCACAGGCCTGAGTCTAAAGTCACCTGGACCACCTGTCAAAGACAACACACACAGAGCATACTGAACTCCACAGGCCTAAGTCTAAAGTCACCTGGACCACCTGTCAAAGACAACACACACAGAGCATACTGAACTCCACAGGCCTGAGTCCAGAGTCACCTGGACCACCTGTCAAAGACAACACACACAGAGCATACTGAACTCCACAGGCCTGAGTCTAAAGTCACCTGGACCACCTGTCAAAGACAACACACACGTTACACAGAGCATACTGAACTCCACAGGCCTGAGTCCAGAGTCACCTGGACCACCTGCCAAAGACAACACACACAGAGCATACTGAACTCCACAGGCCTGAGTCCAGAGTCACCTGGACCACCTGTCAAAGACAACACACACAGAGCATACTGAACTACACATGCCTGAGTCCAGAGTCACCTGGACCACCTGTCAAAGACAACACACACGTTACACAGAGCATACTGAACTCCACAGGCCCGAGTCTAAAGTCACCTGGACCACCTGCCAAAGACAACACACACGTTACACAGAGCATACTGAACTCCACAGGCCCGAGTCTAAAGTCACCTGGACCACCTGTCAAAGACAACACACACAGAGCATACTGAACTCCACAGGCCAGAATCTAAAGTCACCTGGACCACCTGTCAAAGACAACACACACGTTACACAGGGCATACTGAACTCCACAGGCCCGAGTCTAAAGTCACCTGGACCACCTGTCAAAGACAACACACACGTTACACAGAGCATACTGAACTCCACAGGCCCGAGTCTAAAGTCACCTGGACCACCTGTCAAAGACAACACACACGTTACACAGGGCATACTGAACTCCACAGGCCCGAGTCTAAAGTCACCTGGACCACCTGTCAAAGACAACACACACGTTACACAGAGCATACTGAACTACACAGGCCCGAGTCTAAAGTCACCTGGACCACCTGTCAAAGACAACACACACGTTACACAGAGCATACTGAACTACACAGACCCGAGTCTAAAGTCACCTGGACCACCTGTCAAAGACAACACACACGTTACACAGGGCATACTGAACTCCACAGGCCCGAGTCTAAAGTCACCTGGACCACCTGTCAAAGACAACACACACGTTACACAGAGCATACTGAACTACACAGGCCCGAGTCTAAAGTCACCTGGACCACCTGTCAAAGACAACACACACAGAGCATACTGAACTCCACATGCCTGAGTCTAAAGTCACCTGGACCACCTGTCAAAGACAACACACACAGAGCATACTGAACTCCACAGGCCTGAGTCCAGAGTCACCTGGACCACCTGTCAAAGACAACACACACAGAGCATACTGAACTCCACAGGCCTGAGTCTAAAGTCACCTGGACCACCTGTCAAAGACAACACACACGTTACACAGAGCATACTGAACTCCACAGGCCTGAGTCCAGAGTCACCTGGACCACCTGCCAAAGAAAACACACACAGAGCATTCTGAACTCCACAGGCCTGAGTCCAGAGTCACCTGGACCACCTGTCAAAGACAACACACACAGAGCATACTGAACTACACATGCCTGAGTCCAGAGTCACCTGGACCACCTGTCAAAGACAACACACACGTTACACAGAGCATACTGAACTCCACAGGCCCGAGTCTAAAGTCACCTGGACCACCTGCCAAAGACAACACACACGTTACACAGAGCATACTGAACTCCACAGGCCCGAGTCTAAAGTCACCTGGACCACCTGTCAAAGACAACACACACGTTACACAGGGCATACTGAACTCCACAGGCCCGAGTCTAAAGTCACCTGGACCACCTGTCAAAGACAACACACACGTTACACAGAGCATACTGAACTCCACAGGCCCGAGTCTAAAGTCACCTGGACCACCTGTCAAAGACAACACACACGTTACACAGGGCATACTGAACTCCACAGGCCCGAGTCTAAAGTCACCTGGACCACCTATCAAAGACAACACACACGTTACACAGAGCATACTGAACTACACAGGCCCGAGTCTAAAGTCACCTGGACCACCTGTCAAAGACAACACACACACGTTACACAGAGCATACTGAACTACACAGACCCGAGTCTAAAGTCACCTGGACCACCTGTCAAAGACAACACACACGTTACACAGGGCATACTGAACTCCACAGGCCCGAGTCTAAAGTCACCTGGACCACCTGTCAAAGACAACACACACGTTACACAAAGCATACTGAACTACACAGGCCTGAGTCTAAAGTCACGTGGACCACCTGTCAAAGACAACACACACAGAGCATACTGAACTCCACAGGCCTGAGTCTAAAGTCACCTGGACCACCTGTCAAAGACAACACACACAGAGCATACTGAACTCCACATGCCTGAGTCTAAAGTCACCTGGACCACCTGTCAAAGACAACACACACAGAGCATACTGAACTCCACAGGCCTGAGTCTAAAGTCACCTGGACCACCTGTCAAAGACAACACACACAGAGCATACTGAACTCCACAGGCCTGAGTCCAGAGTCACCTGGACCACCTGTCAAAGACAACACACACAGAGCATACTGAACTCCACAGGCCTGAGTCTAAAGTCACCTGGACCACCTGTCAAAGACAACACACGTTACACAGAGCATACTGAACTCCACAGGCCTGAGTCCAGAGTCACCTGGACCACCTGCCAAAGAAAACACACACAGAGCATTCTGAACTCCACAGGCCTGAGTCCAGAGTCACCTGGACCACCTGTCAAAGACAACACACACAGAGCATACTGAACTACACATGCCTGAGTCCAGAGTCACCTGGACCACCTGTCAAAGACAACACACACGTTACACAGAGCATACTGAACTCCACAGGCCCGAGTCTAAAGTCACCTGGACCACCTGCCAAAGACAACACACACGTTACACAGAGCATACTGAACTCCACAGGCCCGAGTCTAAAGTCACCTGGACCACCTGTCAAAGACAACACACACGTTACACAGGGCATACTGAACTCCACAGGCCCGAGTCTAAAGTCACCTGGACCACCTGTCAAAGACAACACACACGTTACACAGAGCATACTGAACTCCACAGGCCTGAGTCTAAAGTCACCTGGACCACCTGTCAAAGACAACACACACGTTACACAGGGCATACTGAACTCCACAGGCCTGAGTCTAAAGTCACCTGGACCACCTGTCAAAGACAACACACACGTTACACAGAGCATACTGAACTACACAGGCCCGAGTCTAAAGTCACCTGGACCACCTGTCAAAGACAACACACACGTTACACAGAGCATACTGAACTACACAGACCCGAGTCTAAAGTCACCTGGACCACCTGTCAAAGACAACACACACGTTACACAGGGCATACTGAACTCCACAGGCCCGAGTCTAAAGTCACCTGGACCACCTGTCAAAGACAACACACACGTTACACAGAGCATACTGAACTACACAGGCCCGAGTCTAAAGTCACCTGGACCACCTGTCAAAGACAACACACACAGAGCATACTGAACTCCACAGGCCTGAGTCTAAAGTCACCTGGACCACCTGTCAAAGACAACACACACAGAGCATACTGAACTCCACATGCCTGAGTCTAAAGTCACCTGGACCACCTGTCAAAGACAACACACACAGAGCATACTGAACTCCACAGGCCTGAGTCAAAAGTCACCTGGACCACCTGTCAAAGACAACACACACAGAGCATACTGAACTCCACAGGCCTGAGTCCAGAGTCACCTGGACCACCTGTCAAAGACAACACACACAGAGCATACTGAACTCCACAGGCCTGAGTCTAAAGTCACCTGGACCACCTGTCAAAGACAACACACACGTTACACAGAGCATACTGAACTCCACAGGCCTGAGTCCAGAGTCACCTGGACCACCTGCCAAAGAAAACACACACACAGAGCATTCTGAACTCCACAGGCCTGAGTCCAGAGTGACCTGGACCACCTGTCAAAGACAACACACACAGAGCATACTGAACTACACATGCCTGAGTCCAGAGTCACCTGGACCACCTGTCAAAGACAACACACACGTTACACAGAGCATACTGAACTCCACAGGCCCGAGTCTAAAGTCACCTGGACCACCTGCCAAAGACAACACACACGTTACACAGAGCATACTGAACTCCACAGGCCCGAGTCTAAAGTCACCTGGACCACCTGTCAAAGACAACACACACGTTACACAGGGCATACTGAACTCCACAGGCCCGAGTCTAAAGTCACCTGGACCACCTGTCAAAGACAACACACACGTTACACAGAGCATACTGAACTCCACAGGCCCGAGTCTAAAGTCACCTGGACCACCTGTCAAAGACAACACACACGTTACACAGAGCATACTGAACTCCACAGGCCCGAGTCTAAAGTCACCTGGACCACCTGTCAAAGACAACACACACGTTACACAGAGCATACTGAACTCCACAGGCCCGAGTCTAAAGTCACCTGGACCACCTGTCAAAGACAACACACACGTTACACAGGGCATACTGAACTCCACAGGCCCGAGTCTAAAGTCACCTGGACCACCTGTCAAAGACAACACACACGTTACACAGAGCATACTGAACTACACAGGCCCGAGTCCAGAGTCACCTGGACCACCTGCCAAAGACAACACACACGTTACACAGAGCATACTGAACTACACAGGCCCGAGTCTAAAGTCACCTGTACCACCTGTCAAAGACAACACACACGTTACACAGAGCATACTGAACTACACAGGCCCGAGTCTAAAGTCACCTGGACCACCTGCCAAAGACAACACACACGTTACACAGAGCATACTGAACTACACAGGCCCGAGTCTAAAGTCACCTGGACCACCTGTCAAAGACAACACACACGTTACACAGAGCATACTGAACTACACAGGCCCGAGTCTAAAGTCACCTGGACCACCTGCCAAAGACAACACACACGTTACACAGAGCATACTGAACTACACAGGCCCGAGTCTAAAGTCACCTGGACCACCTGCCAAAGACAACACACATGTTACACAGAGCATACTGAACTACACAGGCCTGAGTCCACAGTCACCTGGACTCTGTGTTGTAGTACTTGTAGTCCAGGACTCAGACCCAAAGTCCAATTTTCAGGAGTCGTGATTCGACTTGCACTTGAGGCACTGATGACTCAAGCATTCATGCATTTGGACTCGGACGTTGGAGACAAGGACTCGCCGGTCGGACTTGTTAACTGATAAAGACCGTTTTTTGTCAATTAAGCATTGATGGGAGTGAGCGCTGATCGCCTCGTGTCGTGATGTCGCCACTGAGGACTCAAGAGGATATAAACGTGGCACCTTGACGTCGACGGCGAAGCTCTCTCCCTGGTTGCGTGCGTCCGGCTCGGTGAAGCTCTCCGTGGCCTCGGTGGCCTGGTCCACCCCCAGGAACCAGTAGTTACAGGCGTAGATGTTCATGACAGACCACAGGTCTGTGACGCCGGGCCGCGCCTCCTGGCTCTGTTCGCTCTGAGGCTTGGCCGTCATGGCCGCCGTTATCGTCATCACTGTGTTCAAGATGACCGGAGAGATCTGCAGCAGAGGAGTTCACAGGAGTTCACCTCAAAGGTTCTGCCACACAGCAGCTTTCTCTCATCCTGCTCTCTGGGTGAAGGTTGTTCATCTTTCCTAAGGAGTTGATGGTCTCAATCACTAGTTTCAAGTCTTCTTCAATACAGCATGATGTTCATTTAGAATTGTTGTGTACATTGTAAATATTCTTATATGCATTGGTACAGCACAAGTTAGTATCAAAGCATTGGGTTATTGGGGTAATATTGGAATGTATTATTAGGAATAAGTATTGATAGGGATATGTGGGTTGATTTATGATATTGTGTGTGTATGGGTAAGTTTGTATACGTATGTGTATATATATACATATATATGTATGTATGTATTTGTATACATGAGCGGGTGTGGAGGAGCGTGGGAGTTGGTATGTGCATGTATATGGATGTATACATTTGTTTATGAATGATTTGGGGGCAGGACTCGATAAGCCTACAGTAGGCTTCTTCCGGCTCCTTTTCAAACAGTTCGCCTTTTCTTTATGTTGGAGTTTACGTATTTTCCTTTTGCTGAAGTCTATTGGACTGTTATGTTTACTGTTTTTTTTCATTTTATGTATCGTTTTAACGGTTTGAAATAAATCGTTTCAATCAATCAATCAATCAATCAATTTAGTAAATTATGGTCCCTAGAAGATAAAGCGGACAACACTTTTGGGCGTGATTGACAGGTCGCCTGTCCAGTGATCGCACAGCTGGCCGATCACTTGTCCAAATTCACATCACCTCTGTCTCCAAATAACCAAGATGGCGACGGTGAAAATGCTAACCTCCAGACTTCCAAACACAAGTCTAAAAACCAATAGGTGATGATGTCACGGTAGCTTTTTATACAGTCTATGTTTAATTTACATGTTACTACAAACTATAACAAACACCAGGAGTTTACCCATATCCAACGTTGTTTTTACTCCTGGCCTTTGTTTCATTATCAGTTATTTTAAATGACTACCGGCCACTTTTGGAGGAAATGCATCTATCCATCTACCTATCTATACATACTATCATACATATAAATAAGATACATTTCAGCTGAAAGTACCTTGACGAAGACTTCCTCCACTGTCACAAAGCCGGTCAGTGGTTGGTTGGGCTGGCTTTTGGTTTCCAAAGCGACTGAGCAAGGCCTCAACACCTATTGGCAAAGAATGACATTTCTATCAGTCAATATACTATTGGATTTGCAAAGTAACACAACTCTTTGACTGCATAATAAAGTAAAGCAGGAATGATGTATTGTTGTAGGTTAACCCAGAAGTTAGCATTGTGCTGGTTCCCTCGTCTGGAAGCCAATGGCATTTTTGCTATAGGGATTTTTGGTTAGGTGCCTGAAATAAGATCTGTGGTTAACTCATTCACCGCCAAAGACGTCTTTGACGTGTTATCAGGAATAGCCATCCACGCCAAAGACGTGTTTGACGTGTTTTTGTTTTTATTAGTGCAGCGCGTAGTTCAAACACTTCCCCAGCCTGTGACATGTTATCAGGTCCCTAGCCACAAAGACAAGCCGACAGCACGTTATCAAACACATACCGCAGCTGTTGTTTTGAAATGAGCAGGAGGAAAAACAGAGAAACGCGCTTCCTTGTGAAGTTGTGCAGAGAGGAGAAACGCCATTGAAATGCCCCTCGGCGCGCTCCACGAGCTGATCGGCTTGTTGCAGGGCAGCGGACATCGATCGTTCGCGGTAGTCAAACCCGTGACCAACATGATCGATCCTGGTCCCTCGACCCCGTTCCTGTGTCCCAGCCCGAAAGAGACGAGACGGAGTCACAACTGTGTGAGTTGGAGGAGAACAGCAGCCTCGCCACAGAAATGGCTTTCACACAGAGTGAAGCAGCACGGCCACTTTCCTGTCGAGGGCGAGGAAGACTGGACTGACTCCAATGCGACAGGACCCGGATGATCTCGCGGTAAGGAGTGTGTGTGTGTGTGTGTGTGTGTGTGTGTGTGTGTGTGTGTGTGTGTGTGTGTGTGTGTGTGTGTGTGTGTGTGTGTGTGTGTGAGAGAGAGACTACACTGATCTCTGCATTCTATTCTATGATCACACTCACTCACACTGAGTAAACTGTATTGTTGAATGTAAAAAAGGCACTTCATGTATATATATATATATATATTTTTTTTTTCATTTGTGTCATAACGAATAATATTTACATGTCTGATGTCAATACAGTTCAAAATAAAAGAATTGAGAGCGAGTTCTGCCTGAGATTGTGTGATTTACAAAAAATGCCATTTTCTGCAATTTATCTTCTCAGAGAGACCTTTTTGGTGAAAACAGGGTGTATATAAATGGCTATAAGTAGAGTACAGAACATGCTAAAAGCTCACTTTTTTTCCCCTGGTGAACCCAGAGACGTACATCTTCATTTTGAGGTATTGCAAATCACTTTGGTGCTAATAGATAATTTACTGTGGGTCTTGAAAGATGACCAACAATTATGAAAATCTTTGGCCTGTGCTAAATATTGGCAGTCCTAAACTGGCCATGAATGAGTTAACAAACGTTTATGAAACTGAGACCTTTGTGTTCAACACGATAACCTTCACAAATTATCACCACTTTTATGATTTTTGAAGCGTAAATCTGATGGCCAAAACCCACAGATTTTCAGAAAACACTTAAAAAGTCATAGTGTTAAATTGTGAAGATGATCTTGCTGAACACAAAGGTCTTTGTTTCATAAACTGTTGTTAAGCACAGACGTTATTTCAGTCATTTAACCAAAATCCCCATAGAAAAACACCATTGACTTCCAGACGGGTTTTAGGACTCATCCCTGCGGCTCCATAAAGACAGAGAAATAACTCCATGTCTCTGTGTGTGTGTGTGTGTGTGTGTGTGTGTGTGTGTGCCGGTACGTGAGCGTGTGTGTGTGTGTGTGTGTGTGTGTGTGTGTGTGCATATGTGTGTGTGTGTGTGTCTCTGTGTGTGTGTGTGCCGGTACGTGAGTGTGTGTGTGTGTGTGTGCGTGCATGTGTGTGGCGTGTGTGTCTCACGGTGGTGATGCCCTTGTGCTCTGGGCTGTGGAGGAAGGGGCAGGCCAGGAGGCGGAGCTCCCTGAGGTTGGCCATCATGCTGTGGGCTCCGCCCTCCTCCGTCAGGCTGACGTCACACTGGAAGGAGGCCACCAGCGAGGGGGCGTCGGCCCGCAGCAGGTCGGCCACGAACACCACCTCCGGGTCGACCACGACCGCCCGCAGCCGCGTCCGCTTCCACTGCTGCTCAGGGGCTGAACATTCAAAATCGGTGAGATGAAAAAGTGAATTGCGATGCTTTCCCCCCCAAACTGGCATTGATGTCTTACTGGCGTTGGAGGCGGAGCCTCCGCAGGGCGTTGGGTGTCTTACCGGCGTTGGAGGCGGAACCTCCGCGGGGCTCGGCCAGCTGTTTCAGAGGCGGGACATCAGAGCGGGACATCAGAGCGTGTTAATGTACTACTATATTATTATTATTATATATATATTATTATATTATGTTAATGTGGTCACTTACTAACTTATGAAAACCTGGCTCGTAAATATTACTGTCTAGGAATTGTTATTAGGGCCAATTTTCGACCTAGCTTACAATTAGCTATACGCCATCACCTAGTTCTTACCCTACGTGATGCATTCAACTTGATTATATGCCTCACTTGATTATGTGTTTGTGAGTTTAACCAATTCAGTTGTCTAGGGCCAAGGTTTGTATCTTTTTACTGGACTCTGTGTTGTTGTTTTATTTATTTTATTTTATTCGTTTATTTGGCAGGGACAAAAACATTAAACCCCATAGGCTACTTTCCATCTGGAGTCCCTGCGCAGGTGGATACAAAGGCCATTCAGAGTTAAAGGTTGTTTGCTGACGTATGTGGAGTGGACTGCATTAGCTAACGTTAGCTAATGTTAGCCTGTGTGGATCTTCTTCTTCGCTGGTGTATTTACTGTATTCTGTATTCACCTTTCTTTCCATCAAGCAATCAATAATTAAACTCCTACTCCACTAATAGTAATAATAATAGTACAAAAAAACAGAGTATAAAATCATTAAATTAGATATCAAATTAAATAAAAAAGTAATGGGTAACACTAAAGGGTACCTTATTTCAGAGTTAGTTGATGTTTAATAAGTATTAACTAACCTTTAATTAACAGCCTTGGTCATAAACTTGCTCTAACCTTAACCTCAGTGAGGCCATGCCTCAAACCAACCTCAATACCTTAGTTAACATGAACAGCATAAGTAATGATTACTACACATTGGTTAACTGTTAATTAAGGATTCGTTATCGCTATTTAAGCAGAGGTCTCACCTGGAGCTGACGCGGGTCATGGCAGTGCGCAGGTCGTCCAGCGTGCAGCCGCTCAGCACGGTGCTGAGCTCCATGCTGCCGTCGCTCAGCAGCTTCCCAGACGCCTGCAGCTTGTGGAGGGCCAACTCCCCCAGACGCAGGCTCTGCTGCCGCAGGCCCAGCCCAGGGGACTGCAGGGAGGGCAGGGGAGAGAGCAGGCCCAGCCCAGGAGACTGCAGGGAGGGCAGGGGAGAGAGCAGGCCCAGCCCAGGAGACTGCAGGGAGGGCAGGGGAGAGCGATGGTGAAGGGTCAGACATCATGGGACAGATTCATAGACGTATGAAAACATATGGACTGAGTCACTTGCAGGCTAAAGGTGAGAATGATCCCTCTGTTCTTACCAGAGCCAGAGACTCACCTGTTTGGGGGCGTGGCTGTACAACACCAGAGCCAGAGACTCACCTGTTTGGGGGCGTGGCTGTACAGCACCAGAGCCAGAGACTCAATGTTGAAGTTGAACTTGACAGTTTCCTGAGGCTCCTCCTCCTGATCGCTGATGTCACTCTGCTTCTCCGCGCCGCCTGAGGGCAACATCACACACAGTTTACAGCCAGATCTTCTCGCGCGCGCGCGCACACACACACACGTGCGTGTGTGTACCTGTGTGTGTGTGTGTGTGTACCTGTGTGTGTATATGTTGTGATGTGTAGGCTCTCTGCCTGTGTGGATGCAGCAGGGGCTGGGCTCTCAGCCTCTCCCAGGTTCTCCATCAGGATCCTCAGCAGAACCTTCAGGTCGTCCTGACTCAGCGCCACCTGGAGGCGCAGGAAGCACAGGAGGTACAGCTTTTAGCCTGCTTTCTCCCCACGACTTTCACTTTTAATCCAGAGGTTTAATCATGCTTCAGTCCATAGTTTTCCTCTTCAGGTAAAAATGTACGGAAGCCATGAGAGGCAATTGAGAACACAAATCTGGGAATCCATTTTCCAAGTCTGATCTAACTAATGTAGTTTAGGCAGCATTAAGTTCAATTGTCTTTTCTTTTTTCATCGGTGAAGTAGGGGGGGAAATGGCATAACTTGCTAACACAATGTATGTACCTTGGAAGAAGAAATTGATGCTTTCAGTCCTATGTAGAACATGGTCTAGTGGCGCACTCTTGTGGTCGAGAGGTATTACAGCGACATACATTTAGAAACATGCGCCTGACAAAAAAAAGGCAAATATCCCCCCGCTTGTTACATATATTATTTTATTTTATTATTATTTGAAGGAAGTTAGATTTTTTTTCTTTTCTTAATTGCCTGCCAGGGCTTCCATAAAAAAAACTTTGAATCATCCACTAGAGCTACAGGCTGTCAACAGACATACCAACTGATCCAGCTAAACTAACTAAACACCGTCAGAGTCAAGCTGTCACCGTACAGGAGGGTACAGATCGTACCTTCAACGGCTGCAATGTGGACCGTGTGCAAAAACAAGAGCACAGGAGTTAGTGACAGGCTGTAATTATGCAAACACCCAGAAGGTCCCTTCAGTGAGTGTAGAAATATATACATATTAATTCCAGGGCCGTGTGTGTGTGTGTTTGTGCGTGCGCGCGCGCGCGTGTGTGTGTGTGTGTGTGTGTGTGTGCGCGTGTGTGTTGTGCGCGTGTGCGCGTGTGTGTGTGTGTCCTCCGCATATCTCCCCATTTATCACGGGCTTTAAGGTTTAGCACAAACTGTAAAAATCTAACTCACCACTGTGTTCTCTACCAGAAAGTGGGCTGGCCATCCCTGACTCTACGTAGGCTGAGTCACTGGTATCTTTTTATTTATAAGGCGATATTAAAACAACTCCCAAATTATTTGTGTACATACATTGTCCAGCAGAGCAACAACAATTACTCTTTATGCTCACAAAACCTGTTTTTATTGAATGTGAAAAGGGCTCGTACAGAGTATGGTAAAAAGGCGTTTTAGTTCTCAGCACCGATGGCATGGAATGAGCTCCAGAAGGACCTGAAATTGCAGGAGCTGGTCTCATTAAATGTTTTTAAAACGATGGTTAAAGGTAGGGAGGCCAGTGAAAGTTGCAACTGTTTTTTTTCTTCATAGTTGAACTTGCTTTTATGAATGACTGAATGTATGTGTACCATGTAGTGTAGTAATGTTATGAGATGTTTGTTGTGGCGTCTGCAACTTGTATAATTGTATGCTGCTTTTCTTGGCCAGGTCCCTCTTGAAAAAGAGATTCTTAATCTCAATGAGGCTAACCTGGATAAATAAAGGTTAAATAAAAAAATAAAAAAATCTCTGCAATCATTCGTCCGATCGACTTCAAAACTTGGCGGGTGCGCTGCTGGGGACCGGATGGGGTGCAGTCCGGAATTGTGTGTAATTCGGGCATGCACATAGTCATAGGTAGTGGCTATCAGCCAAATTGTTCTCTTAAACATCGCTATCGGCGCAGAATTTTGCAATCGGTGCGTCCCCAAATTGAAATGTTATGTATTAACATTAACCATAACAACAAGTTAGGTAAAGCAATATTTTAGTGGGTTTGTGGAATGTATTGTGCAAGTCTAAATGTCCCAACGTGTTGTTTAAACGCTCTGAGCAATAACATCGTCTCGGTAGCGTCCATGCTGCTTCCACATTACGACTTAACAGCTCATGAACCCACTGAAGTCAGAAGCTTGAGGATTTCCCAACTCGGGAAATGGGACCATCTGAATCCAGCATTAAACCCTGTCTGTAAAGCAGATGTCCCTCACAGGACAATAACGATGTGAAGTGAACTGAAGGTTCCTCAGCCGGCTGTAGACCCGCTCGTACCTTCATGGGCTTCAGGTCTCCGTCAATCTCCACGACTGCCATCTTGTGGTACCAGGAGGCGGCCAGGTTCCTCTTGATGCTCAGCGTGAGGTTGAGTGGCTCCAGCAGCTCCGAGCTGGGCCCGCCTGACGCCACAGGGTCCATGCAGATCCTGCAGAACCACAAACCAACAAACCAGTGAGACAGTCTCTTGCTGAATCCAGAAGCTAGGGCTGGGCAATAGATGGATAGTATATGGATATGGTGATATCAGACTAGATATGGGGCTCTATTCTCCCACAGGCCATCGGCGCTATTACGGGCCTTAACCGCAAAAAAACGTGCCTTGCGCCTGTTTCGGCAAGATAGCAATAGGCTTTAGGCTGCCAAATGCGCTTTAGGCCGAATGGGCGTGGCGCAGTCCCAAAGTGGGCGTGTCGGCGCTAAATACCAGCCTAGTCATATCTTGGGAGCTGGCCTACATTTAGCGCTTTGCGCTTTTGAAAAGCAGGCCTATTCTTTGCCTTCACTGCTTCTTCTCTGTCACCCTTCTCTCTCTCTCTCTCTGAGTTCCCAGCATGCATTGTGTTTCTTCATTTCGCTACTAAATAGCCACCAAATGAGCCAAAATAGATATAAAAGGTAGTTCTAAATTAATGTGTAATGGTAACACAGCCTGCCATTGTCAGCATTTCAATATTGGACCAAATAAAACCTCGAAATGAAAACACCACCCTATGTGAAACATATATGTCCTCCTGGGCATATATATACCCCTTGTCGAGTTAACGTGATTTAGAGAAGTAACAGCGGAACGCGCTTCGGAACGCGCTTCTAATGGCATCTGCTATACTGTGATGTTGGTCCAATAACTTGGCCCTATTTCACATTTAGTTTTACAATAAAAACACATTTATGCAATGACTTGACATAATGTAGGGTATATTTATGTGCATCATCCTTCCTGCAGCAGGCGAGAGAAAATGATATCTTTCTGGACAAACTTTCACCAATCTAATAGGCTATATTTTTCTAGCTGATGCATAGAACATTATTTTCACTTTGATCTTGCTATAGTGTAGCGTATTTACATGCTTGCAGTATTGAAACTGCAGTTAGATTGGTTTGAGAAGCATAATAATATGGAATAATAGCCTATAATGCAGACAGACAGGCTGGATGAAGGGAGGGGGGGGGGGCAGAGCGTTTGGCTTTCGTCTGGTTTTGCGGGATCACTGGAATTGGAGCTAAAAAGGCAAGCGTGCGATTCGTTTATTGCACTTATCCAATGAGCATGACGGTGCATAATTTTACGCCTAAAAGGCGTGGTTGTAATGCTTTGGGCTGCATCTAGCGCCAGCACGACGATATCAAGTGCGCCTTTCCACGCCCACTGCTTTGATCTGCGCCTGCCGCTCGGCCTAGAAACTGCGCCGATGCAACGATAGGGGCCATGGTGTTCGATTTTGGAGGTGTAGCTTCGAGAGACAGTCTCTAGTTTCCTGGCTGGGCGGGGTCCTTCGGGCCAACACTGTGTTTAACACGGAAAAATACCTCCACACTGTTCTTTGGTGAAATGTCCCTTTAATGAAAAATGCAATTTTTTCCACCGTGGTTTTTACAGAACCCAGAGCTCATCCCTGCAGAGCGACTGACCTGGAGAGTTTGAGCTGCGTCAGCTGGAGGTCCATGTTGTCGATGACAGCGGGCAGCGGGCAGCCATCCACGGGCAGCAGAGAGAAGCTATTCCCCAGCGTGATCAGACCCAGGTCCACCTCCAGCGCCTGGTGGGAGACGGAGGACTGAGGGATGAGGATGAGGGGGGCCTTCAGCCTGATGTCCATGGACAGACGGAAGCTCTTCTGGGCAAAGTCTCTGACGCTGGACGCTGCCTTCTCCGCCGCCTGGGCCGTCGCTGCACTCAGGGCCTCCTTCGCCGTCTGGAAGTTGTTGGTGAAGTTCTGAACGACAGGGCGCAAAAATAACAATGAGTTTATTTACAATAAACTACTACACCATATTGTGCGGTGGCCTGCAAAAACGCTTCACATGGTGAAAATTGATTTTCTTTTCTTTTTTATTTATTATTATTATTTTATTTCCATAAATTAGAAACTCTTCCCTATACAGTATATCACTTTTTGAATTACTGCTATAGCTCTCTAAGATCAAAGGTTATGAGTATTTTAATCTGTTATGTGTCTAAAAGTAAAACGTGGGAAAAATGGGTTTCAACATTCCACAAGAATTTTCTACAGTGGCATCCCACCAAAACCATAAACATACTTTCCCTTTTGTTTTATGAAAATAATTATTCACCGTGAGGTTCTATGGAAATGAAAGTAACCAAATCACTCAAAATCTCAAAATACCTGCATAGCGCGCCAGATGCCTAGTATATATATTTCCTCTAATATTAGCCGGGTCTCCAATAATGGCCGGGGGCATAATAACACATAAAGACCAGCCCCAAATACAGGAAAAAACTGCGATTGATCCAGGTAAACTCCTAGTGCCTGTTATAGAATGTAACTGTAGTTTGTAGTAACGTACAAGTGCCAAAAGATGGCGGCAGCTACATTTGAAGTACCATGGGGCCCATGCTGTCTCTGGAGCAAAGGCCTCATCTAAGCTAGTTTCAACTCCTTTTCAAGCTTTTACTCCTTCATGCACCTTGGTTTAAAGTTAAATAACAACATCTTTGTATTCCCAAGTGTCACCGAGTGAATTGGAGTCCTCGTGATAATTTCTGAGTCTTACATATACGGCATTTAAAACGGAAGGTGAAGGTTTTTGTTAAGAGAACAAAACATGACTTCTTCATATCCGTTTGATTTAATTTGCAAAGTTTCGACTGTAATGCTTCTCTGTCTCTATCCTCACATTGTTAGAGACACTGGACAGGTGTGATGTGGTGCGAGGCTCACCAGCAGAGACATGAAGAACTTGTGCAGGTAAACCACCTGGATGCAGCCCACGTTCAGCTTCACCCGCCCGTCCGTCTTGCTCATGTCGGCATACCCGGCGCCCTCTGTGGCGCTGGCAGTCAAACTCATGGAGAAGCTGAACACCTCGTCGCCCACGATGGAGATGGCCTGCCAGACGCAAAGATGATGAACTGAGTCAAGAGGAAAGTGTTGAGTGAAGAGTAACAGACTGAGGAGTATTTTCAGAGCAGCTAAAGTGATGAATCTGTTACACCAGTGATTCCCAGAGTGTGGGCCGTGGAGGTACTGCAGGTGGGCCGTGGAGGTACTGCAGGTGGTCCACGGGGGGGCATACCTGCCAACACTCATGATTTTTTTCCCTTTCTCCCTTTGCTTTCAGATCCTGCCCTCTGGTATGCTGCCCCTATATTTAAAACTAACAGGGACATCACTGGTCCACACTAACTCAAATTAATAACTCATTAACTCAAATCAACTCTCAATAACTGTCAAACTAGATGAATGATGAATAGTTTGACAGTTATTGAGAGTTGATTTGAGTTAATGAGTTATTCATACATTATATGTTATATTATATGTTACATTATATTATACTATTCATACATAGTCCTTAGCTTGCTCCTTGCTATTCGTGTTGCTGTAAGTTAACTCCAGGGTTCATGACAGAGTATTGGGAATGGGTGGAGTTCAGATATTGGCAGAGTATATGGATGGAAAAATATCTTGAAGCTTGGTATTCTTAAAGAGCCCAACACCAAATAGGGCAGCTATTGTCTAGAGGACATCATGTGTATCCCGTCAGTTACAGGAAAGGACTCATTCAACCTGCCTGTTCTCTTTCTTCCTTGAAAGGAAAAGTCAACCCAAACAGTAAAAAAAATAGGCTTTATATATTAGTAAAACATACTCATGCACTAATTGTGTATCAAATTCAAGCTAAAGTTGTGATTTATGGACATTTGAGCTGGGTGCCAAAACAGTGATGACACTTTTCTTTGCATACGATCCAGAGATCCACTTATTCAGTGTGATGGTCTGCAGTCTGAGGGTCCAAGGCAAAATGCTCAGCAGATCAGCAGGTTGTCAGTCTTCTCCACTCCAGGGAGCACAGCAAACAAACGGAAACAGAAACAAGACATCTGAACCACAAATTCTTTCAGACATACCTGTGGTGCTGCACTCATTCATTTAGGGTGTGTCTCGAACATCAAAAAGAGCTTTTTTAAGCTACAAACAAAAGGACAATCCAAGCACTCCAAATATAAAAATATAACCACCAGGAAGTAAATATTTAAGAAGCATTTATTGTAGGCTAGTGGCTGAATCATTAGAAATGCCAACATGTTTCGACCCAATTTTTTCGACCCTTAAATGTTCGTGGGTCAGGGTAGTATGCTATGCCTTCTGCATGTTCATCTCCAAGATTGGATTATGATGAAGAAGGGGGAGGGTCCATAGTGTAGTATTTTAAATTAAATCCAAGTTTTTTTTAAAGGTTTTGGTCTGAGTGAAATGTTATGTGGTCTCTCCTGTTTCTAAATATATCTGAACCGTTTGGGTTGACCAAGTAAAACTATTTGTATAAGCATTTTACGAAATGTCTATGAGAAAATAAATGGGGGATGAAAATCTCTGGTACAGTGCTGAAGCAGGAAGTGACGTTCACTTTGGCTCTCTAGCATCCAGTGTTGGGGGTAACTCATTACAAAAGTAACATATTACATGTAAGATATTAATTTGAGCAGTAACTCAGTAATATAACATTACTTATAGGATTTCAGTAATATTATACCAGTTACTTTGTCAAGTAACTCAAGTTACAAATTTAGTTAAAAAGAAATAAATCAAAGCACATATTTAAAAAAGATACAATCATTTCCTAATCAAACTGTTTGTTTTTATGCAAATGACCACTATAGATGACAATAAAAAAGGAAAATAATAACATTTAGAATTTTGGATTGTTTACACTGACTTCAAGGCGGTTGAATTTATTTGTCGGGATGGTTCCGGGGCATCGTTGTCATTCTGCTGCTGCTGTTGTTTTGGTAAAAGTAATGCAAAAGTAGTGAAATATGTAACGAGTTACTCTACACAGACAGTAATATTGTAAAGTAACTTATTACTTTCAAATGAATTGTAAAGTAACTTATTACTTTCAAATGAAAGTAACTAGTAATATGTAGTATATTACATTTTGAAAGTAACTTTCCCAACACTGGTAGTATATTACATTTTGAAAGTAACTTGCCCAACACTCCTAGCATCACAGTGATGAAGAAAAATACACAGAAAACACAAGATGCTAAAGCTGGCCAGAGATATACCCACCCACTCATTTGATTCCATCTGCAACAGGATCCCAGGAGTCTAGTCTGTTTAAAGCACTTGACAGGCAGCCGATGGAGGCACAGCTGAAACCAAAGAGAGCTGCAATGAGTGAAAAGGCTCCAATCAGTTGTCATGGTGGTGCCATTTTTACCTTCCTCAACATGGTCATACTTATTTTTGCCACTAGAGGGAGGCAAGCGCTAACAAAGTCAGTCTCACAAAAAGGAACATGAAATAAAATCCAACAATTTGCTCCAGAATGGCATGCATTTGTAACAGTGCGTACACAGTAATTTTTAATTACATTAGTGTCAAGCTGCTCACTCAAAAGTTACATGAGAGCAGTGCAGAGACTTAGTTACTTACTTAGACTTAGCTGACAGTGCGATGTCATAGAGGAGGTCTACCCGAGCATGTGCATATGGTTTGTGCCGACACCTTGGACACAGGGGTGTCCAGTGTCCAATTTGTAAAGGCTATGCAGTCCAGTGAACAGTATTTATCTATTTAGATAGCTACTGAGAAGAACGTTCTCTATGTTATTGGAACAGTTATTGTCATAATTTGTATTATAGAGCTTTGTTTAAACTTTAAATGCTTAACTTCGTTTCTGTAGTGGAGAGAACAAGGGACTAGGTGCTAGTCAGGGGTTTTGTAACCAAGTTCACGCCGGTGTGCCGGCCAGGACACCACTTAAAGCCTCCGGCCGGGTATGAGTAAGAAACAGCTGAGAGAGGATGCTGTTTCAGTCCTTCTTTACTGGTATTTGCAAACAACATATACAGGTGGTGAGTCAGGGATATCTTTGAACAGTTGTGGTTTTCTATAAAGAAAAGAATAACAAAAAATTAAATGAGTGATACCAAATATAAATAAATCCCATTAATATCCCCATCTGCATAAATACTATTACTCCCCTTATCATTACAGAACCAGAAATAAACGACATTGACTTATTAATAGGTTTCCAAAAACATATTAGCTACTGGTCCTTTTACTGGTGAGACCTTTATTCTGAAAATCCACACTTCCTGTTGCAGTTAACTATCCGAGCTTAACCTCGATATAAATGCAGGCATCAATAATAACCTCGGAAGGCTCGCTCCATCACAGAACATCACTCCACACAATACCAACAACAGGCAATAAAGAATAGCCTACAACATAAGAACATGCCCAGGACAATAATATTTACACTCCAACTTTGGGGCCTTTTCTACAGTTTCACTGTGTAAATGTATCATTTTTCAATGGCTTCTGTGTGCTCTAGGCTTGTGTAAAAAGGCTCTTTTACTTTGAAAAACGCCCACCGGAAATGCTTATTGTTGCTGCCTTTCCAGGCAATCAAAGCACGAGGGCGGGAGCGTTCGTCACTTCTAGGCGCTAAACTGGATTCATTCCCGCAGACAGACGCCCAGAGCGGAGCACAGGAGCGGATAAACGACACTACAGAAGCGTCTTTCAGTGTGCTGCTTGGGAGAGATAGTCGAGCGAGGCACTGCGAGGCACACCTCCGGCACAGGCACCGAGGTATGGGGAGAGAGCTGCAGCTGGGGGGTCGGGGGTTACTTTTCTATAACTTTGCACCATTTATTTCTCTAAAAAAGTAATGTTATTTAATGTAGCTAATGTTGGATAGGTCATTGGTTTTCTAGCCGGTTTTCTAGCCGCTAGACTAATCAGTCATTCTTCCTTCAGAGTCTCGGATGCGCGGTGGGAAACTACGGAACCTTTTGGAGTACCATGGCCCCGTAGGGTTGGATAGCAACATTGTGTCTGAGGTAGGTACAGTTTTATTGTGATTGATAAGGTGTATATCGCGTGAAGCCATTGCTGCCGACATCCCAATGAGGGATCAGCCGAGCAGCATTTTGGTAAACAAACCGCAACACTGGGCGGCAACAGCAATGGAACCCTATGGAGCACAAGTGGCCCCAAGCGTGAGTGTCTGACTCTAGCCAGTCTTATATTTAAACACTGTGACAGTTCACACAACTTTAACATGACATTATACATCAAACTCTTGAGCTACTTCTGCTCTCACTCAGAATGTCAAAATATAAGCGATGTGATGTATAGTTTTTGAGATATTAACGTTTGTTTGGCACAACTCATACTATTAACTGCCGCGGGGTTCCGCATTTCTGGGTGGCAAGTGACGTCACGCTGATTCGTCCTATAGGACCCGCGCATCCGAGACTCTGAAGGAATAATGACTGATGAGTCGTGTGTTGAGGCTAGTGGGTTTCAAACTTTTTGTGGCTAATGCACACCAAAGGTCAAGCCAAAATCTCAACGCACACCTGTATTAATATCCATGCAAAACAATCTGTAAATGCTTTTTATTTACTAGTTACCAAGCATATTTAACAAAAATAATTCAAGAATTAATTTGAAACTTAAAATGACATCAAACCAGCAACATAGCCTACCATTTCATCAATCCACTTAATTGTTTAAGCAAGATATCTGCAAGGAGACGTTTTTGGTGTGTCCCAGGCGTAACTTTAACAGCTACCTGTTTTGAATGGAGAGAAACACCTGTTTTGAATGGATGATTCTGTACAGCTAATTTACTATACAAGTATTGTGGACCACTCACTAGGAGTTATGAGACACAGGGCCCTATGTTCCGACAGGCGCTATCCTAAGGTGACCAGATTTCTCAAATGAAAATTGGGGACATTTTCAGGTCCGGTAGGGGGGCCCAGGGGGGGCTGTGCCCCCCAGCTTTTAGAAAATTGTGTACATTTTACAGTAAAATGCATCAATCTGGTGCACTTTGAGAGCAAAAGTAAGAGGCTAGATCTATGAAGAACTTTGTGATTTTTCAACAATTGAAAAAGAAGCAGTTTACAATGGTTACTATTTATCTGGCACATTTTACCACAAATTAGACTATGGTGGCCTAGGTAATTAATGGGAAATACTGGTGTGTTGTGTAGAGTGGCAGGAACATAGAGAGGGACAACTTCTCTCTTTGACCTCACCAACTGGTGGATCATTTATTTCCACAAAACAAAAACCATCTGCTGCATACCATCCGGTCTGCTTAGAACACTGCATAGCTAAAACTAAGGAATTCAAAGCATGTACTGTACAGATCCCTTCCAAAAAATTAGAATATCATGGAAATAACATGGATGACCGTGGGCTTCAGCGGATTGTCAAGCAAAGACGATTAAAAAATTTGGTGGAGATTCAGAGGGAGTGGACTGAGGCTGGAGTCAGTCGTAACTGAGAAGTAACTGCTGATTTTCTTCACACTATTCTAATTTCTTGAAATACTGTTTTTCCATGATATTTTTTGGAAAGGATCTGTATATCCTCACTCCTTTATCTATTAGCATACACTATCAGCATTGATTAGATGGCATTAGTAGACATTTCCTTAATGTTAATGCACCAAAAAAATACAAATAAAAAATAGGGCTGGGCGATATGGCCTCTAAAGAATATTGCGATGTCTTTCGGCTATATCGCGATACAACGATATATATCTCGATATTTTTTAAATCTCTCATAAATGCTCAATTTAACCCTTCAGGGTTCATACACATTTTGACCAATGGATTTCCATGACTTTTCCATGACTTTAAACCAAATTTCCATGACCAAACATTTTGTAAAGTCTCGTGTAAGAAAGGGCAGATGTAGTGAGCAAAGAAGGATGATTTAATATTCCATAGCTCTGACCTAAGCAAATCTGACATCACTATTGTGAACACAAACAACACTTCTGATATAATATGATTGTTTTAGTAAAGTGTATCACTCAATAGTCAATACAAAAAATAATGGCTTTTATAGAACCAAAAGCCTAGCTGCTTAGTCTGCAGATAAAACATAAAAGGCATACCGTAAAACTGCCAATAAGGGCCCGGGCGTTTATTATGCAGAATCGAGTTTGACCCCAGGCGGTTAAAGGAGACCAGGCGGCAATTGGGGGGAGGCGGTTATTTCTTTATTGTACCAAATGGACCCAGGCGATTATTATTTTTTGTACAGAATTCCTGGTCAGAAGTATTAAAAAGTATCAAAATGCTCAGTAACAGTAGAGGGTGGGTACAGGCAGTTGTGAACATGCCTCTAAATGTACCTAGTGCAACAAATATATAAAATAAAATACAGTACGGTAATGCTCAGTAACAGTAGAGGGTGGGTACAGGCAGTTGTGAACATGCCTCTAAGTCTAAATGTACCTAGTGCAACAAATATATAAAATAAAGGTAGTAACATGCAACAATTAGTGCAACAAATGTACCGTATACTGTAAAATACACCATACCGTACAGTACAGTAATACAAAAAATAAAATACAGTATCCTCTTTCTTTCTTTTTAAATAAAACAGCACCTATCGGTAAAACAAAACAAAGAGCAGCAATAAAATTCAAGTATGGTAGACCTCCCTCACACACAAACAAACCACAATTGTAATATGGCCTCTAGTCCTCCTCCTCCTCCTCAACCACACCCTCATCATCCTCTTCCTCAATCAACAGTTCATTATTGAACTCCTCTTCCTCGTCCACTTCCTCGTCCACCTCATCAACCTCCTCCTGCCCCCTTGCCCTCCTCAGCATCTCCCTTCCTGCCTCACATGGCATCCCTGGCTTGAAACAGTGGATCTCTCCATCCTCGCTGCCATCAGCCGTCAGCCCACACACCTTGAAGGATAATACAATCAGCAAATTAATTACCATGTACTATGTACTAGGCTACCACGTACACACACACACACACACACACACACACACACACACACACACACACACACACACACACACACACACACACACACACACACACACACACACACACACACACACACACACACGTAGCCTACCTTGAATGATTTCTTCACCATGGCTACATCCAGCATGTCCCAAGCTCTCTGGACCCAGCTCACCAACAGACGATGGGAAGGGGCTCATAAGTTCCCCCCCCGGGTGTACTCTTTGTCAGTGTCACCAGCCATCCAGTCATCATAAGATGCTTTGAGATGGGCTTTGAATGGTTGGTTCCACATGACATCTGGTGCCTGGATGTGTTTGGTACACCCCCCAGGGATCACAGCTGATTGGATCTTGTATCCTCCTCTTCTCAATTCAGCCTTGGTCGCTTGGCTGATGTGGCATCTGTATGAATCCCACACAAGGAGCCGCTGCGTGAAGCTGAATCTCCCGACGACTTTCTGCAGCCAGTGTGTTGTTAAATCGTCATTCATCCACCCATTCTTCGATGATGCTATGACAACACCAGCAATGCTCTGCATCGCTTTGACATCCCTGACAGCAGCCTTAAACACCACGTAAGGCTTCAGCTTAGTGCCGTCTCCCTTGGCAGCCAACACGACAGTCAGATGGCTCTTCTCATGGCCTGTGCTTTTCAACGTTACCGTCTTGGCCCCTCTTTGATTCACTGTGCTCGATCCGACCATATCGAACCACACGGCCGTTTCATCCATGGCTATGATGTCTTTAGCCTGGATCTTCTTGCTCTCAATCATTCGAGTTGAAAACACAAGGAAATTAACAAGCTTCTCCGTGTCCGTACTCTCGTCCTTTTGGGCCACGGTGGTACGTCTCCTCACAGAAAAGTTGTTACGCTTGAGGAATTTATCCACCCAACCGCCACTGGCATGGAACACTTCCCCGTCTAGCTTGTCAGTTGCAGAAGCGTAGATCTCCTTGGCTTTTGCCCTGATCATTTTCCTTGAAACTCTGTTGCCACACGCTCGCCTCTGATAGATCCAGTCATGCAGTTTCACCTCCACTTCCTCGCTGGCCTTCTTCCGCCCTGCTCCACTCAAACAAGCCCGCTTGGGGTTCCCCTCGGCCAACGTTACAAGTTCGGCTTTGTTTTTCTTGGCTGCAGCCTCACCAGAGGTCTGCTGTGCATATGCCACCGCTGCCAGTTTGAACTGAACATCGTACTTCTTATTCTTTTTCTTTCCTAGACCTTGAGGTGCATTTTGCTGCATTCAGATCTGCGTTGTCGGTTTCGTCTGCACTGACATTAGGTGACTTGTCTGTGTCTGTGCTAACGTTAGGTGTGTCTGTGCTAACGTTAGGTGTGTCTGTGCTAACGTTAGGTGTGTCTGTGCTAACGTTAGGTGTGTCCGCCATTGTAGCTTGATAGCTCTCATCTTGTGTGTTCGGTTCGGACTTCTTCGTGTGTTCGTTCTTCTTCGTCGTGTGATTACCGTAAATGTTGTTGTAGAGGGGCATGCCCCTCTAACCTTAGATTCAAGATTCAAGATTCAAGATTCAAGATTTTTATTGTCACTCCATGGTACAAGTATCACGTGTGAAATTCTTGTGCTGTAGACTCCGTTTACGACATAGTACAAATATAACAATGAGTGCAAAAACAATAAGCAATAAGGCAATAAGCAATAAGCAACAATAAGCAATAAGGCAGTGTAGTGATAAGACAGTCCGAGACAGTGGCATATTCACTGCACATAGGTGCACCTTACATGTCATGTGCATACGTTAGACGTGCTTAAACATTTTAAATTCGACGTATTTGACATACAGGTGCAAATAGCATGTACCTTATTAAACATACAATTAAACATTAGACATACGTAATGGTAGCAGCTGCAGTACGGTACGGTACGACTACTACACTATTTGTGTATGTTAAGGAGTCTCGTGGCCTGCGGGAAGAAACTGTTCCTCAAGTGATTTGTGCGTGCTTTTGGAACCCTGTATCTCCTCCCTGAGGGTAGCAGGGAGAACAGGCTGTTGTGGGGATGGTTTGTGTCTTTGATGATCTTCAGGGACCTCCTGAGGCACCGCTGGTTATACAGTTCATGCAGTTCTGGCAACTCACATCCTGTTACGTGCTGGGCCGCGCGCCTCACCCTCCGTAGCGCCCTGCGGTCCATGGTGGTACAGTTCCCGTACCAGGTGGTGAAGCCGCCAGTCAGCAGGCTTTCAATGGTGCCTCTGTAGAAGTCCCTGAGGATTTCTTTCCTTAGCCCAAATTTCTTCAGGCGCCTGAGTCCGTGTATTCGCTGTTGGGCCTTTTTGACAACAGTGGCGGTGTGACCGGCCCAGGTCAGGTCCTGGTGGATGTTGACTCCCAGGTACTTGAAGCTGTCCACCCTTTCCACCACTGTGCCGTTGATGGTGATTGGGGGGTGTGCGCCCCCCCCTCTCCTGTAGTCCACAATGATCTCCTTGGTCTTGGAGACGTTCAGAGAGAGGTGGTTGTCCTGGCACCATTGTTCCAGGGCCCTCACCTCCTCTCTGTAGGCCGTCTCGTCGTCCCCCGAGATCAGCCCCACGACTGCTGTGTCGTCTGCAAACTTCACGATGGTGTTTGAGGTTTGAGTCGCCACGCAGTCGTGGGTGTAGAGGTCGTACCAGAAGGGGCTGGAGCACCCCTGGGGCGCTCCTATGCTGATGGTCAGTGGGGAGGAGGTGAGGTTGCCCACCCTCACCACCTGGCGGCGGTCTGTCAGGAAATCCAGGATCCAGTCGCACATTGCCGTGTTTAGTCCCAGATCCCTGAGCTTGCGTACCAGCCTGGAGGGTACTATGGTGTTGAATGCTGAGCTGTAGTCCACGAACAGCATTCTTACATATGTGTCCTTCCCCTCCAGGTGGGACAGGGCGGTGTGGAGCACGTGTGCTACTGCGTCCACTGTGCTCCTGTTGGGGCGGTATGCGAATTGTAGCGGGTCGTGGTCCGTAGTGTGGGGCGTATCTTTGATATGACCAGCTTTTCAAAGCACTTGCTGGCTATTGGCGCGAGGGCTATTGGGCGCCAGGAGCGGGAGGAGAGAGGCGGGGTGGCAGGGGGGGGAGAGAGGGGGGGGGGGGGGGGAGGGGGGAGGAGAGAGGGGGGTGGTGGTGGTGAGAGGTGGCTGAGGGAGGAGGGGGGTAGGAGAGGAGGGGGGGGGGGAGGGGAGGCGCTCTGGCAGAGCGGTCGAACCTGGCGTAGAACGCGTTGAGTTCGTCTGGCAGGGTGGGAGACGCGTTGGCTTTTTGCTGTTTTTCTCCTTTAGTGTGTGTATTGGGATAACTGAAAAGAAAAAATCTAATAATCGCTCCCGGCTGTTATGGGAAGACCGGCGCTTATGTGCAGAATTGAGTTGGACCCCCTGCGGTTATTGAGACTCGGCGGCAATTGGGGGGAGGGCCCCTATTAGAAGTTTTACGGTAGTAATTTAGACTCTTATTGGCATGACGTTACCGGCAACATATAAGCTGTCTGAATTTTGCATTGGGGCCAGTTCTATAGTGAGGCATGGAAAGCCTCACTATACGCCATCATATCTGTGTCGTTTCACTTTTGACTGAAAAATGATGCCTCTAGATTAAAGAAAAGACACTATGTGATCTTGACTTTTATGTAAATGTGCGCATTCGTTTTCCTTATAGATCATGACTGCCCCGCAGCTAGCTACGTTAGCTTCACGTTACCTTGCATGTAACGTTAGCGTTAGTTGCTTTTGGAGACACAAACCCTGGACGTTTCATTTTGAGTAATGCATGAGGTTCTCTATTGTTTACGCCAGCGCTGGGAGTATGAAGTGCTTTAAATGCAGGGATTTTGGTCACAACAAGCTTGTGGAGCGCTGCCTGCTGAACTAGGTAGCCACAACCAGCTAGCTAACGTTATCCACCACAACAGCTAACGTTAACGCCAAACAAATCCGCTGCCTCCTCCCCACGTTTGGTTTAGCGTAACGCCAGCTCAGACTTTCCCCTAATCCCAGAAACCTTGCGGGACATGTATTGCAAATTGCAATAGTGGTTTTGTCATCATTTGAAACTGTCAACAGCCACACTGGAGGCGGCCATGTTTCGCCAGCTGCTCGGGTTGGTTGCTGGGGACGGGTGTCTCTGATGCGGTTTGACGCGTTTGACGTATCCATGTGATTCCCCCTCCCTTCCTGAGTGTGACAGAGCTCTCCCTTGAGAGGGAGAGCTGACAAGAGGAAACGTGAAGCGAGTCATGCCGGCGGCTTAAGTTATAAACAATGCGTGACAATTATACTCACACAAACTCTTTAAGACACTCCCCCACGGCAAGAGACTGAGGTCTGCCAAGACCAGAACCACCCGCCACAAGACCGCCATCAGCCTCACCAACAAGGCCCGAAAACCCCTTCCGCCAAGGGCCTCACAAACAACCCCCCCCCCACACACAAACTCTGTGTGTGGGGGTAACTGACTGGTAAATTGATGTAAATTCCCTGCACATTGATGCCCATTTAACTTAGCCTGTAAATTTCATGTACATTCAATTCAACTCTTATCTAACTCTGACTGTAAATTCATGTAAATCCACTGCCTATTTATGATGAAATGAAATGAATGAAACGGAGACAATAGTATGTGAAATACTTGGCTAACATACTAAATAAATTAGATTTGTAATATACTTATACAGTACCAACCTAATTAATCTGTATATTTCTCAGAAGAATGTATTTTCTTCAGGATTGCTCTGTCTTTGGCCAGCTTCTCCATGAACTCCTGGCAGGTGAGGTTGAAGTTGGTCTTCACAATAAGCATGGCCTTGATGGTAGGAACAGTGAACCTATTTCTTGCTGTTGTCCATATATCATTCATTTGGGAGAACACTCGCTCGACTGGTGCATTGCTTCCAGGTAAGCACATGATAACACATGCTAATCTAGCCAGGTTAGTGTGTGGGATATCATTCTGTTGGAAGTGGGTAACCACTGTGCTCCATCTCTCACTAAGCGGTGTCTCAGATCTTTTCCATTCTTCAAGCGATCCCCCTTTTAGGAACTCTTGCAGGGCAGTAACCTCGTCAAACAATGCATCCTCATTGATGGTCACATTGGGGCATTTTTCCTGCAGTGTGGCTGCTGCCTTCTGGATCTCTTCATCATGGGCCATTTCCTGAGGGGGGGCTCGGCGGGAATGACCCCCACAGGTATAGAGGTTCCCTTCATTGGACTTGCCGCTGGTGCTTATGGGCCTCTGCCAGCCCCCATTCATGGCTCTGGGTCAGGTGGTTCTGAAATGGCTGTCAGTTAAGACAGTGCTGTTGCCACTAGGGCCGTGCACGTTCGCCAAGTAACCAATGTCGTGAATATAGAATGATAGTTACATATATAACTATGGATCTCTGAGGCCATGTTCAGACTAGGAGGCCAAATCCGATTTGTGAACTTTAATGACCTATTAATGATTCTATCCATATTGGTTTTATGAGTCTGGGTGCTCCAAGTCTCATTTGTGTCACTTGTCCCAAACCACATATGTGACAGCTGCTGGCGTTTTGACCCACAAGTAGGCCGAGGTCATTTTTCAGTTTTTTACAGATTCTGAAATGGCAGACTGTAAGCTTTCAAATGATGTGTCACACATTGTAATCTGAAAAGAATTGAAGGAGATAATGGCCCCTATCTTCCCACTGGCCTTAGGCACTAAACTGGCGTTAAACGCAAAAAAACACGCTTTGTGCCTGCCTCGGGAAGGTAGTATCATGTTTTTAGGCCCCGAAATGCGCTTTACGCCGAAGAGGTGGGGCGCAGTGCCGGAATAGGCCAGAATGGGCGTTTTGGCTTAAATACCGGCCTAACGCTATCTTCCCCACTGGCGTTAATTTAACGTTTAGCGCTTTTCAAAACCAGGCCTTATTCAGTGTGCATATTATTGTGCGTAATTGCGCGCAGCTCTCCTCTGCCATCTCACTCTCTCTCACTCCCTCTCGCGCGTCAGACAGGCACAATGACCGATGAAAAAAAAAAGTTGTTATACCGTAGTTTTAAGCCCGTGTCATTCAGAGGCTGTTGCATCATCCTACCTGTGCAGTGACGTGGGGGAGAAGAAAAGGTAACGAGAGAAAACGATATTCATTCTGCCCAAACTTTCACCAATCTAATCTCATCATGACATCCAGGAATAGGTTATATTTTTCTAGCCGATGCGTGTAGAACATTATTTTCACATTGATCTTGCTATAGTGTAGTAGTGTATTTACATGCTTGCTGTATTTAAACTGCAGTAAGATTGGTTTGAGAAGCATAATAATGTGGAATAATATATATGGAGACAGACGGGGATGAAAGAGGGAGGGGGGAAGCTCAGAGCGCTTTGGGCTTTTCTGATCGGATTGGATCGCTCCGTGGAATGGAACATGAAAGGGACATTGTGATTTGTTTACTGCACTTCTCCAATGAGCACCTTGTGAATAATTCTACGCTTAAAAGGCGTGGTTATAATGCTTAAGGCCACATGTAGCGCCGACATGGCCACGCCCACTAATATGGGCTGCACCTGGCGCTAAGCGCTCATTTAAGGCCAGTGGGACGATAGAGCCCATGCTTATTTGATTGTTCACACTCTGGAAAGTAAGACGCTGAGAAATCGGCCCTCAAAGTTGGAGAAGTTTTTCACACCTGAGGCAGCCAGTTAATGGGGGAGTGAACAAATAGCTGCTCATTTACATTAAAGTCCCTGGAAACCAAAATCCACAAAAACGTTCTAACTATGTTATTTAGGGTCTTATGTTAGTAATTTTGTGCCTCCGAAATTATTATACATTACTTTCAACCCAAAGCCTTAAAATCGACACTTTTCTACAAGATTCTACAAGATACTTCCTCATTGAAGAGAGCAGTGCGCGAGGTGCTAAAATGCAGGAGCTTATGACGTCATAAGCTCTATATAACCTTTGTACACGTGCGCAATCCGCACCCACCCTCCTTTTGTCCGTTCTTTGCCCCCAGTGACAGCGCTCGCTCAGTATGTCTGCCTCCCTCCCACTCTGTGCCGAGCGCTATGCTTCTCTCTCTCTCTCTCTCTCTCTCTCTCTCTCTCTCTCTCTCTCTCTCTCTCTCTCTCTCTCTTCTCTCTCCTCTCTCTCTCTCCTCTCCTCTTTTCTCCTCTCCTCTCTCTCTCTCTCTCTCTCTCTCTCTCCTCTCCTCTCCTCTCTCTCTCTCTCTCTCTCCTCTCATGTGAGAGAGAGCACAGAGAGAGACACAGCCTGATGACGCGAGGTTACTCACACATACGAGCAACGAACACACACACACACACACACACACACACACACACACGGTGTGTGCGTGTGTGTGTGTGTGTCGATCTCTCTTTCTCTCTTTCTCCGTTTCCCTCCCCCCCTCTCTCTCGCGCTCTCCGAGAGACAGAAATTTCCCTGCTGTAGACGGGACACGCCCACACAGTCCGCGGGAGAAAATACACTCTAAAAAATAATCGATTCTCATTACTTTTGCCAGACTGTCAAACCTAAATTTATATACTTTGCGACGTTCATCATCGTTCAAATTTGGCTGGTGGCTTATTAACATAGGCTCCTGTGATGTGATGAACTCAAAATGCTAAATAATAATAAAATATTTCTGGTTTCCAGGGACTTTAACCACTCCCCATCCTCTCCAGCTGATCACTGTCACTCCACTGAGACGATGAGATGATGAGATGAGATTAGATTAACTTTATTGTCCCAGAGGGGAAAATTGTCTTGGGCATATAGGGCTCTATCGTTGCAGCGGCGCAGTTTCTAGGCCGAGCGCCAGCCGCAGCGCAAAGCAGTGGGCGTGGAAAGGCGCACTTGATATCTTGGTATCGGCGCTAAACTCAGCCTCAACCATTATAACCACGCCTTTTAAGCGTAAAATTATGCATTGTCCGCTCATTGGAGAATTGCAGGGAAGAGACACACGCTTGCCTTTTAAGCTCCAATTCCTGGACAAATCCGGTAAAACCAGACAAAGCCAAGGGCTCCGCCGCCCCCCCCTCCCTTCATCCGGTCTGTCTATCTCCATATATAGGCTATTATTCCATATTATTATGCTTCTCAAACCAATCTAACTGCAGTTTCAATACTGCAAGCATGTAAATACGCTACACTATAGCAAGATCAAAGTGAAAATAATGTTCTAAATGCATCGGATAGAAAATTATATAGCCTATGGCTGGATGTCATGAGATTAGATGAAAGTTTGGGCAGAATGATATCGTTTTATCTCTTCTCCCCCACTGCACGATGCAACATCCTCTGAATGACACCTATCACTTTTACTGGATCTGATTACTTTATTCTATTTTATTTACAGGATTTTATTATTGAGTAATTGTATTTTATTTGGCCTATATATGCCTCCCCCCCCCACCCCCTGCCCACAGGCACTGACAAATATGTTAATTCTCAATAAAATCTTCAGTAATCAATCAGAGTGGCTTTAATAGCCAGATTGGCAGCAGCTGGCGCAGTGTGGTCAATATGGCAGACCAAAACCGCTCCACTAAATTCACAGCAGAGGAGAAGATGGTGCTGGCGACTCAGGTGATATATCTGTCCACCATTCATTTTGAATAGCTACAAAACAACTCTTTACTTAAGTCGTTTATTCATCTATCCATCCAGGTTCAAATGTACCATCGCGCACTGTTTGGGGAGGGGAATTACTCGCGCCGGGAGGGCGATATGCGCTGCGGCTTGTTCAGCACCTCGGACAGCGCCGCTGCCACAGACGGGGGAAACATTTGGAAATAATTCTAACTACTATGCTTTGCACACAGAAAAAATAAATACAAAAGACAATTCTGTAATGAATAGCTGTAATGAAGAGTGGGGTTTGAAGAAGCGCTACACAACAGTTTATCCAGTTTCTCTCTTTCTCTCTTTCTTTCTCTCTCCCTTTCTCTCACATTAAACGATATACATGCCTATAATGTCAATTATCTGAATGAAATAATAATACATATTAATTAGGAATATTAGTAATATTAGTAGCCTAGCTAATTTCGGGGGGGGGGGGGGGGTAATAAAACGTAGAGCTATATTACACATAAATGGGGATTATTATGATAGCCTAAACTAAATTTATGAAACTGCATTACAGCTTCACCCAAAGCCTGAGAAGGGTTGCAATCTTATATTCTATTGTATTCTAAAGTATTTTTTTCTATATATTGTATTCTCCATTCACTTTCCTGTCCCCGGTGCACAGAATCCTGCTTTAGGCCTGCTTTTCAAAAGCGCAAAGCGCTAAAAGTAGGCCAGGTCGGAAGATGGCTGGAAGATAGTAGTACGCCGGTATTTAGCGCCGACACGCCCACTTTGGCGCATTCAGGGAGTCCGCCACGCCCATTCGGCCTACAGCGCATTTGGCAGCCTAAAGCCTATTGCTATTTTCCCGAAACAGGCGCAAGGCACGTTTTTTTGCGGTTAAGGCCCGTAATAGCGCCGATGGCCTGTGGGAGAATAGGGCCCATAGTGCCATACACAGCCACATATCACAAGTACATAGAGGTTTTGACACTATACATACAACAGACAGAAAAAAACACATCGAAACATACAGTGTAGACCCTTGCTAACATGCACACTAAACTTCCACTGGGAAATTGTGCAAGTGGTGTAGTATAAAAATAAGACAGCGAATACTGGTTGGTTCATTGGTTCAACACTTCATCCTAATTGCTCGTAAGCATATTGGACAAGTCATCATGGGTTTATTGCACAACCCTCATTGCAATTTCCCATATGATAATGTAAAAGAATAAGAAGATAAAATAAATACAATTTTAGGAGGTACAGACCCCTCCTCAAGAGCAGTGGGGTACTCAACTAAATAAAACCAGTAACTCAAGACACTGGGAGACACTGGGAGACAGTCCACAAGTAAGACAATGATAGAATGTAGTACTGTTTTGGTGATGGGTTTCATACACTTTCTGTAATAAAACATCTGAAAGCAAAAATCTTATCAAATGGGGTACGCGTGGTCTAATTTTGAGGTATCCATACTTTTATCACTTCTCATCTGGATTATTGTAATTATTATTACACTAGTGCAGTGCCCGTTCCCCCATGCACCACCCCGTGGGCGCTTCCCCCCCCCGCACACACACTGCACTCTGTCAGGTCCCCCTAAGCGCAAGTTTGAAGTCGATCCGACAAACAGACAGTCCTGGAATAAGTCCAAATTGCATAAACCACTTTTTGTGTTGCCAGTAGGTGGCGCTATGCCAGATTGCATGGAATTCAGCTCCCTGCACTCCGTTGAGTCCCCCTAAGCGCACTCCCTGAGTTTTAAGTTTGAAGTCGATCAGATGAATGGTTATCAAGATAAATCGCTATTTGTGTTGCCAGTAGGTGGCGCTATGCGCAATTGCACGAAAATATGGCACTGCACTGCACAATAGGGCACACTTCCAAAGTTTGAAGTGGATCCGACCAACGCTTCTCGATGGCATGGAGCAGATGATGCTCATCCATAAGCAGTGGTGGAAACGGCCAGGTTTTACTCTGGGAACCCTACTTACACAGGATGGGGGTTCCCGGAAGTGGCGTGGCCCTAGAGGATATTATTTCTGAATGCGTGACTCATTATAGCCTACCATTATAGCCACATAAAAATCTCACTTAACACCTTAAGTGCCATAGCCGAAATAATTCGTCTTACATAATCCAACGCTTAAGTGCCAGAGCCGAGTTTACTCGTCTTACATAAACATTTTTTTTTTTTTGACGCTGGGACATCAATCAACAACTTTTACATCTTCGAGATCACTATTGGAGCAAGATAATGTGTATAATCTATTTTACCGACCCACTAAGTGTTGACAGTGCTCCCCCAGACGACCGAAATCAAAGAAAAAACTGCCGCGGGACCAAGCCGTTCAAGGAAATGCCGTGGCGATTTTACAGTAATCCACTTGTCTTGCCTGAGAGCGGCCGCGCACCGGCAGCAGCACACAGAGAGCGGAGAGCGATTTGCAAAATAGATCATAGGTGAAACACACTTTGAAACACCTCAGAAAGGCCATAATCAACATCTGCCCATCGCCCACGCATTCCCCGGCCCATCTTGACTCGCACAAGGAGCGTCCGCACGCAGGCAAGCAGGCAGGCAGGCACACAGGCAGGCAGCAGCAAAAGCGCTTCTGACACGCCCGCTGTACAGCCAGGAGGAAGGAGGAGAAGACACACGGAGGGAGGAGTTTGAATGAGAGGGGTGTTTCCTGTTGTTATGGAGGAAATTACTGTTCAAAACTATTGTTTAGAATGTCTGACGGTCTTACTGATGCCAAAAATGAATGGTTAAAGTGACTGTTTCACAAAAAGCCATTTATCTCTGAATAAATTTCCAGACGCTGAAACCATGCTGTACTCAACGGCTAATATCTACATAACTACTAACTCTGCAAACTAACTCTTTTAGACAGAGAAAGCACACATTCTATTAGTTATTTTTAGATGATTGGTGTTCATGAATTCTTAACAGAAAAGAATCCTCGGCTGTTGCTAAAATGAGCCAGAATCGTCAAAAACACCCCTGGCACAACTTACCTACAGGAATGAAAACATGGCTGGCATTCAATGTGTTAACTAAGATCACTGAGCTCTACTGATTACTTTACTTTACTTTACTTTATTGGTATTTAGCAGACGCCTTTATCCAAAGCGACTTACATCATGATCATATACAGCACACAATAACATGAATAGATCAAATAGAAAAACAGTAGTAAAAATATGAGAAGCCAATATAAAAGGGGAGATTAAAGGTGAGAACAGTTAAAGGAGCAATCATATAAGAAACAGAAAATTCAATTACAAACACATGGAAAGCAGGCAGAGGGAAGGGAGGGAATTCAGGAAGAGTCAATATAAAGTCTGAAGAGGTGAGTTTTAAGTTTCCTGCGGAAAATGGGGAGTGATGCAGCAGTCCTGATGTCCGGGGGAAGTTCATTCCACCATTTTGGGGCCAGGTAGGAGAAAAGTCTCGACCGAGAGCGGCTTCTGAGCCCACGTAGCAGGGGAGGGGCGAGACGTCCTGCACTAGTGGAGGGGCGGAGTGGGCGGTGAGAGGTTTGAAAAGTGACCATAGACTGTAAGTATGAGGGGGCTGTTTGGTGAACGGCCTTGAAAGCTAGTGCCAGAGTTTTGAATTTGATGCGTGCTAGGATGGGAAGCCAATGAAGCTCTCGGAAAAGGGGGGTGACATGGGAAAATCTAGGTCAATTGTAGACCAGACGGGCTGCTGTGTTCTGAATGAGCTGAAGAGGAAGTATTTCAGAGGCAGGGAGGCCTGCCAAAAGGACGTTGCAGTAGTCAATGCGTGACAGTACCAGTGCCTTTACCAGAGTTTGTGTTGCTTCTCTGGTGAGAAATGGGCGGATCTTGCGAATATTGAAGAGGGAGAACCGGCAGGAGCATGCTGTTGCGGCAATGTAGGCAGAGAAGGTGAGTTGGTGGTCAAGGATCACTCCCAGGTTTTTAGCTGTTTGAGATGGAGTTACGGTGTGGTTGTCAATAGATATGGAGAGGTCAGTCAGGGGGGATTCTTTGGCAGGGAGGAAGATGATCTCGGTTTTTCCAGGGTTGAGTTTGAGGTGGTGATCCGCCATCCAGACACCAACGTCTTTCAGGCAGGCAGAGATCCGTGACCCAATTGAAGTATCAGAGGGGGGGAAGGAAAGGTAAAGCTGTGTGTCGTCGGCCTAGGAGTGATAGGAAAAACCATGAGATGAAATGACGTGACCAAGTGAACCCATGTAGAGGAGGAACAGGAAAGGACCTAGAACAGAACCCTAGAACAGAACCTAGAACAGAACCCTTGATTTTATTCATGACAAACTTAAATATTAATGCTGCTTATTCAGCTTACAAATACATGTTCTCCTACTATTCTCTGCTGCTTTCAGGCTGCCCTCTCTCTCATGTTTACTTAACCCCCTCCCCCCTCCCCATTCAATCTCAAGGACTCGATGTTGATTTAGTTAATGACCCTGTGTTGACTGTTCTCACCTCCTTAACGACCCTATGGCCAGATCAGTTGGAGCTTGAAGGAGCGCAGAACTGAAGACAGATATTCAAATATCAAACGTGTTTCGCATCCGAATCGCACGGAAACAGGGCCCTGCACTCCGTCGGGTCGCCATCAGCGCACCCCCCGAATTTGAAGTCGATCCGACCAACGGTTCTCGAGATACGCGAAGGACAGAGAGACAGACAGACAGACGCTCCCGCAATTATAGTATAGATGTGTGCCTGTTATGTTCTTTTTTGGCTCCTTGTACAGAGCAAATTCCCTGAGGGGCAATAAAGGTTTCATTCATTCATTCATATAATAATAATAATAATGTGCATAATAATGACAGTGAGGAGGTCACAATCCATGATCATGTCATCACTGATGTCATATTCGGGACCTATAAGGGTGTGCTCTGCAAGTCCTCTGTAGTTCATAGATTGATCTCACGAGAACCCTCTGCAACAGTTCCCATCTTCGAGCCTTGCAGACTCAGCTATCAAGTGCTACAGCGTTCCTAGTTATCGAGACTTCAGCTTACCAAGTGTGCCTTGGACATCAAGGGCCCTATTCTCCCACAGGCCATCGGCGCTATTACGGGCCTTAACCGCAAAAAAACGTGCCTTGCGCCTGTTTCGGGAAAATAGCAATAGGCTTTAGGCTGCCAAATGCGCTTTAGGCCGAATGGGCGTGGCGGAGTCCCTGAATGCGCCGAAGTGGGCGTGTCAGCGCTAAATACCGGCGTACTGCTATCTTCCAGCCATCTTCCGACCTGGCCTACTTTTAGCGCTTTGCGCTTTTGAAAAGCAGGCCTAAAGCAGGATTCTGTGCACCGGGGACAGGAAAGTGAATGGAGAATACAATATATAGAAAAAAATACTTTAGAATACAATAGAATATAAGATTGCAACCCTTCTCAGGCTTTGGGTGAAGCTGTAATGCAGTTTCATAAATTTAGTTTAGGCTATCATAATAATCCCCATTTATGTGTAATATAGCTCTACGTTTTATTACCCCCCCCCCCCCCCCCGAAATTAGCTAGGCTACTAATATTACTAATATTCCTAATTAATATGTATTATTATTTCATTCAGATAATTGACATTATAGGCATGTACCGTAAAATACCAATTAGAAGCCGACTTCCAAATTGCCGCGGGTCCCATATATAAGCGGGGTCTGGATACATATTTTGTACATAAAAGCAGGTCCCAATTTGACGCCCGGTTAGTTTTTTCAATGTTTTCTTTTTACCTTTGCGACATCCTGTTGAATGCATCTCCCAAACACAACGAAGAAGAAAAATCGGATGAAGAATACGAACAACGAGGAAACGGGAACAACGAGGAAAAAAAACACATGCACGAAACTTGCTGATCAAAATTCGTTTTCCCTCAACATCTGATGATTCTGAAAATTGTGTAGGCATTTCCTGAAGATTTTTATACACTAAAACCGACATCTCTGGTGTAATAATTATTTTGAGAAATGTGCCTATGGTATATTTCCCTGCCAGCGGGCATAGAAGTCCGCTTCTAATTGGTATTTCACCGCTCTTTCACATGTGCGCTACTGAAGAGGGTGCTCCGTGAGTGATGAACAGCGGAGGAGGCAGCGCATGCAGCCAGCGGAGGAGGCAGCGCATGCAACAAATAATCTGCTCACATGATGATCATGTTCTCTCACCTTCAGCGGAGAAAGTTTAGTGGTAAATACCGGTAGGTCACAGTTCAGCTCAAATTTTATTTGATTTCATGTACAGGCCAGAACTGGCATGCAATGTGCTCTGCTGCGCTGAGAGGGAGGCGCGGCTCTCCCCATAGACAAGCAATCGTGTGGGGTGCTGACTGTAGCCAACTCATTAAAATAAATGGTTTAAATAAACAATTTCATACTATTTACAATCTTTGCTGAGCAATATTTTTGTACAAAAATAATTAAAGCAGGTCCCAAACTGCCGCAGGTCCCATATTGACGCGGGGTCTGGCTACATATTTTGTCAATTAACGCCGGGCTAATAATTGGTATTTTAAGGTATTTACATGCTTGCAGTATTTTAACTGCAGTTAGATTGGTTTGAGAAGCAATAATATGGAATAATAGCCTATATATGGAGATAGACAGACCGGATGAAGGGAGGGGGGGGCGGCGGAGCCCTTGGCTTTGTCTGGTTTTACCGGATTTGTCCAGGAATTGGAGCTTAAAAGGCAAGCGTGTGTCTCTTCCCTGCAATTCTCCAATGAGCGGACAATGCATAATTTTACGCTTAAAAGGCGTGGTTATAATGGTTGAGGCTGAGTTTAGCGCCGATACCAAGATATCAAGTGCGCCTTTCCACGCCCACTGCTTTGCGCTGCGGCTGGCGCTCGGCCTAGAAACTGCGCCGCTGCAACGATAGAGCCCCAAGTATCCACACGTAAATCCACCATTCTCACAGCTCGCCTAACATCTATAGGCTATGGTTTATGTCCCGCCAAAGAACTTATTGATAAGAAGCGCTGGCGAGGGACAATCGCACACAAGAGCCATTTTGGAGACACCCATGACGATGACACCACGCAAAAGAGGCGATTTTCGGGCCAAAATGGCGGCAGCGCTGATCCAAGACTCGCTTCTTTCCTTCCATATTCTTTGTTACTCTTCGACGACTGCACACGTCAAAACGTGCTAAAACATTTATATTATACAGTCTATGGCTAAAACACACATCTATCCATAACTAGATGCTCGCACAGTCCCTAAAACAGAAACAAAACGTAACTTTAGGGCTCATGATTAACTCATTGAGTGCCAGCCACTTTTGGAAAACGGATGCTCCCAGTGCCAGCCCTTTCAGAGCGTTTTCAGTGATTTCTCGAGGTCCACAGAATATTGTGTGATATTACTATGTAAACACCGAACACGCCCAAAGAACGATGAGACTATCTTGTATCATCAGCAAAAAAAGTTTATTGATATCATTTTCCGTTCTATAGTTATGAGCAGTAGAAGATAGGTTGGTTTCAGCAAAAACAGACGTTTCAAACTAGAAGCTGAGATAATGAGCCTTTTGTGAAATGAAGCATTTCAAGCACATCACTGACTCTGAAGCTAATATTTTCTGATGTAGTGACACCTCAAAAATAATTTCCTTCAATAAAAGAGCGAAAACAAAGGAATTTTGATGGCAAAATAATATTTTTTAGCTGCAACCAGCAGCGCTGGCCCCTGCGTGCGCAGACCCTACACTTTCTTGCTGGTCTTGATTTACTGCTGGTGGGCATCAGATATTCTAGCTTGTGTTTGCCAATCTGTCTGTCCATCGAGCCTGCTGTCTGGGTCGGTGTTGTATGGTGCCCTGCGTGCCCCACCCCCCTCAACTGCACACTCCTCCTCCGTGGGAGTGTCTCTGGTGGCTCTCTGCTGCGTTTGCTCTGCACTGAAAAGTGCGCTACACCCAGCTTTTTCACAGCGTTCCGCCGTTTTTGTCGCCGGCTCCCAGCGCTTCCAGCTGAGAATAATGTAACCTTTTCTGGCAACTAATCATGTGGAGGGGCTATCGCAGCAGAGACGGAGGGGCTCAATTGTGGGAGCAGCTAACGTTATGCTTCATGCATATCGATGCATACCGATGCGGTTTCCGTTTCCCCATGACTTCTTCTCTGTTTTTTCCTCACCTTTCTCTAATCTGGAGAGCACTGTCGCCACCTAATGGGTCCGTAAAATAGCTTATATACCTTCAACATCCCCCATATTTTTACAGGAGATGCATCAGGCTTTGATCCATGTCCCACCGTCAAAAAACGCAATTGACGACTTTAGTCGTCATTGGCACTCTACGTTACTATTTGATTTGACGACGATAGTCGTCATTGGCACTCAATGAGTTAAATACAAACAAACCAAGGAGGAAAAGCCAGAAAGTGCTTCACACTGCTGCAGTCATCAGTAACTCTCATAATGTTGTCTGTGTTCTGCGCCTGGACCGCACTCGCAGATAAAGTTTAAAGAATCGTGCTTAATCCAACAAGATCATCTCACGGGAAACACTAACGTTACAGCTGGCATTCCTTGGGAATTCTGCGCGTCCTCAACGTTGTGTCAGGAATATAAACAAAAGCCGTATAGCCAATCAAAACTCGGTATGCAAATACAAGAATGGTTCTACCATTAACCTTGCTAAACAGTGTTAAAGCGAAAGTGTCCCCGAGTTATCATTACTGTGTTATAGATTTAGAAATACAAATATGTGTTTCATTTCCATGATGCTGTGTATTATATTACAAAATAAAATACGTTGCCTTTTGTTCATCATTTATTATATATGATCTCTGTTTTGTTCGTTTTCAGATTCACTCGGAGAGAAAATGTCTTGGAGACAAGAGGAGCATCTCTCCTGTACTGTCTGCTGTGACATCTTTAAAGATCCTGTCATCCTGAAATGTAGCCACAGCTTCTGTAAAGCCTGTCTGCAGAGATGGTGGACAAGGAACCAAATGCGTGAGTGTCCAGTTTGTAGGGCTGCATCTTCAAGAAAACCACCACCATGTAACTTGGTGTTGAAGAACATGTGTGAGGCCTTCTTACTGGAGAGAGATCAGAGAGCTTCAGCAGAGTCTGAGCCTCTCTGCAGTTTGCACTCTGAGAAACTCAAGCTCTTCTGTCTGGACCATCAGCAGCTTGTGTGTCATCGCTGTCTGGATTCAGACACACACAACCACCACAGAATCAGATCCATTACCATCCATGAATCTGCACGCCATCACAAGAACAAACTCCAGGAATCTCTGAAGACCTTAAATGAGAAACTGCAGCTCTTTAATAAAGTTAAAGGAAACTGTGATCAAACAGCAGCACACATTAAGGTCCAGGCCCGACACACAGAGAAGCAGATTAAGGAGGAGTTTAAGAAGCTTCAGCAGTCCCTTCAAGGGTTTCTACAAGAGGAAGAGAAGGCCAGGATCAATGCACTGAGGGAGGAAGAGGAGCAGAAGAGTCAGACGATGAAGGAGAAGATTGAGGGTCTGAACAGAGAGATAGCAGCTCTTTCTGACACAGTCAAAGCCATAGAGAAGGAGCTGAGGGCTGAAGACATCTCTGTCCTGCAGAACTACAAGGCTACAGTGGAAAGAGTCCAGCGCTCCCTGCTGGAGGATCCACAGCTGGTCTCAGGAGCTCTGATAGACGAGGCCAAACACCTGGGCAACCTGAGCTTCACAGTCTGGCACAAGATGGGGGAGATGGTCTCCTACACCCCTGTGGTTCTGGACCCAAACACCGCCCATCCAAAACTGATCGTCTCTGAAGATCTGACCAGTGTGAGCCGTGGAGAGAGACAGCAGCTTCCTGACAATCCAGAGAGGTTTGACATGTGTTGGAGTGTCCTGGGCTCTGAGGGCTTTAAGTCTGGATATCACTGCTGGGATGTTGAGGTTGGACACTGTACAGGCTGGAGACTGGGTGTGTTCGTAGAGGGTCAGAGGAAGGGATTCGCACTGTCTGCATTATGGAGAATACGTTTCTTTACTAATGGTAAATACAGTGCAGTCTCTCCATCAGGTATAGTCACTGATCTCACAGTGAAGAAGAAGCTCCAGAGGGTCAGCGTGCTTCTTGACTGGGACAGAGGAGAGCTGTCATTCTTTGATCCTGATACTACCACCCACATACACACCTTCAGACATCCCTTCACTGACAGGCTGTTTCCTTTTTTTTCCACTGTGGAAGCTGGAAACACTCTGAAGGTAATACCAGTGAAGGTCTCTGTTAGACCCAGTTAGAGAGAGAGAGAGAGAGAGAGAGAGTCTGTGTGTGTGTGTGTGTGTGTGTGTGTGTGTGTGCGTGTGCGTGTGCGTGTGCGTGTGCGTGCGTGTGTATCTCTCAGTGAGGACAAGCCATTGTCCACCATGACAGGAACCTTCTGCACAGTGAACTCACACACCTAATTTTGATTTTAAGTTGTATCAGTTTGGCTGAGAACAAAAATCCAGTTTATTCGATCTAGTTTCATTTTGAAATAGATATATTTTTGTGTGTGTGTGGGTGTGTACTTGGCCAATTCCCCCTGTTTTCCCAGTCGTTGGTCCACCCCCTCTGCCGATCTGGGGAGAGTTGCAAATGCTGCCTCTGATACATGTGCAGTTACAAGGACTTCTCACTGACACCCCAGAGTTTCACCGGCAGGACGTAGCGTGTGGGAGGATCACAGGGGACAGGCCCCCCGACCAACCAGTGCAGTGACCAGGACACATACCCTTTAGCCCGTTTCCCAGACAATTAACCAAGCCGGAGGTAACACGGGGGCTCGAACCTGCGAGCCTCTGGTAGGTAGGCAGGGAATCTATTGCTGCACGCCCCGGACTACCTGTTTATTTTATTTTGTATTATTTTTATTATATATATATTTTTTGGGTTACCTGTTTATGATAAGTAGAAACAGAGCACACTGAACTGGCATCACTCATCTCTACCGTGCCTCTGGCTTGCCCTCAAGGTCTCGCCCTCTTCTCAGACACAGCTTGGTCGCCACGCGACCTCGCCCACTCTACTGGCATGCTCTTTGTGCATGCACAGTTGAGCAAGTGAACAATTCTGGGTCGTGCCAACTTTTTGCCCAATTATATTAGTAGGATGTTTTAAAAGCATCAGATTGTTTTGACCTTTTTCTTCTTTTTGTGAAGAAACGTGTTAAAGGGATGATAGTTCAGTTTGTTTGAAGTGGGGTTGTATGAGATACTTGCATACTGTCAGTGTACTACATGCAGTAGAATGCAGCTGGCGCGCTCCCAGTTTGGAGAAATGGAGACCAGCTGCGCACCTGCCGCACCTGGCTACAGTGAACATTTCAGCTAAAAACAAGAAGTAAATTACATCTTTTCAAGTCAACTTGGCATCTCAGGGCTTGTGGAGAGTTTGATTATGCCAGGTGAGCAGTATAGAAGGATTTTATGTATTTGTTTCCGGGTTTTTTTTTTTTACATTTTTGCTCATGGCCCCTTCACACTCAGCACACAGCTCTACTTGCCTGACGCAGCCGGTCTCAATTTCTCTAAACTGGGACCGCGCCGGCTGCATTCTACTGCATGTAGAACACTGACTGTATGCAAGTACCTCATAGGACTCCACTTCAAACAAACTGAACTATCCCTTTAATGGCGTTGGATGGAAATTCTTTAACTTTGGAGACAAAGTTTATTATGTTATTGTTAACAATAATAATACAGTTATAAGTATTTTGTACTAAGGCCCTGTTTACACAGCAATGCTCCCTGGATAAAACGGCAAACTTTTTTTTGTTAGTTTGTTAGTTCCTTCCTTTTACATGGGAATGTCGTTATTGGTGCCTGAAAATGCAAAAAAGTGAAAACAGTTTCCCAGAGTGGAATTCTTGATAACGGCCTGTTGCATTTAAGGTATAATTTTATCGGCCTGTCATATTGGCAGAAATGTTTGTTTCAGCCGCTATTTTCTTTTAAAGCCAAGTTGGATCTCTGTGGTCCTGCAATTCTTCAAAGAAAAAGAAATAAAGAAATGTTGGTTCTTCAAGTTCAGCTATTTATTAACCATGCAGCACACTCAGTTACTATGGAAGCCCATAGCTGACTCTATTCAAATGATAATTTAAACTTGAAAATGGTAATGTAATTCCTCAATAACATTATCATTTTCAACACGTGTGTGTTATTTCAGTAAAAATGAAAATGAAAATGGAATAATCCAATTTTCATTTTCATTTTCATATACTTGTAAGGGCTTTCTATGACTATATAAGAATTAAAATGACAAGCTGTTTGACATTTAATTTTCAAAGTCCATAGCCCGCTCTACAATGGACTATATTCAAATGGTAATTTAAATTTGGTAATGAAAATGCAATCCGAAAAATGCAGCCTAATTTTCCATCTCTGCAAGCATTAATTAAGTCACAATTCAAATTAAAATGCATTTTTGTAGAAAATGTCAAATGATAATTTAAATGGTATTTGACATTTCATTTTAATTTAGTCATACTGCTTTTCAATGGACTATATCAAACTTGTAATTTAAATGTGGAAATGTAAATGCAATCCAAAAAATCCAGCCTAATTTTCCATCCCTGCAAGCATTATTTAAGTCACAATTCAAATGAAAATGCATTTGTATTTGACATTACATGTTTGACATTCGACATTACATTATCAAAGACTGAACATGCTTTGCAATGTACTCTATTCAAATGAAAAACAGCAAAACAGCGCCTCCCGTGTATTGCAGGTTCACTTCGTGCGTTATCAGTGACAAAATTCAATTGGAAATGGCAAACTGTCAGGCCGCTCGTCAAGGCGGGTCTTCAATTGGGAGGATGTCACTCATTGGCTACTTTCAGGCTGCCCCAGTTGACCGCGGAAGTAAACAGACCCACTTCTGGTCTGTCGCCTTCAACCACCGCAGTCAGGCATGTAATGTGCGTTTTTGTTCATATTTAAAGAAGAAACAGCATTATTTATCGGTGCATGGTGTTCATACCGCGGAAAAGTTAAAAACAAGGTGAATTTTGCCATTAGGAAGGAAGACACGAGGCGGATTGTTTGCTATGGTTACCATGGTAACGTTACCCTGGAGTTCAGATGCACTTGGGTCAGACAACAGTACAGATCAGGCATCAAGAGCAACAAGCTGTATGGGTCACATTAAAACAACCCAAACAAACAGGAGAGCAAAAATAAACATGAGAAAACTAACCGGCCACTTAATTTATAAGAAAGGTCGAAATGTAAAGTCGTCATTAAGTCCCTTAGGTTGCATACTATTCAGTTGGTCAATCCAAAACATCTCTCTCTGTGACAACAGCTTGGGCATACACCTGTATTACTCAGTGGTGTATAAAGTACTCAGAAACCATACTTGAGTAAAAGTACAGATACTTCACCAGAAAATGACTCAGTGACCCATTAAAATATTACTTGAGTAAAAGTCTTAAAGTAGCTGATTTTTTCTGTACTTAACCCATTGATACCTGATGCAGCATTTGAGTGTGTATCCCTTTAAGACCGCGAACCGTGTTAACGCAGTTCGCGGTCTTAAAGGGATACACACACAAATGAGGGATATACACACAAATGCTGCATCAGGTATCAATGTGTTAAATATCAAGTGTTTTTTTGTTGAATGTACTTAAAAGTATTGAAAGTAAAAGTACAAGTAAACCCTGTAAATAAAAAAGCAAGCGGAACAAAAATTTGGAAATGGTCAGGTTGCCTTGGTGACTAGACTACACCACACTCTGTACCTGGTCACTGATGCCCAGCTAGGTCAAACACTTGGTTGCACGGGATGAATGAATGACAGTCTCTAGGTCATCAACAGGTCTCTGTCTCTAACCACTGCAGTGCAGAGATGTCAGGGGGTGGAGGCAGGAGCACCTTACCACATCCCTCCCAGACTGATGCAGCATTTCAAACATGGCATGACAATGGTTTGATGTTCTTTAGTGACCACTAGATGGCAGCGTTGCTTCATTTGAAATTATCCGACAGGGCCATAATAGAGAGGTCCAGGGATGACGTATTTTTGTAGGCTGAATGCGGAAGTCCCGAACTTCCTGGTTCTTCACTGTTTCTGTCTATGGGATTTTTGAATGGGTTTTTGGCGTGATGCTTCAAATAATGTCTGTGGACAACGCAAGTTTAATCAAACGCGAACCAAGGTTCAGCGGGATAATCTTCACACATGAGGACCACTTTCATGAGTTTTGTAGCGTAAATGCGAGCCCTAGAAGTAAAAAGCTCATGCTAAGCTAATCCAGAACTACACACTGTCGCATAGGCTTCCACGTCACGTCAGCACTCAACCTGGACTGTTGTTGGATGTGTGCACTGATTACCTCGGGCTGAACGGGGCTGAACCAGGTGAGGGAAAGAGCATTTCTGTGTTCGCCCTTTGAAGTGGTGACGTTATTGACGTATATATCCACATCGACTCAAAAGTGTAGTCTCATTTAGCCGTTTGCTAGCTAGCCGCCCGTTTAACGGCATGTAAAAGCTTCAAAACTCATAAAAGTGGTCTTCATGTGTGAAGATGATGTTACTAAACACTGGTTCGCGTTTGATTAAGCCAGCGTTGTCCAGAGAGATTATTAGAAGCATCGCGCCAAAAACCCATTCAAAACTCCTATAGGCGAAAACTGTGAAGAACCAGGGCTGTTAGCATCGATGATTTCCGGACTCGTTACTGGACCTCTCTATACACCGAATACACCCTTCTTTAGACACCTCCAGGCCCACAGTTTGGCCAGAGAACATGACTCACTTCCTGTCCTGAAACGGTTTGACCAGAGAACACTGCCCACTTCCTGTCCTGCTGGAAAAGAGTGTGTTGGACATCATAATGGACTGGGACCCAGATACTAAGGGACATGTTTCTAAAATATAGATTTCCCAAGGTATCAGTTTGTCTTCTTTGGACAAAACAAAATGAGTCTGGGGAGCAAGACTTAAAACATCAAGCTCACTGAAGAGATGTGGGAAGCTTCCATCTCATTCACACCACTTCCCTCTGTCATAGGCATAGCCTTATTCTAAGTGTTACATCGTTTACATTATAGACGGTTTTAACTTGACAACAAAAACATTCTAAATTGAACCCCCGCTCACTTCCTGTTACAGTGTTTGCTATGGACATAAAAGAAAAAAAAACATTCAAGTGCAGGACTGACCATTCCGTGAAAACCGTCTATATGAGACTGTCCACATTCTATCCCAGTGTGGAACCTACTTGTATCAGGTGCCACTTGGAGCCAGCTACAGTCGGACACATGTTTTGGGAGGGCCCTTCTTTGATTACATTTTGGGGTTGTATCTTTGAGGCCTTCTCATACATTTGTCATAAAACCATTGAACCCAATCACTGCTATTTTTGGATCTCCTGGTCAGGGCGTAGAGTAGACATCACCACACGCCAAGCTAAAGCCCATCATTCACAAGTTGGAATAAATAAAATAAGTGTTCTATCCTTAATTCCATAGATAATCTTATAGCAGATGTAAGTCCCGTCAGAAATTCAAGGACACCTGACCTCTCCCCCCTTTCCAGACTTCACTCATGATACATCTTTTCAGAAATGACAGAACAGATTTCTTCCCTCTCATTCAACGATCCTTTTAGGAATGGGTGATGATGCTTCAATAACCAAGGATTATTTGGCTGGAATAAACCCACACCTGTGTCCTTGTAAATGAGCCTGTCTGTGATTAATACATTAAAGTACACAGTCATCTGTATTGAGATATTTGGGTATGTCTTTTTATGTGTACGAGTATGTGTATGTACATATCTATTTGTGTATTTTGCACTAAACGTCTGACTATTGAGTGGTCCCAACTCTAACAAACAAAGCCCCATTCATTTATTCATTGTTTTTTTCTTTGTTGTTGTTACTGTTCTGTTGTTTATTTACTATTACTATTATTATTATCAGAATAATTATATAATTAAATCATTATTTCCTTCTTCTTTTCTTTTGGACATCCAGGGGGAGGGAGGGTTGTGTTACAGGTTAGGTGTACAATTTCTGAAAAACCTATAAAGCTTAAAAAAAGGGGGGGGGGGGGGGGCGCCATTGCCACCTCTGTCAACCAGAGCATCACAATGCAAAGTTACTCAGGTTATGGATTTTATTGGCTTTAATCAGTCAACATGTTCTTACATTTTAGACATTTTGTTTTCACTGTCTTATGAAGACATTTCTTACTCGTCAAAACACATTTCCTGGAATGCTGATCTAACAGAAATAAAACAAACTTAGGATGTGGGATCTTTCCAGCTGCGATCTCGGAACCTGTCGTCTATCGGTCCGATGGTGACTAGACTCTGGGGGTGACGGACAATATTTCGGGCTTTCCGGTGTAGCCAGCGGACATCCGGGCCAAAATTTCTTTCTGTGTGCCGGTCGTTGTTCCCGGTCCGATTAGCGAGTTGAGAGATGACGTCTACGACCGGACCACAATACACAGACATCAATACATCTTATAGGTGTTTTAGGTCCAGAATACATTTCTATAAATAGATATCTGCGAGATGTCGATGTCGCGTCTTAAGGCCTATTTCCACCAATTGCGTTATGGTTGCTGTTTTCAGCAGTTTCACCGGATCCGCACCGCATCTGGTGCACATTGGGTTTTATCCCCGGATGTCCGCCGGCTACACCGGGAACCCCAAAACATTGGCTGTCGCCCCCAGAATCTAATCGTCGTCAGACCAATAATATACGATGGGTTTCAAGATTGTCCCAGCTGACTCAAGTCCACTGAGATGCAATGGGACAGAAGAAGATGGAATATCCCCTTTTAGCACAAAATTCCACAATGCATTCTCTTCCCAATTTGAAGGAACATGTGAGAGGGAAGAAGAGCTTGTCTGCTCGTTAGCGCCCCCTGTTACATTTGAACAAATCACCAATAAGTGTCCATGACGGCAGAGTCCTTCATCTTTGTCCCTGGGGTCAGAGTTGGGCCTCCCAGTCCTCGTGTTGCACAGCGCTGAGGGAGCACGGGGGAGCCTCTGTCCATCCAGTGTCTTCCAAGTCATCATAGTCTTCCTCCTCCTCGTCTGGAACATCAAGCAAAGAGCAGATACCATCAGATGTACTGGAGTTCATTGGAGCAGCAGGACATGACTGTTTACATGAACTACAATATTCTTATATTAACTCGATTAATACAATACTCTGAATAAGACATTGGCAGGGTTACCACTACATTACCGTAACCTGAATAAGGTCGTAGCAATAGTCGAATGAAGACGTGGAGTATTCCGATCTTAGTCGCATTATTGGGAGTGCATTGTAGACATGTAAACACCTTAATGGCACTAGTCGTGTTTCCATTACCCTCAGAAATGCACAAAATCTAAATATCGCAATAGAAATCGGGTAATGGAAACACGTAAATTTCGAAAAACCTCCCAAATATCGCAAAAAGTTTTTGCGCTCTCATGAGGTGGTTTTTCAGACGTGTCGATATAGCAGTTTATCGCAAAAGTGTAATGGAAACACATTTTCCGCATTTGCACGTCATGTGACCCATTCTCCTTTGGAAAAGCAGCGGAACATGAGGGCAGGGCCGTAGTCAGGGTTCCGAAATAGGGGAGGTCCAGCAAGGGGAGGCGGATTAAAAAAAAATTAGTTTTTTTCCCCCCCTTTTTAAGCCATATTTAGAGTAATATATCATTTTAAATGAACATTAGGATTATACTGTTGTGATGTCATTATTCAGTATATTCTCTTTCATGTCACCACCTGCTCAGCTCTCCTGTCAACATAATTGTAACTAACAAACACAAACTGTTTTAGCCAAATTCATATCAAAATGACACCTACAAACACAGGTACACAACCCAAGCCGTACACAACACACAAAGTTACTTAGACAGACTAGACACTTACTTTCTTGGTTGTTGCTAAAAAATCTGTCAGTGTCACTCACTGTCTGTCGTTCACTCGCTCACTGTCTCACAGCTCGCTCACCTTCAATTATCTCGCCAGGCAGACAGACAGTCATCACTCACCACCATGCTGCTGCTCTCTCAGAATCAAGTTACCGCGGACGCGGCGTCAGATGACTTCCTGCCTGACCTGCCTTTCGTTTCAAAATAAAAGCGATCCCGTGTTTTTCATGCTTTTCCTGTTTTCCATGCAGATTGTTTTAATTTTTTACAATCTTCGTTCTCAGGACACTCTACAATTTTCTGTTCCCAAAGTCCGAACTGAATTGGGGAAGAAAGCTTTTAGGTTCTCTGCACCCACCGCATGGAACAGTCTGCAGTCTGATCTTAAACTTAATAGCTTAGTAACCTTAAATGGTTTTAAGGCTATGGTAAAATCTCTTGAGAACAGGCTGTCTGTATGCAAATGTTTTATTTGATCATTTTAATGTTTTTCAATTGTATGTGTTTATGTGTTTGTTTGTTGTAACTTTGTGTTGCTGCTGTTTCTTGGCCAGGTCTCTCTTGTAAAAGAGATCTTTGATCTCAATGGGACAAACCTGGTTAAATAAAGGCTAAAAAAAAAAAAAAAATCTCTGAAATATTAAAAAAATCTCTGAAATATTAGGGGAGGTCCGGACCTCCCCGTTCTCATAGCTAGCTACGGCCCTGCATGAGGGAGAAACGGTTCGATAAGCTGTGGCAAAACCTCCTAGCAAGTGGAAAACTTTGAAGCAACGCTAGCAGAAAGACGAGTGTTATGCAAAATAAATATAAAATATATAATGTTTAATGGCAGAAATCGGTCCATGGTGACAGGCTGCCTGTGAGCGCGCATTTGGCACAGCGGCGAGATGAGCTGATGAAAAGCACACACCGGTGCGATGCTTCTGACTGAAGTGAATACAGTGACTGTGAATAATACATTACACACGTTTCAGGTGCAATGTTATAATAGACATTCTGATTATTGAACCAAATCAGCCTTTTCCCCCCTCCATCTCTAAATCGGACCAGTTGTATTAGGCTACCTTTTTTCCTCTGTCTGTCGCGCTCGCATTCACCGCAGCCAGCAACATTTTGCGACTCATTTTCTTTTGAATTGATAATCAGGCTCGTTTATATGCGTTGTAACTTCATGTTGTGATTTGCATTGACCATTGGTTAGATTTGAGCATGCAGGGGATGGGATATGGGCAGATCCCTGTGCGTAATCACTGTGGCAGCTGCTGGTAATGGGGAATTGCGTTCAGGTGTGCGCGCCGTCAGACCAAACTCAACTTCAATGGAAACGCCTACAAGTCGCAATTGTACATTGTCGAAGTTGTAGAAATATCGCAATTATTTTGCGAAAAACTGTAATGGAAACACAGCTACTTATGATGTCATAATCAGTTTTCTCAGCATTTTGTGACACGTACTGCAGTCAAATTGCTTGACGACACACGCTCTTGCTTCCAGCGAGTATTGCACAACAACCTGCGAGCTAGCAACCTACATGTACACGCTCAAAATGTCAAGTTTGACATGTTTTTACATGTTTTTTTTACTGTTTTATGTGATGTTTTTTCTTGCAGGGATTTAGACATTTGGTTCCACCAAAACAACACGAGAAACAATACCTTCTTGTTCCTGGTCATCCAACAGCACAGCGGAGCCGTCCTGGATCAGCTTAACAGAGGGCTCGTCCAGCAGGAAGCACCTGAGGCCACTGACACTCCCGCTCATGGCCTGGACCCTGGGACAGCAGGCCCACAGCTTGGCCAGGGGGTCACACACACACCTGCCAGCACACGCACACACACACACACACACACACACACACACACACACACCCGGGGGGGGGGGGGGGGTCATATACTGTATATGACAATCTGAACTATCAGTTATGGTTTCATCCCACACACTAGCCTGGTAAACCATCCTGATCATGTGACCTCACATTCTGTTTCGCTCTACGTATCAGTCTGGACTTCCAGCCGCGCACATTGATTTTAGTGGGCGGGAGTACTTGACATGATGGACAACTCCTTCAGCCAATCAGCGTCGGATCCAGCCAAATCCAAATCCAGTGGGAAGAATGGTGAAAACGTCTTTTCTGCCGAGGAACTCTGCTGGTGCATAACTCTTCTTGTTTAACTGTTGTTATTGAGTCTATTTCTACAGTAACTGCACTTACGGCTGCGTTTACTCGACTAACGTTACCGTTACTGCTCGTTGCTTCGGAGACAGCACTCTTTTTCCAGCGCTGTCCCTGATTGGCCCGGTCATGTTGTAATTTCTGGAAAACACGGGGGGGGGGGGGCGGGTCAAAGCCCAGACTGATCCATGGAGCGTAACAGAACGTGAGGTCACATGATCAGGATGGTTTTCCCAGGCTAGAAACCCACCGGCCCCGTCTGTAGGAGTCCTGCTGTCCCGCGCAGTCTGTCCCAAACGCCTCGTCCTGCTCCTCGTCCTCCTCACACTCTGAAGCACCTGTTGAAGGTCAGATTCAACATTTTCATGATTCACTTTAATAACCACAGCAAGTCATTAGATTATTACAGGTGAGGAATTTGAATGACTGCAAGTATGCAGCGCAGTGGTCACATCGATACTACAAGACCAGGCCAATTTCCCCTGCTGTCCCGGTCGTAGCTCCACCCCCTCTGCTGATCTAGAGATCTGCTATCTTGTTTTATACTCGCCATGCCGCAAAGGGCACGGGGGACGAGCGAGGACGCGAGCGTCAAATGACGTCATGTGTTGGGCGCGACCCCTGTAGGCCGCCCATCGCGTACCTGAAGATTTTTCTAGCATTTTTCTAGACCTCCGCACGGCTTCTCTCCAAACATGGACGCTTGAGCCACTGAGCCCTGAGCTGTGTTTTCACCACATTTCTTGACCCATGTGATAGGCTAAACTTTGATTAGCAACTGTTCGTTTTTAGTCATTTCAACAAGTAAATGTGTTGTGTTGAGAGCATGGTTGAGAGAGATTAAAAGCAGCACAGAGTAGGCTATCAGGGCTGAGAACTGAAACGGCTATTCAGTAAAAACAAGTTTGGTGATTCATTCATGTGCTGATATACGGTCGGTTGAGAGTGAATGCGCACTCAGTACTGCACATAATAGCGTTTCATTGCGACTTTTCACGGGCTGTTCTCACTATTACCATTGTACAATGTAACATGCTGATCACTTGGCTGATCACTTCCGAGTATAAAAGCATCTGCCCCAGCGTGAGTTCCGCCTCGCGGAGCCTAGCTTGAGTATAATGAGCCCTTTATAGACTAGCACATGCTTCCTCCGATACGAGTGCAGTCACCGGCCACTTCTTTTCACCTGACAGCCGGGAGCTTCACCGGCCGGACATAGCGCATGGGGGATCACGCAACACCCCCCGGTTCCCCTCCCTCCGAACAGGCGCCCTGACAGACAAGAGGAGGCGCTAGTGCAGAGACCAGGACTCCTACCCCACTGGCTTCCCACCCACAGACACGAGCAAATGTGTCTGTAGGAACTTTTTACCAAGCCGGGCGTACCACTGCCAGGAACTGGCACGGTCTCCGGTGGTGGTAGGTGAGTGCTTTTACCTCTACACTACCCAGACACCCAGATCGTTCCCCTCCTCCCCCTCTGTGAGTGTGACAGAGTGCAGAGGTCTCCTCCCCCTCTGTGAGTGTGACAGAGTGCAGAGGTCTCCCCCTCACCTCCTCTGTGAGTGTGACAGAGTGCAGAGGTCTCCTCCCCCTCACCTCCTCTCTGGGTGTGACAGAGTGCAGAGGTCTCCTCCCCCTCACCTCCTCTCTGGGTGTGACAGAGTGCAGAGGTCTCCTCCCCCTCACCTCCTCTCTGGGTGTGACAGAGTGCAGAGGTCTCCTCCCCCTCACCTCCTCTCTGGGTGTGACAGAGTGCAGAGGTCTCCTCCCCCTAACCTCCTCTCTGGGTGTGACAGAGTGCAGATGTCTCCCTCCCCCTCACCTCCTCTCTGGGTGTGACAGAGTGCAGAGGTCTCCTCCCCCTCACCTGCTCTCTGGGTGTGACAGAGTGAAGAGGTCTCCTCCCCCTCACCTCCTCTCTGGGTGTGACAGAGTGCAGAGGTCTCCTCCCCCTCACCTCCTCTCTGGGTGTGACAGAGTGCAGAGGTCTCCTCCCCCTCACCTCCTCTCTGGGTGTGACAGAGTGCAGAGGTCTCCTCCCCCTCACCTCCTCTCTGGGTGTGACAGAGTGCAGAGGTCTCCTCCCCCTCACCTCCTCTCTGGGTGTGACAGAGTGCAGAGGTCTCCTCCCCCTAACCTCCTCTCTGGGTGTGACAGAGTGCAGAGGTCTCCCTCCCCCTCACCTCCTCTCTGGGTGTGACAGAGTGCAGAGGTCTCCTCCCCCTCACCTCCTCTCTGGGTGTGACAGAGTGCAGAGGTCTCCTCCCCCTCACCTCCTCTCTGGGTGTGACAGAGTGCAGAGGTCTCCTCCCCCTCACCTCCTCTCTGGGTGTGACAGAGTGCAGAGGTCTCCTCCCCCTCACCTCCTCTCTGGGTGTGACAGAGTGAAGAGGTCTCCTCCCCCTCACCTCCTCTCTGGGTGTGACAGAGTGCAGAGGTCTCCTCCCCCTCACCTCCTCTCTGGGTGTGACAGAGTGCAGAGGTCTCCTCCCCCTCACCGCTCCTCTCCTCCAGCCCCTCTTCAGCTGCTCAGCCCAGTAGAGCACCTCGCTCACCAGCACCCTCCGAAGGATGTTGTTGTCATGCAGACTGGGGTAGGTTACACTGTACAGCTAATGTGGAAACAGATTGAAAATATATCAGAAACCTGTCACTGATCTCTGAGACATATTTACTCATTAAAATTGAGAATAAGGGGGTTTGATTGGGTTGGTGAATGACTCAGTGATGACTTGGCCAGGTGCTGACAGTTTTACTTCGTTTCGAACTCAAGCTCTCACTCTAGTGCCTAGTTCGCTGCTTACGCAGCCAATGGAAGATTGTCATTTTGCTCCGCAAAATTACTTTACATTAAAACCGTCCACCCACCCGTAGGTGGCGTGGTGCCTCCCTGGGGCTGACGTGGATCCACGTGACTACGTCACGTCCCGTCATCCCAGGAAACGTCACTCTTCAAATCTTCCAGCCAGCGGGAGGTTGTGTTGTCTAAAGCTCCGGTGTTAGCTCGAAGTTAGCGCTATAAACATAGCTTAGAAAATAGGCTCGTTCCGTCTGAACTGCCCACCTTGAGGGGTTTTAGGTGGATGAGGTAAAACAGGCTTCGGGGACCCGATCCTGTTCTCTTCACCAAGCGGCGGCGGATCAAGTCATCAAAGCTAAGCGTGTCTTCTTACAGTTAACACTTGTTGTGCTACCGCCGTGTAGCTGTGTGAAACGTTCCCCGGCTGGGGCAGCGTTTATCGGCTTGAGGGCTGACTAAGGTCTGCGCTCAAAACTGTTTAAGCTTGGTACTGTATAGCACAAGAACAATAGGCTAATTAGCCCAGTTTGTTGCAGATGAGCTAGCGTGCACCCGTGCGGTTAGTGTCCGTGTGCTAGGTACTTTAAGCGCCTTACTCCGGCTGGAGTAACGTTAGATAGATAGTATAGCTATTTGCTCAGTGCAGCTAGCATCTAGCTTGTAGCACTCCAGCTATCTGGTTGCGTCCCCAGACAGGGTAACACACCCAGTATTGTGGCAGATAGCTAACGTGCACACGTACAGTTAGTGTCTGTGTTAGTGCTGCACGATTAATCGAATCGCAATCGCAATCGCGATGTCAGCACGTGCGATTACATAACCGCAAAAGTGTGCGATTTTTTTTTTTTTTTCATGTCTTTTTGAGTGTGTGTGTGTGTGTGTGAGAGCCTCCTCTAACTTAACGTTACACGCGACGCAGCAAACACACGTTTCTCTGCCATCACACTGGGCATCAATACTAGCGGGAGACTTCTCCCATGCACTCCCGCAAATAAGTAATGTTATGTGCAGCAAGGTTACATATTATCTACCGAGAGGGCGAGAGAGAACATCCATGATCGCTAACAGCAAGCTATGCTAATAACTAGCTAGCCATTCGTTCAGAAACGCATGTAAACAGCCATGTGATCAGTGAGAACGTCAGTAAAATAAGGAGAGAGCTGCAGGTGCTTATGCAGAACTAGTGCGCGATTAAGTACACAGTGGGGATGACCCGCTGTGATGAAGAATATAACGAGATTAACAAGGTTGATAGCAAAACACTGTCACAGCTCCCAGCACTGGCAGCATCACCTCCAGGCTAGCTAACTAGCCTGTCACATGACGCCTTCATGGTCCCTCGTTAAAAGTCTGCAGATGCACGTTCTCACCTCTCTCTCAAGAAGCGTCACGTGAGTGTGGCGTTTAAGGCCATCTGTCGCTACAAAATAAATAAACGGGGTGTATCATTCATTAGTATTGCTGGACAGACATGTAACTAACTTTGCAACTTTGCTGAGCCATCTTCTATGTACTGTAACACAGTGCAGTTTCTATTTGACTGGTGTTTCTTTTTTACATGTTTGGGACAGGCAAATGTCTCAAAATGTTTTATTTTTTTGTAAAGATAATTTAATTTCAAATTGTTTTATTTTTTTTAGTTTTAATATATTTTAAATTGTAACATATTTCATGTATTTTAGTCTGTGATATGTGAAACCGTGGTATTTTTGTCCAAGGTTATCATACTGTCAAAAACTCATGCCGGCACATCCCTAGATACCTCTTGTTTATTATATCGCAATCACAATCGCAATCGCAATATTGTCCACCCTAATCGCTAATCGCACCTTTTCCCCAAATCGTGCAGCACTAGTCTGTGTGCTAAGTACTTTAGGCGCCAGCTACCTCTGTGTAGGGCGCGCGTTAAGCGAGTAGTAGCTAGAAGCCATGCTCTTCAGTTAGCTAGATAGCTGGCTTGCTCCCGTGCAGCCAGTATCTAGCGTTGTGTAGCACTCCAGCTATCTTACCGTTGCAGGCTACTGTTAGTTAGCTTACACGGTAACCCCGTTAATTCCTGTTAGCAGAGAGAGGGGGGAACAGCTAGGTGCTGTGTTAGCTGTGAGGCTACGGCACAATGAAATGAATGTGTGCACTGCCTAAGGGCATGAGCACGCTGCACAGGCGTTGCTGGGACCTATGGCTTGTAGTGTAGCTATTACTGGCGTCGGCCCCGAAGGGGGCACTCTGAGATATTAGTTGAGGAAATACGCTAGCTAGGTGAGCTCGCTCCACATTGTGTTGGCCGCTTCTCTCAGTACTTACGCCATCTTAGCCAGCTTGCTTGTCTGCTAAGTGTTGCTTGCCTCGTGCAAATAGCATCTACTAACTAGATTGTAACTCCCTCTGAGGAGTTTCTTCTGAGATTGACTAGCTTCGCGGGCCGCTGGCTTCAGCTTGCGGTCACGCTTGCTTCCCCGTGTTACTCAGGGTAGAGACTCGCTGCACCGGCTTGTGCGCAGGCTTGTGTTAGCGCACGCTTGTCTCTCAGTGCTTACGCTAGCTTAGCTAGTGGCTTGTTCACGCCTGTTCTCTCGGGTTAACAGGTTGTGGGTATTGTTGCCTTCCTTTCGGGCTGGGCTATTGCCGCTTACGTTACCGTTGCACGCGCACGTTCGCTAGCCTCCGGGTTGCTTACTGTCTAGCCTGTGCTTCTTGCTAGTTTGTTAGCTTGCTTAAACGGTACTCCCGCTAACAGGGTGCGGCCTGCGGGAGCTTGGTATTTAGTGATTAGCTTCCTGCTTCTCTTGCTACTGAGCAGGGAAAGTCAGCGAGGGGATGGGCTGTGTGTAAAACTACATTGGCCGAGTATGAACCGGCACGATAAGTGCGTGTTCTGCCTTGGGCATGAGCACGCTGCACAGGCGCTTTGAACCCTCGGTCTTGCAGCTGCTGGGCTATCTTCACGAGCGAGCCCTCCAAGGGAGCAGTTCGTGGGGCGATGCCCAGGGCCGCAGCTAAAGCTCTTGAGAGTGTGAGAGCTAGCTTGCATACGTGCAGATAGCATTAGTACTGTTAGCACAGAACGATAGTATTGTTGCAGATAGCTGGCGTGCACCCGTGCAGTTAGTATCTGCGTGCTAAGTACATTGGGCGCGAGCTACCTCCACTACACGCATTCCCTTGTTGGGGCGTCCCCTGCAAGTGCAGGGAGCCTGACAGGGGGCACAGCGCACCTTGGTCCATGGCCACGGCCTGGCCTTGGTTGGCAGCGCTCAGATCAAGTTCACCGGTTGGCTCACCAAGGCTGGGCTCAGTCCCAGCCTCCGGCTTGTAGCTTTAGGCCCACCGTCCTCGGTGCCCAAGGCCCGAGTTCGGTCGGGAGCTCCCCCAGGGTCTCATATCCGTCATCAGGGCTCGCCGTTGGTCCATGGCTACGGCCTGGCCTCGGCTAGAGGCTCCTAGGACAAGCCCACCATCAATGGCGCCGTGGGCCCATTGCTGGTCGGGAGCTCTCCTGGGGACCGCACTGCCGGACAAGTCCGCGTGCGGCCGGACTAGAAAGAGAACGTTACCTCCGCAGTCCCCCCCCCAGCCTGCGAAAGTCACACGGCGGGGGGGGATTACGTCGATACAACGCAGTAGGCGGAGCTTGCGTAAGAAATTCTCCCCCAGCATGCACAGCTTCTACGGAACTGACCATGCGGCGGGGGGGGGCGTAGCCTCTCACGTCCTGCCCCCCCATCAGGGTACCGGATCAGTCCTGGTGCCCAACAATATACTCAGGACGGGTTCCGCTCCTTGGCCACAAGAGACCATCTTTGTAAGCCAACAGGCTCGATGCCTGGGAGCATCTATGTTCCCCGTCCCCTTTAAACGGCGCACCCTCCAGAAGGGATACGCTCTACAGTTGCCAGGCCCCCACCCACATTCGACGGGACCCCCGATACGGCCGTGGAGGGGGAGTCCATGGACATACTCCACAAGGAGGTTATTCGTTCCTCGCCAAAGCGGCGATGCGCTCGGTTCCCAAGGCAGAGGTGCGATTGGGTTCTACCACAGGTACTTTGTCGTGCCCAAGAAGGACGGCTCCATGCGTCCAGAATTGGACCTTCGGCGTCTCAACGAGGTGCTGAGGAAGTCCCGTTCCGAATGCTCTCTTTTCCCCGCCTGTTCAACGCGTTGAGACAGGGGGATTTCTTACTTCCGTGGATCTGAAAGTTGCATTCTTCCATGTCCACGTGGTCAGGAGACACAGGAAATACCTGAGGTTCTCCTTCCTGGGGAAGGCTTACGAATTCTGTGTCTTGCCATCCGGCATGTCTTAAGCCCGCGAACCTTCGAAAGAGCGGTGTGCGTGGAGACAGCCTTGGCTCCCCTCCGCGCGAGGGGGATCCGCGTCTTCCTATATCGCGACGACGCTCTCATAGAGTTGGCCGACTCGAGGGTCTGTGCCACGGAACATACCAAGGTGGTGACCGATCACCGGCAAACCTTAGGGTTTTTGGTGAACTGGCAGAAGAGTTGCCTCGTCCCAGCGCAGGCGGCAACCTTCCCGGGGCTCGAGCTAGACTCCCTGCGAGCCTTTCGCCAGGGCGACAGGCTCGCACAGTGCGGACAGCAAGCCAAGGACGTTAGGTCTGTGCCCTCGGTGTCAGTGCATCAGTGCACAGTGATGTTGGGCCTGATGGCCTCAGCACTGCATGTGCTCCCACTGGGGAGGCTACACATGCGCCCGTAGTCCAAATCTGGTTCCTCAGGCTTCGCCTGGACCCGGCTGGGGACCATCATCGCAGGGTTCCTCTGACAGGTCAGGCCCGGCAGGCGCTGGCCATATGGGCGGACCCCCGTTACCTCTCGAGAGGTACTCAGTTGGGCCCTGTCCTGCTCAGGATGGTGATTCACACCGACGCCTCCCTCTGGGGGTGGGGTGCGATTTGCGGGTTTAAAGGTTCTGTCCTTAAAGACCGCGCTGCTGCTGGCCTTGTCGTCAGGAAAGAGAGTTGGTGACCTGATTGCCCTCTCGGTGCAGCAGGCCTGTATGGTTTTTGGGGATGATGGGCGCAGGGTTAGGTTGCGACCTAACCCGGCTTACCAACCCAAGAGTATTAATGCCGGCTATAGGTCTATGGTCATAGACTTATCAGCATTCTGTCCCCCGCCGTTCAGTTCGGGTGAGGAGAGACGCTTGCACATGCTGTGCCCCGTAAGGGTGCTCTCGGCCTATGTGGCCAGGACGCGTTCATTACGCACTACAGACCAGTTGTTGGTCTGCTTTGGGCAGAAGGCCCAGGGTGGGCCCCTTTCCAAGGATCGCTTATCACACTGGATAGTGGAGGCGATCGCGTTGGCATACTCTGCCGTGGGTAAGATACCCCCGGAGGGTATCAAGGCGCATTCTACGCGAGGTGTTGCGACATCCTCTGCGTTGTTGCGTGGTGTTTCGGTGGAGGACATGTGTGCCGCGGCCTCATGGTCCTCTTATCACACGTTTGTCAGGTACTACAGTCTCGATGTGTCCGGTTCGCGGTTCGCGCACGCGGCACTGTCGGTGGCAAGGAAGTAGTATTGTTGCCACTCTAATATGTCAGACGGTCAGGCATGAACGTTGCCATACGGCCGTGGTTCACCGACGCCTTTCGGGTCGCCCTGTAGGGTGCTCCCGGCAGCAAGGGCGGTTGAATTTGGCACTAGAGTGAGAGCTTGAGTTCGAAACGAAGTAAAACGTTAGGGTTGTACTACAACCCAGGTTTTACGAGTGAGAACGAGAGCTCTCACTACCCAGCCTTGCTGCGTCGATGCGTCGTTGATTGCGTCGGATCTCAGCTGGCTGGAAGAATGAGTGACGTTTCCTGGGATGACGGGACGTGACGTAGTCACGTGGATCCACGTCAGCCCCAGGGAGGCACCACGCCACCTACGGGTGGGTGGACGGTTTTAATGTAAAGTAATTTTGCGGAGCAAAATGACAATCTTCCATTGGCTGCATAAGCAGCGAACTAAGCACTAGAGTGAGAGCTCTCGTTCTCACTCGTAAAACCTGGGTTGTAGTACAACCCTAACGTTTTTTTTTATCAATTTTTCTCCCCAATTGTACTTGGCCAATTTCCCCCTGCTGCCCCCGTCGCTGCTCCCCCCTCTGCCGATCTGGGGAGATCCATAGACTAGCACCATGCTTCCTCTGACACATGCGCAGTTGCCAGCCGCTTCGTTTCACATGAGAGCGGGGAGCTTCACCGGCAGGACGTAGCACATGGGAGGATCACGCTATTCCCACCAGTTCCCTTCAACCCTGAACAGGCGCCCTGAGCAACCAGAGGAGGCACTAGTCCAGCGACCAGGACACATACCCCTAATCCAGCTTCCCACCCGCAGACACAGCCAATCATGCCTGTATGGACGCCCGGCCAAGTCTGAGGTAACACGGTGCCGCAAACCTGCCCTGTGAAGATGTGCCATGTGGATCATCACTCACCAGAGTATATGAGAAGATGCCATGTGGATCATCACTCACCAGAGTATATGAGAAGATGCCATGTGGATCATCACTCACCAGAGTATATGAGAAGATGCCATGTGGATCATCACTCACCAGAGTATATGAGAAGATGCCATGTGGATCATCATCGGGGAGCATGCGGGCATGGTCTCTGCTGCTCAGCCTGTGGAACACGGCGATCTGGGAGCAGAAGCCCACCCTCTCCTGCTGGCCAGGCGGCACCAGGCCAACACCGGTGAACTGCGCCTCGTAACCATGCTGCAGACATGCCCGGACAGCCCTGAGGACAGACAGAACACAGGAAAACAATCCATTCAAATCTTTACTATTGGAAAAGGAGACATGTTTTAAGAGGCCTGAAACATTACTGCAGATAAAATGACAAGAGACTCAGGTAGTTTATTCAGGGTTAACTTCCCACGGGTCCTTGACAGTTCTTTTGATATGTCTACGTCTACTATTTTCCTACATTTCCCAGAATGACTTTCAACAACCCGCAGAGAAAGGATGTGATCTTGTTGCATTCAATGGCTGTCATTTTCATTTAGTCAGTTATCCACAGGACTAAAACAAATACCAATAGTTTATGTTTTTTCAACTCTGTTATGGTGTTTTTGGGATCCTTAAAAATGACGTACCAGGATTGGAACTCCGCTCTGGTCCACTCAAACTTGTGGTCGCTGTGCCTGAAGCCCGTCAGGCCGGGAAGAAGGGGGTTGAACTCACAGTTTGGCGTGCTGACGATAACCGCTGCTGGGGCCATGTAGCCAAACAGCACCTCAGAGAAGCGCTCCACATCAGCAAGATGGAGGTGCTCTATGCTGCAGAGAGCCAGGCAGGAAACAGAGTGAGAAACAAAGACACATGCCCAATCCAAAATATATATCTGCCCTCTGGACTTCAGTCCAACGTACCGTGACACGTTCAATGTCATCACGTCAAGTCTGCGAGGGCGAGAGACTGCAAGGCTATAATAATAACCCACTGATAGACACACGTCTATAGACTACAATAAAATGCCCAATGTGGTTGAATATTATTTCTGGCCTACATGATTCTAGTAACGTTTTAATTAAATAATTGTTTTACATTATTCATAATCATTTTTTTTTTTTTTTTTTTTCTACAAGCGGAAAAATGACGTCACGTCCGTATTACAATGAATTGTGGGCTACCTCTCATGGAACTTGTACACATTTTAAATTACATTTCTTTCGGTTGCCACACTTGGTTGTTAATACGGTTTGTTGTTCCCATTTATGTAACTTGTGCACCAACCACACCAAGTCAATTTCCTTGTATGTGCAAACATACCATAGCCAACATACCATAGCCAAGATTTGATTCTATTCTATTCTAATTCAGTCAGTGAAGTCTGGAAGCGGACTCTTTGGAAGTCTGCAGAAAGTCCACTTGAGCGACCCCTTGTGGACTGGATGGATTGTGGATTTGTCTGCGTGTCTACAAGTGAAGTGATGTCTGGACATTTGGATTTGGCCATAGACAGACAGTAAGAAATAGAAGACAGAAATCAAAGTGAAAGATTTAGACTGACGCTGATCAACCCCAGAGGAAGTGGCGACTTACAGTTCTATACTGGTCACCAGATCGAATCCTCTAAGGCGGCCGTCTCTCTGCGTGACTGAGCCCTGGTACAGCTCAATGCTCAGTTGATCAAAACTTGGCAGCAGATAGTCAGTTGAGATAGGGGCTAATTCATACCTGGGAAAAATAAAAGCAATCCTATTTCTGTAGGTTGTGATTGTGTCACATGTCACAAACTAAAATCTCAAGTCAATGAACTAATTTAAACTTACATGTTTTTCCTCATCACGTCTCTGTCGATGTCCACTCCGACCAGCAGTTCAATTTCCGGGTGGAATTTCAGCCTCCTGAGGAGGGTGCACTCGTTGCACCCCAAGTCCACCACCTAATGTGAAGGAGAACACTGAAGCCGTTTTCACACATGCGCTTTATACCGGGAAATGACCAGAAAGTGGTCTATGCCTTTCATGTGTGAAAATTGTTTTCCGGTATAAGCGCGACCCCGTCATCGCGGACATATCATCACTTTGGAGGTTGTCAGAAGAGCGGTATGTCTGCTTCATGTGTGGGCGTGCAGATTTCCCCCCTCCCTCTCTGCTCTCTCTGGCCAGTCCTTCAGTCAGCAGCCCGACACACAGGACACAGCGAAAATGACAGCGGCTTCTAGTCTGAAGCCGCCCAACGCTTGTTGAGAAAGCAGATGCACAAAGCGAAATGTGGAAGTATTTTGCTTACTTACGTTGCTGACAGCGAAGGCAAGCCCGGACACATGAAACGAAGCCAGTCTGTAAAAAGTGCTTCAACGCGACGCAGGTGAACGGATAAACATCGAACCAGCCAGGCTATTTCTCTCAGACACGGATCCCAACTTCTTCAAATATTTCAGTTCAAAGACTGGTTAGCGAATGTGAAGGATACAACATACATGCCCTCTTAAGTCAAACGAGTGATCACTGAGGATACGTCCCAGTTATGCATCCATGCAATGTTTTTTCTTTATTAGTTAGCCTGGCTTAGCCAGTGACTCATAGGAATAGACTATGTGACAACCAGGAAAGACTAGTGACTACTGGAGAGTCAGTTGACACCCAGGTAGCAGTATGGGTTAGCTCCCCAGCCTGCGTCTTCCGTGAGGAAGAAGCCCAACAACCCACGAGAGGCCTTTTAGGAGGGCCATTCAAGCCGCAAGTGGAGACTGCAGTGCCACCAAGTACTGGTACTGCATGGTATCCACCAAGATACCATCACCTCGGAATGAGATGTTTGGAGCGGGGGAGTCTGGTGCAGCGCACAGGTCCTAGACCTGGTGAGACGAGGGAGGAGCCCGGCCGGGTGGCAACCCACAGAGCCCGGTCCCTCTACGTACCAGCCCCCCTCCCAGTCCCGGCAGAGTAGTTCCGGAGCAGCGGATTGAGTGGCCCTGACCGCGTGACCAGACCCTTCCTGGAGGGCTGACCGTGGGTAGCTACTGGGATGTAAGTTGGGGCTTGGCCAGCCCCGGCTGGGTCACCTGGGCGAGGGTGTATGATGTTGCGAGACCCGAAACATCCTATGACCCCAGGGTACATCACTGAGGATACGTCCGAGTTATGCATCCATGAAATGTTTTTTTCTTTATCAACTTTAATCAATTCTTATAGCTACATTTTCTCATTTCATCATTTTTACTGATCATCGGCTGTGTCTGAATAACAGCCAAACCACAAACCAGTCCTAAAAGTTATAATCTTCATCTCCACACAAGTGCTGCATGGTGTTAGAAATATTAGATATGCCAAAATGTGTAATATGTCTGTGGTGTAATGTTATTGTTTGACATTTGACCTGTCGATGATGTCACAGGGGCGGGCAGTATCAGTTCCGGTGTGACAGCCTAACTGGTCGCTCCACTATCCTGTCTCCAGGATGCATGTGATTGTTGTTTACTTCCTGCAGCAGCTGTTGTGCACTTCTGTCCGCAGATTCACCACAACTCCACAATGAAACGCTGAAGTCTCCGGCGGATGAAAACTACTCTTCTTTGCTTTTTACCATCTTTTAATCTCCACTGTGCCTGTCCAACAAATAAATAAACTTAACTAAACACAGGATAGTCAAACGTGTCTGCCAAAAAATCTCTCAGTGGGTGTGACTGTGCTTGGAATGAAACCCGCCTACCCTCTTCCTGGTGTTAAAATATGACATTAAATTAAAATACAAAAATTCTCTTTCAAGGCGAGTGTTACGATTATTACAGCTTTTCAGAGCAGCGATGACTGCTAAAAAAATAAATGCAAAAAAATCGATTCCCTGCGGGTTTCGATCAGCATATACAAAAGGTTCCAACGCAGTAACCCATGCACCTAACCCTCTTTGCCACCAGTCCATTCCAGTTTACTGAAGTCAACTCACTTTATAATGAATGACTACGCAACATCCGTGACTAGTTGAACTGAAGCTTGTCACATTAACTTGTTGCTCATGAAAACATTGAACTATTCGCTGCCTGATAGTTGAGACTGCACGGTTTACAAGAACTGGATGCTGATCATTTATCGGGTCGATATCGTACAGTACATCCCTATTCTTAATTAAATGTATTAAATGCAGTCAAACATCACTTGGTAGATACCTTAGTTGGAGCATACTGTAGATCGCTGCACCATGCTGAACGTGCACGCGTCCTGCAGTCACCATCATGTCCCATCACAGCCAGGTACCTTTAAACAGACAAACCAGTGTCAGTCTGGCTACAGACTAGAGTCAAGGTTAACACGAGGTGGACACTACCTTCACTGATGTCACATATTCTGTTTTCTCAACAGCTGTTCAGACCAACCACACTCCAAGTTTCTCTCACCATTTTCACATTATGGTCTGGGAATCATGCTGGAGGTACAGATGTCATATTCACCTTCTACCATGTTGGCTGTTCTTGAAGCAGGCAGCCATCTTGGCTAATCTGTTCAAGAAAACAAAGCTGATTTTAACAATGCTTAACAAATCCTACAATGTAGGACAAATGAGCTACATGCTCAGTTGTAAATTATTTCAGTAAAGAGGTTTTCCTTTTGTCAAATGTCTTCACTAGCCTGATGAAAAATGAATTATAAAATGAGAATATCATGTGTTGATGTGACAGGATGACAGATATGAAGAAGATGTTTAGATGTTTATGTTCATTGTTATGTTATATTTACCTTGGGGTACCAAATTTTATTTAGTTACGGCACTAACAAACATTCAGTATATATTGTGGTTGATAATGCACTACAGGATTTACGCCACAAGGCGGCACCTGTGAGCAAGTGATAACTGGTAAACGAGATACGGGAGAAGAAGAGTTGTTTTTCCGGTGTGAAGCAGTAGAATGCTGGCTGTAGCAACAGGCAGCAGCAGTGGTCGAGCAGCAGAGGAGTAACGGGGAAGGATAGACGCTGTTTGTGTTAATTTTGTTGCCAGTACTGAAGTAATAAAACCCCCCTTGGGACGAAACTCAAATCCAGTGTCCGCCTCGAATCTCTGGCTGCAACATATTTGGCGAGCCCAGCCAGGAAAAGAGTTTTACATGTGTGTGCGTCCGCCATTACCGACACCCGACGGAGAAAGAGGACTTTTCTCCTGAGACGAACCTGAAAAAAAAGAGAGAAAAGAAGCGCGATTCGGTGATTAGCTGCACTCAATTCAAGATGGAGTTGGAGACCGTTCTAGACCACGCCACCACCACGCTGTGCCAACTAAGCCAGGACCGGATGGTGGAGGTCTGTAAATATCTCAAATGCATTGAAGATGTTGAGGCTGCTGCTAATAAGAGCCGACGAGCACTCATTAAAATTGCAGAAAATAAGTTGGATGTTATTGAACAAGATGAAGAGCCGAAGGAAGCAATTCGGATCATTACTGAACTGATAAGTTTCATGGAAGACATGATGACAGAGGGAGGAGATGAGCGGGAGCGTCGCCAGCAAACAGAGATGAAAAAATACTTTGAGCTGCAGCAGTCCCGCAAAGATTTAGATGACGAAATAAAAATGCTTGGTGAAAGATTTAACATTTCTGATGCCAAAGTAAACCCCATCCAGAACCTGTCATCAACCAAGGTGCCAGAAGTAACCATACGCAGGGAGTTCCGCATCTGTGGCCAAATCGGTGAGGGAGGACAGCGTGACAAGCTCTCATTCACCAACCTCATCCACCAGATGGAACGGGCTCCGCAAGGGTCATGGTGAGTCAGAAGTAATTGAGGCTGTGATAAGAGCCATCAGCCCAGGCCTAAAACATTAGGGTTGTGCTACAACCCAGGTTTTACGAGTGAGAACGAGAGCTCTCACTAGTGCCTTAAACGCTGCAACGCAGCCCTATGGAAGACTGTTATTTTGCTCCAAAATTACTTTTCATTAAAACCTGACCACCCACCCGTAGGTGGCGTGGTACCCCCTGGGACTGACACGGATCCACGTGACTACGTCACGTCCTGCCAGCCCAGGGAATAATCACTCTAATTTCTTCCAGCCCGCTGAGATCCGACGCACCCCGTGACGCATCGACACAGCAAGGCTGGGTAGTGAGAGCTCTCGTTCTCACTCGTAAAACCTGGGTTGTAGCACAACCCTAATGTTTTACTTCGTTTCGAACTCAAGCTCTCACTAGTGCCTCCATTCAACCGACCTTGCTGCCGGGAGCACCCCACAGGGCGACCCGAAAGGCACCGGTGAACCACGGCCATATGGCAACGTTTATGCCTAACCGTCTGACATATTAGAGTGGCAACGATACTACTTTCTTGCCACCGACAGCACCGCGTGCGCGAACTGCGAACCGGACACGTCGAGACTGTAGTACCTGACAAAAGTGTGATGAGAGGACCATGAGGCTGCGGCACACGTCCTCCACCGACACACCACGCAACAACGCAGAGGATGTCGCAACACCTCGCGTAGAATGCGCCTTGATACCCTCCTGGGGAACCTTGCCCACGGCAGAGTATGCCAACGCGATCGCCTCCACTATCCAGTGTGATAAGCGATCCTTGGAAAGGGGTCCGCCCTGGGCCCTTTGCCCAAAGCAAACCAACAGCTGATCTGTAATGCGTAAAGAACGCGTCCTGGCCACATAGGCCGAGAGCGCCCTTACGGGGCACAGCATGAGCAAACGTCTCTCCTCACCCGTCTCTAACTGAACGGCGGGGGACAGAATGCTGATAAGTCTATGACCATAGACCTAAAGCTGACACTAATAATCTTAGGTTGGTAAGCCGGGTTAGGTCGCAACGTAACCCTGCGCCCATCATTCCCAAAACCACACAGGCCTGCTGCACCGAGAGGGCAATCAGGTCACCAACTCTCTTTCCTGACGACAAGGCCAGCAGCAGCGCGGTCTTTAAAGACAGAACCCTTAAACCGGCGGAGTCCAAGGGCTCAAACGGATGACCCGTTAGCCCGTCCAGCACCGTAACCAGGTCCGATTTGGGGAAAAAACGCACCGCGACGGCGGGCGCAGTTTACGCGCCCCCTTCCTGAAGCGCAAGACCAAAGGGTACGCCCCCACGGGGCTCCCTTCAATTCCCATTGTTTGTTCAAGTGGGCGATCGCTGCCCTATTGTCCGAGCGAATCAGCACATGAGAGCCGCTGGAAGTGTTACCTCCGCAGGCCGGGGGGACTGCGGAGGCAACGTTCTCTTTCGAGTCTGGTCGCACGCGGACTTGTCCGGCAGTGCGGTCCCCAAGAGAGCTCCCAACCAACAATGGGCCCACGGCGCCATTGATGGTGGGCTTGTCCTGAAGCAGAGCCCGGCGAAACGCCTTCAGCTCTAGCACGTTTATGTGGCGAAGCTCCTGAGCCTCCCACCGGCCGTTCGCCGAAAAATGCCCGCAAATCGCACCCCCTCTCCAGAGGGAGGCGTCTGTGCGAATCACCATCCTGAGCGGGACAGCCCCCCCCCCCCCCCCCCCCCCCCGAGTACCTCTCGAATCACCATCCTGAGCGGGACAGGCCCCCCCCCCCCCCCCCGAGTACCTCTCGAGAGGTAACGTGTCAGGATCGGAGTTAGACGTGTGGATCTATTCGCGGGTAGTTGATGAAGCTGGGGTGTTGTGGAACTTGATGGCTGGGGCTGCACAGTTCGAGGTTTGGGAACGGTCGCAGAGATTGCCGAAGTTGCTGGTTGCAGGAGTTGCAGGTTGCAGACGTTGCAGAGATTGGTATGATCCTTGATCTTGATGTGAATTTATGAATCACTGGCGAGGACCTGCAGGAACAGGCCCTTATAGATGTGAATATGACATCACCTGTGTTATGACATCACCAGCGAAAGGCATGAAAGACGCTTATGAATCATGACATCATCAGTGATTGATGACATCATAGTAGGAATGACGACGTCAAAGTAGGAATGATGACGTCATCCTAAAAGTACCCTCCCCTCAACGGACGTCACCTGGCGTCCAATGAGGCCATCAAGGATGGGATCTGGGAGACAAAAAATCCGTAGGTTCTGGTGGAGGTGCTCTTCCGCAGGTGGTTAGACGCAGGTGGTTGGGCCCCAAAGGGGGTGTAAGAGAGTGAGGTGCTCTTCAGCAGGTGGTTAGATGCAGGTGGTCAGACCCCAAAGGGGGTGTAGGACAGTGGAGGTGCTCCTCCCTAATACAGGATATCGAAGCCATAGATGGACCGATACGTAGATAGAACTTCCACCGGGTCCGGTGGATCCTCTGGGGCCGGCCAACCCCCGGGGCACGATCCAAACACGGGAGGCTGGAGACCATCAAAAGGGTCAAATGCCGCCGTCACCGAAGGCAGAGCCGCAGGGGGATCTGACACAGCGAGGCCTGCCCTCCCGACCTGTAGTTTGGGGGGGTCACCCACCGTCTCCTCCTTTAACCGCCTCTTATTTCTTCTTGCTCTTGACCGAGGGCTGGCGACACTACGGGGACCTCCCAGCATCAAGCTGGAACCTACGTGTGGGTCAACAACTGAAATTGGCTGTTCCTGAGGTACGGCTTCAGACTCGGCGAGGGGAAGGTCCACAGGTTGTGCCTCAGGTACGGGTTCAGACTCGGCGAGGGGCAGGTCCACAGGTTGTGCCTCAGGTTGTGCCTCAGGGCCAGCAGACTCGGAGGCCCCCTGCGGGGGGACGGAGCCGATCTGCAGGCAGCGATTGAACTTCCCAATGAGACGATCGACAGTCCTCTCCAACTCGTTAACCCTCTTGGAGACACACTGCCACTCCTGGGTCCTGCAGGGAACGCTACCCAACCGTACAGGTTCTTCGGCTGGACACGTAGAGTCTTGATCCACTGAGAGTACCACGGGCCGGCGAGCGGTGGGACCACTTACTGGACGCCGGGAGCAGGAGGAGAGGTAATGCCCGGCTCGACCACAGTACAGGCAGCTCCGGGTGTCCAAACGGCGCTGCCTCTCCTCTGGTGTGATGCGAACCCTGCCGGTCAGATCACGGTACAGATGGCTGCTGGGACTCAAATGTGGGTGCCCCTGCTCTGGAATGACGCGAACTCCCCCCCAGAATATCCCCTTAGCAGCTGGGGGCGGCCGAGAGGCAGAGCTAGAAGCAACGGCCGCTGTGGACGGGAGAGTAGCAGGTCTGGAAACCTCCGGAACGGCGGTGCGCTCGGAAGCTGGGGCTTCGAGACGATCTAGCCGGCCAATCAAGAGGGCGTGCCGATCAGCGGCTGCGGAAGCCAGAGCCTGGATTGCTTTTTCCTGGTGGGCAATCAGGCGTCTTGACTCAAGTGCGAGGTCTTGCAGAGGCTGCGGGGTGACACCCTGGGGGTTTAGCCCGCTGAGATGATCTAGCCGTTTTACCAGGAGGGCGTACCGATCCTCGGCCTTGGAAGCCAGGGCCAGGTGGGCCTTGTTTGCTTCTTCCTGTCTGTCGAGTAGTTCCTGAAGATGGAGCGTTTGCTGCATTTGCACCCGTTGGGCCTCCGTGAGTACCACACCCAGGCCGGAAACAAGCTCTGCGGTCAGTGTTTGTCGGGACTGCCACGATGACATCGCTGCCAGCAAGGTCTCCAAGGTGAGAGGACCCACAATTGATTCGCCTGGTGGTTCACCTGAAGCGGCCGGCGGGAAAACTGGCGTCTCAGGGTCTTCCTCCTTGATTGGGGGGAGAAATTTGCCCGCTAAATCCATTTCTGAGTGATTCATACTGTCAGGATCGGAGTTAGACGTGTGGATCTATTCGCGGGTAGTTGATGAAGCTGGGGTGTTGTGGAGTGAGTTTAGGGGGGTGAGAGTAACGGAATGAATGTGGGTCCTCATCAGCTAACGAGTTGGAGAGGACTGTCGATCGTCTCATTGGGAAGTTCAATCGCTGCCTGCAGATCGGCTCCGTCCCCCCGCAGGGGGCCTCCGAGTCTGCTGGCCCTGAGGCACAACCTGAGGCACAACCTGTGGACCTGCCCCTCGCCGAGTCTGAACCCGTACCTGAGGCACAACCTGTGGACCTGCCCCTCGCCGAGTCTGAACCTGTACCTGAGGCACAACCTGTGGACCTCCCCCTCGCCGAGTCTGAACCCATACCCCTGTACCTGAGGCACAACCTGTGGACCTCCCCCTCGCCGAGTCTGAACCCATACCCCAGCAGCAGCCAATTCCTGTCCTTGACCAACACGTAGGTTCCAGCTTCATGCTGGGAGGTTCCCGTAGTGTCGTCAGCCCTCGGTCAAGAGCAAGAAGAAATAAGAGGCGTTTAAAGGAGGAGACGGTGGGTGACCCCCCCAAGCTACAGGTCGGGAGGGCAGGCCTCGCTGAGTCAGATCCCCCTGCGGCTCTGCCTTCGGTGACGGCGGCATTTGACCCTTTTGATGGTCTCCAGCCTCCCGTGTTTGGATCGTGCCCCGGGGGATGGCCGGCCCCAGAGGATCCACCGGACCCGGTGGAAGTTCTATCTACGTATCGGTCCATCTATGGCTTCGATATCCTGTATTAGGGAGGAGCACCTCCACTGTCCTACACCCCCTTTGTGGTCTGACCACCTGCATCTAACCACCTGCTGAAGAGCACCTCACTCTCTTACACCCCCTTTGGGGCCTAACCACCTGCGTCTAACCACCTGCGGAAGAGCACCTCCACCAGAACCTACGGATTTTTTGTCTCCCAGATGCCATCCTTGATGGCCTCATTGGACGCCAGGTGACGTCCGTTGAGGGGAGGGTACTGTTAGGATGACGTCATCATTCCTACTTTGACGTCGTCATTCCTACTATGATGTCATCAATCACTGATGATGTCATGATTCATAAGCGTCTTTCATGCCTTTCGCTGGTGATGTCATAACACAGGTGATGTCATATTCACATCTATAAGGGCCTGTTCCTGCAGGTCCTCGCCAGTGATTCATAAATTCACATCAAGATCAAGGATCATACCAATCTCTGCAACGTCTGCAACCTGCAACTCCTGCAACCAGCAACTTCGGCAATCTCTGCGACCGTTCCCAAACCTCGAACTGTGCAGTCCCAGCCATCAAGTTCCACAACACCCCAGCTTCATCAACTACCCGCGAATAGATCCACACGTCTAACTCCGATCCTGACATAACGGGGGTCCGCCCATATAGCCAGCGCCTGCCAGGCCTGACCTGTCAGAGGAACCCTGCGATGACGGTCCCCGGCCGAGTCCAGGCGAAGCCTGAGAACCATATTTGGACCACGAGAGCATGTGTAGCCTCCCTAGCGGGAGCACATGCAGTGCTGAGGCCATCAGGCCCAACATCACTGTGCACTGATGCACTGACACCGAGGGCACAGACCTAACGTCCTTGGCTTGCTGTCCGAACCGTGCGAGCCTGTCGCTCTGGCGAAAGGCTCGCAGGAAGTCTAGCTCGAGCCCCAGGAAGGCCGCCGCCTGCGCTGGGACGAGGCAACTCTTCTGCCAGTTCACCAAAAACCCTAAGGTTTGCCGGTGATCGGTCACCACCTTGGTATGTTCCGTGGCACGGACCCTCGAGTCGGCCGCTAAGAGAACGTCGTCGAGATATAGGAAGACGCGGATCCCCCTCGCGCGGAGGGGAGCCAAGGCTGTCTCCACGCACACCGTGAGGGTTCGCGGGCTCAAAGACATGCCGAAAGGCAAGACACAGAACTCGTAAGCCTTCCCCAGGAAGGAGAACCTCAGGTATTTCCTGTGTCTCCTGACCATGTGGACATGGAAGAACGCACCTTCCAGATCCCCGGAAGTAAGAAATCCCCCTGTCTCAACTCGTTGAACAGGCGGGGAAGAGAGCATTCGGAACGGGACTTCCTCAGCGTCTTGTTGAGACGCCGAAGGTCCAATTTTGGACGCATGGAGCCGTCCTTGTTGGGCACGATAAAGTACCTGTGGTAGAAAAACCAATCTGCCTTGGGAACCGAGCGAATCGCCCCTTTGGCGAGGAACGAATAACCTCCTTGTGGAGTATGTCCATGGCCTCCCCCTGTAGAGCGTATCCCCTCTGGAGGGTGCGCCGTAATGGGGACGGGGAACATAGATGCTCCCAGGCATCGAGCCTGTTGGACAAGATGGTCTCTTGTGGCCAAAGGAGCGGAACCCGTCATGAGCATATTGCTGGGCACCGGGACCTTTTGATCAGGTGCCCTGATGGGGGAGCGGGACGTGAGAGGCTACGCCCCCCCGCCGCATGGACAGTTCCGTAGAAGCTGTGCATGCTGGGGGATAACTTCTTACGCAAGCTCCGCCTACTGACGCGCTGTTGTATCGAAGTAACCCCCCCCCCCCCCACTGCCGTGCGCCTTTCGCAGGCTGGGGGGACTGCGGAGGTAACGTTCTTTCTCGAGACGCACGTGGACTTGTCCGACAGTGCGGCCCCCAGGCGAGCTCCCGACCAGCGATGAGCCGTTGGTGCCAGCAAGGAGCAGTATGTCTATTGTAGTGGAGGTAGCTCGCGCCCAATGTACTTAGCACACAGATACTAGCTGCACGGGTGCACGCCAGCTATCTGCAAATACTATCGTTCTGTGCTAAACAGTACTAAATATTGCTATCTGCACCTATGCAAGGCAAGCTAGCTTTCACACTTCTTTGAGAGCGGACCTTGGTCCGCTCTCAAGAGCTTAGCTGCGGACAAGACCGAGGGTTCAAGGCGCTTGTGCAGCGTGCTCGTGCCCAAGGCAGAACACGCACTTAACGTGCCGATTCATACTCGGCCAAAGTAGTTTTACACACGGCCCATCCCCTCCCTGACCTTCCCTGCTCAGTAGCAAGAGGAAGCAGGGAGCTAACCACTAATAGCAAGCTCCCGCAGGGCGCACCCTATTAGCGGGAGTACTGCTTAAGCAAGCTAGCAGGCTAGCAAGAAGCAAAGGCTAGACAGTAAGCAACCCGGAGGCTAGCGAACGTGCGCGTGCAATGGTAACGTAAGCGGCAATAGCCCATCCCGAAGGGGGGGCACCAATACCCACAACCTGTTAACCCGAGAGAACAGACGTGGAAGCCACTAGCTAAGCTAGCATAAGCACTGAGAGACAAGCGTGCGCTAACACAAGCCTGCGCACAAGCCGGTGCAGCGAGTCTCTACCCTGAGTAACACGGGGAAGCAAGCGTGACCGCAAGCAAAGGCCAGCGGCGCGCGAAGCTAGTCAATCTCAGAAGAAACTCCTCAAAGAGAGTTACAATCTAGTAGATGCTATTTGCACGAGGCAAGCAACACTTAGCAGACAAGCAAGCTGGCTAAGATGGCGTAAGTACTGAGAGAAGCGGCCCACACAACGTGCGGGGCGAGCTCACCTAGCTAGCGAATCGCCCAGCTAAAATCTCAGAGTGCCCCGTTCGGGGCCGACGCCAATAAAAGCTACACTACATTTATGTAGGTCCCAGCAACGCCTGAGCGGCGTGCTCCTGCCCTTAGGCATGCACACATCAAATTAATTGTGCCGGTCGTAACCGGCCAGCGTAGCCTCACAGCTAATACAGCACCTAGCTGTTCCCCCCTCTCTCTGCTAACAGGAATAACGGGGTTAACGTGCAAGCTAAGCCTGCAACGGTAAGAGCTGGAGTGCTACACATCACTAGATACTGGCTGCACGGGAGCAAGCTAGCTATCTAGCTAACTGAAGAGCATGGCTTCTAGCTACTACTCTCGCTTAAGGCGCGCCCTACACAGAGGTAGCTGGCGCGAAGTACTTAGCACACAGACACTAACTGCACGTGTGCACGTTAGCTATCTGCCACAATAACCGGGTGCGTTACCCTGTCTGGGGACGCAGCCAATAGCTGGAGTGCTACAAGGTAGTCCAAGCTAGCTGCACTGAGCAAACTAGCTAACTATCTAACGCGCGCGCTCTAAAGCCGGCGTTCCTAAAGTACCTAGCAACAGAAGCAACCGCACGGATGCCAGCTAGCTATCTGTGACAACTGTGCTATTTAGCCTGTTGTTCTAGTGCTAACGGTACAAGCTATTCTGCACGTGTGCAACCTAGCTAGAGTACTGAGTCGGCGCTCAAGCCTAACAACGTTACCCCGCCGGGGAAAACGTTCACATCAGCTGCACGGCGGCAGCTAAACAACAGTTAACTAAGGAAGATACTCTTAGCTTTTTAGATGACTTGTTCCGACGCCGCAGGGTGAAGGGTACAGGGTCGGGTCCCCGAAGCCTGCTTTATCCCGTCCACGCGACCCTCTTGAGGTGGGCAAGTCAGCCGGAACGAGCCTAGTATCTAAAGCTATGTAATAGAGCTAACTCCTAGTTAACCGTGGAGCTTTCACAAAACACGTCTTCACAGCGGCTGGAAGAAAGCGGAAGTGATTATTCCCTGGGCTGGCAGGACGTGACGTAGTCACGTGGATCCGTGTCAGTCCCAGGGGGTACGACGCCACCTACGGGTGGGTGGTCAGGTTTTAATGAAAAGTAATTTTGGAGCAAAATAACAGTCTTCCATAGGGCTGCGTTGCAGCGTTTAAGGCACTAGTGAGAGCTTGAGTTCGAAACGAAGTAAAACTGCGTGACATGCTCGAGATAAAAAGTGATTTGACCCTGACCCAGCTAAAAATCATATTAACACATTGAGTGCCAGCGACGCCATATGGCGTCATTAGAAATTTACCGTAGGCTGCCAGCGACGCCAAATGGCGTCAATAACTCGAAATTGTTTTTTTGACGGGGGGGGTGTCGATCTAAGCCTCTTACATCGCCTCTTACAATATGAGAGCTATTGAATGTGTCTAACCTATTTTACAGAACCCTTAGGTGGCGACAGCGCACTCCAGATGAGAGAAAGTGGAGTAAAACACACAGAAGAAGTCGTTGGGGAAAAGGAAATCGCATCGCATCCGTCCGTATGCATCGATATGCATGAAGCATAACGTTGTGCCTGAAGCAGCCAATCTGCTGTCACAATTGAGCACCTCCGTGTCCGCTGTTGACAGCCCATCCGCATGATCAGCCGTGGAGTTGTTATTATTCTCAACTGGAAGCATGGGAGCTGGTGACAAATACACGCGGCTGTAAAAAAGCTGGATGTAGCGGACTTTTCATTGCAGAGCAAACGCAGGCAGCAGAAAGCCCCAGAGACACTCCCAGAAGGAGGAGTGTGCAGTTGAGGGGGTGGGGGGGGGAGGGGCACGCAGAGCACGCAGAGCAGCATACAACACCCAGACAGCAGGACAGGATTAGCAAACGCAAGCTAGAATATCTGATGCCCACCAGCAGTAAATCAAGACCAGCAAGAAGCTGCAACCAGCAGCGCACGCAGGGGCCAGCGCTGCTGGTTGCAGCTAAAAAATATTATTTGGCCAAACAAAATTCCTTTGTTTTCACTCTTTTATTGAAGGAAATTATTTTTGAGGTGTCATTACATCAGAAAATATTAGCAATGAGTCAATGATGTGCTTGAAATGCTTCCTTTCACAAAAGGCTGAATATCTCAGGTTCTAGAAAAAAAGTGGCTGTTTTTGGTCAAATCAAGCTATCTTCTCCGGCTCATAACTAAAGAACGGAAAATGGGATCAATAAACTTTTTTTTGCAGGTGATAGAAGAGAGTCTCATCGTTATTTGTGCGTGTTCAGTGTTTACATAGTAATTATTAAAGAAATTATATGACTGTTTTAAAATGCATTGCGGCCTATGTGGCACAGTACAGCACCTTTTGCCCAAGGGCCGTGGCACTCAAAGTGTTAAAGGGACATTACAAAGAAGATGACACGTCAGACCTGTACCAAAAACTGATCAATATTTCCCAGGAGCCAAGAGAGTCGGCACAAGACTTCCTGTTCAGAGCTATTGAACTAAAAGACAGACTTCTTTTTGCATCAAAGGGGGAAGAGGCAGATGAACACATTAGTGCAGAGCTAGTTAAAAAGAAGTTCCTGAGGTCAGTTGGTACAGGTCTGCTCCATGACAATATCAAGTATCAGATCAAGCCCTTCCTTGATAACCCGGACATGACAGATGAAACCCTGATTGAAAAATTAAATGAAGCAGCTAACCTTGATGCTGAGAGGCTCAATAAGCTCAAGAGGAACAACACCAAGACACCCAGAGTGAATGAGCTGCAGACAACCAGCGAGACGTGGGACCGTCCACAGGACTCTTCAACCCAGAACAAACAGCCGACGAGGGACATCAAAGAGCTTTCCAAGGAGAAGACAAAGGCAGCTCATCCCCCACCTGAGCCCGAGATGCACACCCTGGTAAGAGAGCTGAAAATGGAGGTAGCTGAGATGAGACAAACGGTGCTTGCTTCCATGAGCACTGGCAAGCCGCAGACCTCCAGGCAAACGACAGGGAACAAGGACACTTGGAAAAGAGGCTGCAGGGCCTGCCAGGACAAAGGAGAGGGAGGAAGCTGCAGTCACTGCTTCAAGTGTGGTCAGCCAGGTCACATCTCCAGAGGATGCAGAGCTCTGCGTCAGGTGCAGGGAAACTTCGGAGGGTTGCTGCCGAGGGACCAGCAGTGACCCAGCAACGACCACCAGAGTCCCGCCGCTGCCACTACTGTCTACAAGAGGAAAGCACAGACAGACTGTTCCAGACGGTTCCAGACATGTGCAGGTTGTTCAACCATTATATATTGCTCCAAAGCGTGTCAGAAGTCTCAATGGCAGGAACACAAACCTCTGTGTAGAGCAGTCAGGCTAGTTGAGCAACACTTAGTGGAGGAAGAGGCACATCAAAATAAAATACCAGAGTCATGCAAAGTTGATTACCTTTCAGCAAAACAAGGAAAACGGGTTATTAAACTAATAGGGAAACGTAAAATGGTGAAATGTACCTTTGATAACGTACCAGTGACAGCACTTTGGGATACAGTCGCTCAGGCAACGGTAATAAATAACAACTGGCGAGCAGAGCACCTCCCAAACAGCACTATCAGAGCCATAGAGGAACTATTAGGGCCAGAACCACTGAATGGACTTGCCGCAAACCAGACTGAGATTCCATTTATGGGGTGGGTACCTGTAGACTTTAAACTTGGTGGGTCAGAGACCTCCAGTGCTAGCCTGCTAGTACCAGTATTGGTTTCCAGTGATCCCAATGTGGCAGAGGATCCTATCATTGGCTTTAATGTAATAGAGGAAGTGATCAAGGAACAGCTTAAACAACAGCAGGGCATTACAGCAAGTGACTGTACCACAGAAATTGTAACGGGTGCATTTGACATTAACTCTTGTGACACGAAGACCTTTATTCAGCTAATGCACACTCACCAAGCCACTAGTGAGGGGACCATAGTGAAAACAGGGAAGGGTAGAGCTGTCTTACACCCAGGTGAAGTCACTACAGTTAGGCGCACACACACAGACTGAGAATGATACGGTAATGCTGTTCTGCCCCAGTATGGACACAAGCCTACCAGAGGGGTTACACATTCAGGAGGTACTCTTCACCATGAAAAGGGGAAACTCCGCCACTGTCCCCATCTCTGTAATTAACGCCACAGGGCACAGTATCACACTGAGCCCACGTCTTAGCCTGGGACACATAGAGGCCATTTACACCTGGCATTAACATGCGTTTTCTGCCATCAGATTGCAATCAGATTGTATTTTATCACTTCAGCCTGATTCCATTTACACCTGGCACTAACATGCGTTTTGGGTGAACAGATTGCAATCCGATTGCTCTCCAGCTCGAACGTCATCACGCGCGCGCCCCCTGAACATGTGCATGCATGTTTGCATACATGCACAGGGAAATAGAGGTTATTGTTAAGCTCAAATGCACAGTGAACGTCCCCTTCACCTGGACAAAAAACGATGGCCGATCACGCAGCACTGCATCTATTTCTTTATAAAAAGGACACGTTGGCCTGCCCCTGCCACTTTTCTTGTTCTTGTCCTTGGCCTGTCTGTAAGCCAGTTTCAGGTGTTTAATTTTTCGCTGACGGTAGCTGTGTTTCCATTACCCTCAGAAATGCGCAAAATCTAAATATCGCAATAAAAATCGGGTAATGGAAACACGTAAATTTCGGAAAACCTCCCAAATATCGCAAAAAGCTTTTGCGCTCTCATGAGGTGGTTTTTCCAGACGTGTCGATATAGCAGTTTATCGCAAAAGTGTAATGGAAACACATTTTCCGCATTTGCACGTCATGTGACCCATCTTCTCCTTTGCAAAAGCAGCGGAAAATAAGTTTGGTAAGTAAGGTTCGATACGCCGTGGCAAAACCTCCGCAGCAAGTGGAAAACTTTGAAGCAAAGGTACCTAGCAGAAAGACGAGTGTTGTGCAAAAGCGGAGCGGGGGGGAGATAGAGAATTTTTAGCCGGTCCATGGTGACAGGCTGCCTGTGTGTGTGTGCGCATTTGGCACAGCGGCGAGATGAGGGCACACACCGGTGCGGTGCTGACGGGGAATTGCGTTCAGGTGTGCGCGCCGTCACCGACTTCCGAAGATTATGTATTTCCGTATGGTAGTTGCTGAATGCGTTTTGAGAGGACGCATTGCATTTACACTCGTGTTAAATGTTGTCATAATGCGTCCCTCACCACCTCCGGAGGTGGTTTGGCCGATCAGATTGCAATCCTTCTTCAATGCGTTTTGGGGGTGTTTACACCTGTACTTTCAAGTGATAAAATACAATCTGATTGCAATCTGATCACCAAAAACGCATGTTAATGCCAGGTGTAAATGGCCTCATAGAGAGCGTTAAAGCTGTGTACCCAGCAGCAGTCGAACCCGTGACACAAGGACAACCACAAATAAGCCCAGACAAAACGACACAAATAGACACAGACGGTTCAGACATAACATGTCCCACCACAGACTGTAGTGAAGCTTGGGATCCCCCTGTAGCATTAGATCACTTAACTAGTGAGCAGCAGGCCCTAGTAAGAGACATGCTTAGGGAGGAATGTAAAGCCTTTAGTCGAGATGATAATGATGTAGGTTGTATACCTTCGCTCCGAATGCACATCACCCTGAATGACCAGACACCAGTCCAAAAAACGTATATCAGTGTGCCCAAGCCGTTACATCAGGAGGTAAAGGAGTATTTGCAGGACTTGATCAACAGGGGCTGGATTACAAAATCAAAGTCATCTTACTCGTCACCCATAGTGTGTGTAAGAAAAAAATCTGGTGATCTGAGACTCTGTGTCGACTACCGTGAGCTAAATCGGAAGTCAGTGCCTGATAGACACCCTATCCCGAGGATACAAGACATGTTGGACAGTCTCTGTGGGAGCTCATGGTTTTCTGTATTAGATCAAGGCAAGGCGTACCACCAAGGCTTTGTAGATGAGGAAAGTCAGCCTCTCACCGCCTTCATCACGCCTTGGGGTTTATACCAATGGGTGAGGATCCCGTTCGGCCTGAGTTCAGCACCGGCTGAATTTCAAAGGAGTATGGAGGAGTGTTTGTGGGGTTTGCGTGATGACATTTGCCTGCCTTACCTTGATGATAATTTAGTTCACAGTAAATCCTTCAAAGACCATGTAGACCACGTAAAAACAGTCTTGCAACGATATCAGCGACATGGGGTATAGCTCACGCCAAAGAAATGTGGACTGTTTAAGGCCAAAAGTTAGATTTTTGGGGAGGGTAGTGTCTGAAGAGGGTCACAGTATGGACCCAGCGGAGGTAGCCCCCGTACAGGCACTAAAAGAAAGACATCCTAGCACAGTGGGGGAAGTCAGGCAGATTTTAGGTTTCCTGTCCTACTACAGAGCATATATTAAAGACTTTTCTTCTATAGCGAAGCCCTTGTATGAACTGATAGCAGCCCCACCCACTGACTCCAGTCCGTCTCGAAGCCCCAGAGGATCTAAAAAGAGAAAAACAAAGAAAGGAAAACAAGGACAGTTGCCCTCAACCACACCAGTCACATGGACTGACAGTCATCACCAGGTCCTGAGCCATCTAGTAGATAAACCCTCCAACCCTCCCATCCTAGGCTATCCAGACCTAAATGAACCGTTTGTCCTGCACACTGACGCTTCTCAAGCAGGACTGGGGGCCGTGCTATACCAGCGCAGCCAGGGCAAGCTGAAGGTAATAGCCTATGGGTCCAGAACGCTCACCCCCCAAGAGAGAAATTACAACCTGCACTCTGGTAAGCTAGAGTTTCTGGCTCTTAAGTGGGCTATCTGCGAGCGTTTTAGAGACTATCTCTTCCATGCCCCTTATTTTGTCGTATACACCGATAATAACCCGCTCACGTATATATTGACAACAGCCAAGTTAAATGCTGTAGGACAGAGGTGGGTAGCTGAATTAGCAGATTTTAATTTCACAATAAAATACAGGCCAGGCAAAGCGAATGCAGATGCAGACTGCTTATCAAGAATGCCAATTGAGTTTGAGAACTACATAAGCCAGTGCACACAGTCAGTCTGTCAGGAAGCAGTCAGGGCGACAGAACAGGGCATTCTAGTACAACAACAAGAACATAGCCCACTCTTTAGTTCTGTTTCTTTTAATGCTCTTCAGGAACCAATAGAAATTGAGAACCTGCTTAACACAGTTCAACCAATATCCAGGGGCAAGATTAAAACAGCTCAACAACAAGATCCTGTGATAGGCAAAATGTATGACTACAAAATGAGAAATAAGAGGCCTACTGCACAAGAGCTTAAGGATGAGGGTCTTGAGTTTACCGCCCTAGCCAGGGAGTGGGGTCGCTTAGAAATCAGGACAGATGGGACCATGCATCGGAAGACTCGAACAAAAAGCCAGCTCGTGCTCCCAGACGTGTACCGCCCACTCATTTTAAATGAGCTGCATAAGAAAATGGGACATTTGGGCTCTGAAAGGACAGTGAATTTAGTAAGGGACCGTTTCTTCTGGCCCAAGATGCAAAGAGACATAGAACACTTCATGACAAATATATGTGAGTGTCTCAAGAAAAAGAAACCAAACAGAGAAGCACGGGCACCCATGTTGAGTATTGAAACCACTCACCCATTTCAGCTGGTATCAGTCGACTTCTTGCATCTCGAAGAATGTAGAGGTGGTTATGAATACATATTGGTTATAGTGGACCACTACACTCGCTTTGCCCAAGCGTATGCCACCACTAACAAGTCAGCAAAAACTGTGGCAGATAAACTGTTCAATGATTTCTGTCTCAAGTTTGGTTTCCCAGAAAAACTGCACCATGACTTGGGGGGAGAATTCCAAAACAAGCTGCTGCACCATCTGAAATCACTCTCTGGTGTCCAGGGGTCTCATACTAGTCCATATCACCCTCAAGGGAATGGACAGACAGAGAGATTTAACAGGACTCTTCTCTCAATGTTAAGAACACTCACTGAAGAGCAGAAAAGTGACTGGAAAAACCACCTCCCCAAGGTCATACACGCCTATAACTGCACAACTAACGAGTCCACGGGCTACTCTCCATTCTTTCTACTTTTTGGCAGGCCACCCAGACTGCCAGTGGACTTGCTGTTTGGCATTGAACCTCAGGACTGTCCCGGGTCTTATCAGGAATATGTGGAGAGGTGGCGAAAGAGGATGGTTGAGGCATACGACATCGCCTCCAGAAATGCTTCCAAGTCAGCTGATAGAGGAAAGAGACAATATGACAAGAAAGTGTATGGTCCTACACTGCAAGTGGGCAGCCGTGTCCTGGTGAGAAATGTGGCTGAGAGAGGAGGACCAGGGAAAATACGCTCCTACTGGGAGGATAACATTTATGTCATCAAAAGTCAGAAAGGTGAGTACAAGTAAAATGAAAAGTTAATGCAGTAAAATGGGCTGTAGGCCTAGTGCATTTTTTGGAGTAGAATCAGTAGGCTACTCACAGGTACGCAGGTTTTTATATTATCTTTTTTTTAAATAATATTTATGACAATCGGATTTCATCTTACAAGCAATAACAAGGTTATATATACATGCTTTGCCACACACAACACACTTAGACATTGTTGTGTCAAGTGTCAAGCGCATGTGGTTCACCTGTCATGCAGAATTGCAACACAGCGCCACACATGGAAGGAGATACCAGAAACAAGCGAAACGCAGAGGAAACACGACAAGTGTTTTTGTATTTGTTTATAAATGTTTTGTTATTTGAATAATGAAAACTCGACATAGTAAACTTTTAAAATACATTTGAGTGACAATTGCAAGTGAAAAATATTCATTTCAAAGAGACCCCCCACAAATGGGGGGGAAATGCATTAAAATTGGCTGTAGTGCGTTTTTGGAGTAGAATCAGTAGGCTACTCACTATGAATATTGAATATTAGTGGATTATTCATTTAGTCAGAATATTGAACAAAATATTTAAGTCAATATGAATGCTTTCATATCAAACATGTTTGAGGACTGAAAATCTGCGCGCAAGCCTCCCGTCATTATCGTTAATTGACCAGCGCACTGCAGGCATCAGATAGGCTACCAAATAGCCTAGTACCAACAGCACAGAACCATGAGTATTTTGGGGAAAATGTCACTAATTTAGATCACAATGATTGACCATTGAATAAAAAGTTGTTATAGTCTACCGAAGCCCCTGCCACACGCTTGTTAAACTGCCGTGAGATTCATTTGTTTGGGAAGCATATGCAAGTCTGTACAAACCATGTAGTTGAGTTTAACATTATACAGTAAAATGATAACAAGCCCATACATCATCTTCTTTCTGTTCGGCTACTACCATAAGCAGAAATGATACCTTCATTGTTGTGTTGATGGATAGTGACTGGACTTGTTAAGGGATGAGTAGCCTACACACGTTTCTCAGGTGATTCAAGTGATATGCTGCCACCTATCGTCTAATAAATATTACTGCAGCCTAATTGTTTTCATCAAAGCGGCACACCGCGGGAAAAGGCAACGCCCCCTCCCCCCGACTCTGCAGACCTCTGTACGATAGCTAATTGTTGCGCCCAGGATAACTACCAGAGCGACCACACCACCCCACACCACCCCACCAACATACTAAGTGAAGTGAGCCACTTAGCCTCGCCCACGTCTTCTCCAACAGCCTGAAGCTGGAGCTGAGCTCCACACCGACCCGCTGGTCTGCCTGGAGGACAGGTGAGCATCATCCCACCACATGCTGCATGTTTCAGTGGTTTACTACAAAACAACTCTGTATTAGCAGCTTGCTCCCGTAGGCTATCAAACAGGAACAACATGGCGACTTGTTTGTAAACTTTCACTTTCCCGAAATGTGTAGCCTATCTGAAAACATTTGCGGCGAGCCAGTGTCATGCCCCCACCATATTATGGCTTCACACGCTAAAGTTTCGTTGTTTTTCCTGTTGAATGAGGGTGTATTCACACCTGTAGGTCGTTTGCTTTGTTCCGATTCAGGTACTTAATTGATACAATTGTTGCATTTGTGCCTTGGTTCGTTTGTGTTCACACAGCCACAAATGAAACGGTCCAAATAGTATTGTCAAACTTCCTGGATTGGCCAGCAGAGACTCTGATAGGCTAATAGCCTCTCGGGATGGACAAAATAATTCCCAGAGATTTTCCTATATGATTATAAAAATGCGTTTTGTTAGACCTACATTTTAGGCTATGTCGGGCGTCCGCCGTGCGAGGAGAGAGAGAGAGAGAGAGAGAGAGAGAGAGAGAGAGAGAGAGAGCGAGCGAGAAAGAAAGAAAGAGGGAGGGATCGGGAGAGAGAGAGAGAGGGAGAAAGTTCTTTATTTATTTATTAATGTATGCTATGTAGCCTATGTAAGCCTATGTATTTATTTAGCCTATTGGGAATTTGGAGATAGAAGATCAAAGACCCTCGCAAATTCTGCTATTAGGCTACTATCACGGAGATGAGGATTAGCCGAGACATAGGCTATATGAACACCTGTCCTCCTGTCAGGAATAAAATATTAATAAATAATTTAATAATAACGGACATTTCGAGGAAGACATGCAATCAGTCTGATTGTCTGATTGAACCAGACAATCTTATCACAAAGAAGGCTGGCTCTGATTACCACGATTTGTTTTCATTTATTGAATGGAGACCAGAGAGAGCGAGAGAGAGGGAGAGAGAGGGCGGTGTGCTGCGCAGCACACCGCACGCAAAATCCGTAGAGATTCAACACATTAACGTTGCTTCCCATGGTCCGAGGTAAGTTGATTGAGTTCAAACTGCTGATGTGATGATCCAAATCCCCCAAAGTTTATCGATGCAAGTCACAAGTCGCCAAAACAGGATCTGAAAGATGTTGTTTTTAAACGATAAAAATGTTCGTTCTTCAGGCCATTACGCACAGCGCAGCTGACTACGGCAGCTGGTTTATCCAAAAATGCGCACCGTTTACTGCTGTTGTGGCGGATCGAGGTCGGCTCACGTTCTCACCACAAACGAACCGCACCAGAGTTCGTTTGGAAGCGGACCGAGACCACCCTTTCTTGGCGATCTCGGTCCGCTTGTTTTGTCCCGCATCCGAGTGCGATTGCTGTGTTCACACTCCCCCAAACGAACCGCACCAAGGGGGAAAATGCTCTCCATTTCGGAACAACTGCTCCAAACGAGATAGGTGTGAATACACCCTGAGTCACACACTGAGAGCATCTCTCAACAATGCACTACGCTCACCACGCTGATGGATTCCACCACGATGTCTTCTGCTGCCACGCCTGCCAGTAGTTTTGCGTGGAGATACTTTACAAACAACCAAAACAACGAGGATGCCACATGTAACCTCTGTGAGCGAGTGATAAGATGTGGAGGACGATCAACAAGCGGGTTGCATTTGCAGTCGCAGCACCATAAAACCCCAGAAACCCCGCAAGTGAAGCATAGGCTACTTAACACCAAAAGCCTCGGTGGCCGAAATACTGTCAGAAATGGCAACATATGACTCTTAAAGCCGTGAATTTTGCACAAGCGGCGCAGGCCGTGATTGTTTGCATTAGTTTATTGATTCAATTGCACTTGAACAATGAATGTCACTTGGAAAGTAAATGAAATTGTTTGGCTATTATAGAAAGGCTGCTGAACGCTATCAGAATATGGAATCCATCTCAGCTTAATTGAAACACGCAAAATAACTTGCTTTAACGAATTTCATTTGTTTATTGTCCAATATCACTTCCCAAATTAAGTGCTGTAACGAATTCCGTTTATTTATTGTCAAATAACATTTCCATGAGGCTGTTCTTATCAGCAGACGATCACATGCAATGAACACGGCATTTCATATGAAGTTTTTATCTTAACACATTCACTGCCAGCCATTTTTTTTTTTACTGTAGGTAGCTTCTGCCAGAGTTTTTTTTTGAGGATTCTGGCTCATCTTTCAAGACCCGAGGATTCTTTTCTGCTAAGATTTTGTGAACACAAAATATCTCAAAAGAACTAATAGAATGTGTGCTTTCTCTGTCTAAAAGAGTTAGTTTGTAGAGTTAGTAGTTATGTAAGTGTAACCGAGTTGAATCAGCGCGGATTCCTCGTGAGTCCCGAGTGGTAGCGAGTGGATTGGTTAAACTCACTCCCCAGGTATAAAGGCATGTTAACCAGCTCCGCCAAGGGAGCTAGCTCTCTTGGTGTTGCGGTTAACATGCTGGACTCCCAAGCCGAGGGTCGGCAGTTCGAATCCACCCCTGGACAAGCCCTTAACATGGGTTGCTGCAAGTACCACCTACACAAAGCCGTTACATAGGCATTAGCACTTGAATACAGCATGGTTTCCGCGTCTGAAAATTTAAGCTGAGATAAATAGCTTTTTGTGAAATTCGATAGAACAGTCACTTTAACCATTCATTTTTGGCATCAGTAAGACGTCAGACATCTAAACACTAGTTTTGAACAGTAATTTCCTCCATAACAGCAGGAAACCCCCCTCTACTTCAAACTCCTCCCTCCGTGTGTGTTCTTCTTGGCTGCAGCGGGCGTGTCACAAGCTCGTTTCTGCTGCTGCTGCTGCTGCTGCTCCTGTCTGCTGGCGAGGATGGGCTCGCTCGTTTCTTGGGGTTTCGGTTGAGAAACCCCAAGAAACAGGGTTTCTATTGCGATTCTGGTCTTATTTATGCTGCGTGTTTCAAAGTGTGTTGCACCCATAATCTATTATGCAGATTAAGAGATGTAAAAGGGTTAGATCAACGTCCCACCGTCAATTTTTTTTTTTTTTTTTTTGACGTATCAACACGTCATTGGTAGTCAACCGTTGGATTTTTTTTTACGTATCAACACGTCATTGGCAGTGAATGTGTTTACGTCTATTATAATGTTTGTTAACATAAATTCATTCTTTTTATTTAATCCTATAATAAGAATGAGAATAATTATTGATATCAGCAAATAAGACACTACAGCATCCAATTAGCAACCTATAGACCCCTTATACAGCTGTCAACATTGGAGCTGCGCGCGCATCGTGTAGGCAAAAAGCCGGGCGCCCAGCATTGACAGACACTGAGAACTGTGTAAAAGCCCCGCTGTCAGGACTGCTCTGTGCCCATCTGTGACACACAAGCCACTTCTTAACATGCAGTGGAATCCGTATTATAACCTGCACCTAGCCGGTTGGCCTGCATGTTAAACAACAATTAGCCGGCCTACGCGCACTCCCGCGACTCCGTATCTTATCTACCTCGACCACCGGTATAAGATCCGCTTCCACGCAATCGTGGCTCATGTTAAACAGCTGGCAGGTTATTATCCGCATATCCGTAGTGGGCAGGTGTGGCTCTTTGACTCACTTCACGTTCGCTAGTTTATTAATTAATGAATCGTTCGGGCAATCGCTTATATCAACGAGCAAACTCACTGTTTCCTCAAGTGTTGCAAAAACGGCTTGAATTGTTAAGTGGGGGCTAGAATGGCCGTGCTTTCCGAGGTGAGGGCTGGCTTGACTGCAGAGAGGCAGCGGGGAAGGAAAGTGAAAAATGGAGCAGAAACGCGCTCTCCTGAGAATACGAGGCAGCAGGATGACTGAAGCAAATGAAACAACTATCACAAAGAGCAGCCGAGATTCTGACACTTTTTGCGCAATGCGTGCCGCTCTATCTGCCTGTTTGTCTCTCTGCCAGTGCCCGCATGTCTGTTTAGTGTGCGTGTGTGTGTGGCATGTCATTTTTAACGCTGTTCATAACGAGCAGAGCGTGTTTAGGCTATCGTACGGCTCCATCCCCAAATTAATTTTCATCGTCCCTGACGCTACTGTGCGCCCACACTGCGGAGTGGATAGGAGCTGACTGACTCTGACTGATAGGCTATCAAACTTTTGTGGGGAGAAATACATTTAAAACTAGTCAGATATGACTTGAATGTCATAAAATAAATCACCCACAGTGATTGACGACAGTCCGACCACTATTTTGACTGCGTGGCTTTATGTAGCTTAACAAAGGCATTTTTGGCACATTGCCACGGTACCCCTCGTTGTCAATGGACTCCGTTAAAACATGTTTTTTGAAGTCTCCAGATTTGTCGCTAACATGATGCAGCCAATTCTATTGTGTGAGGCAGCCATAGAGGCAGGTAGTGTTGTGTGACTGTGCATCCACACTGTGGAGAGGATAGGAGCTGACTGACTGATAGGCTATCAAACTTTTGTGGGGAGAAATAAATTTAAAACTAGTCAGATATGACTTGATTTGTTTTTGTTTGGTTACAAATTCGCTAAAGCTGTTTCCTATCTCATTTCTTGTTTTTGATAGATGCTACCGCGCCCCCCCCCCCCCCCCCCCCCCCCCATGTTGGTAAACATCTGAACTAGTCCTTAAACCTCAAATCTAACCAAATGAGAACACTATTGAGTAACGTTCGTTTATATTACATTAAATTACTCATTTGGCAGATGGTTTTATCCAAAGCGACTTACGTTTAGGTTTATAATAGGCTATTGTTAATGTTTATCTGTGAGCTCGTTAGCTGTTGAATATGCAGTCGCATTGTAAAGAGTGTCCTGAATCGATGACACTTTGCGGTGGCAGGAGTAACTATATGGGGCTTTGTCTTTTTGTTCGTTTAGCGTTATTTCTTGGTCATAGACCACTTTGTGAGTCTATTTCAAGTGATTCAACAGAGGGAGAGGTCGTGTTGCGGGGTGCTGCCACGACCGTGCATATCTTGACAGGTGGGTCAAAACTCGCATCGCAATTCCGTGCTGTATTCGCGTCACACATCAGTTACACATCAAGAGCGATGCGAATATACAGCACGGAATTGCGATGCGAGTTTTGACCCACCTGTCACAGCCACAGACTAAACAGTGCAAGATATGCGCAGTGTAAGGACCTTTAAACTCGGCGAAACCATAGTGTTTCCACTCCACATACGTTGTTTCACCTCTCTTCTCGACCAGCGGCTCTCTTTCTGTGACTTCTGTCATTTATTCTTGTGCTACCACGGAAATAAGCGGGGAGGATAAACGTCCCGTGGCTCTTCACACGACAGTCATTCACAACTCGAGCTGGTGTGCTTTAGGGGGAGGGCCGAGCAAAGGAAGGGGTGCGCTTGATTTATAACACAAGACAGAACGAGAGAGACAAGAGCCGCAAAATCGTTTGATGTCGATTATCTTGTTTTCATAATCGTGGACAGCCCAAATCGTAATCTAGATTAAAATTTGATTAATCGAGCAGCCCTACTCCACCTCACGTTAGTCGGCTGTGCAATGGAGTGGGGCAAGGAGGAACGAATTCCACCCAAACCTAGTCCCCCAAACCTAGTCCGAAAAAAAATAATAATAATAGGGATGCACCGATTGCCATTTTCTTGGCCGATTCCGATTTCCGATTTTCGAATAGTCTGACTTGCCGATACCGATTTTTGCCGATTCCGATTTTTTTTCTTCTAAAAACAACAATTGACAGCTTACACAAACGTTTTTGTAACTTTGTTTGAAAATTAAGATTCATAGAACAATTCTTACATCTAATGGGGATCCAAATAAACAAATAAACAATTCTTATCATTTGCATGAAGTAGGTCCATCTCACTCAAACACATCTCAAAATAAAAGTGTTCCAGGTTAGGCTACTGGACAGAGCTTTTTTGTGCAAATACAATGAATACAAAAATTTAATTAAATCCAATAGCCTATATCCCACAGCTATCATGCATTTACTTTTCCAAAAGAAAACAGGTGCAACAGAACATCAAAATGATCCATGGACAAGGAGTTTATAGACTGGCTCCAGACCAGTCCTCTTGAGTAGAGGGGAAATGAGTTTATGAGTTACAGTAACGATCTTCAGTCTGAATATCAGGCGGAGTTTACACACAGTCCGAAGTTTGGTATGCGTATTTTTATCTGCCATCCGAAAAAATATCGTCACGCACAGAAATCCTTGCACACTTGTGAGTCCGATGCATTTTTATTATTATGTCCGTCGTTCTCATGTCGTTCTATTTGCAATACGAAACAAATAGTCTCTCCTGTATCAACGTTACAACATGACTTGACAGGCTGAGGCAGCAGCGCTGATGTGGAATGGAGAAAGCAGGTCGGGGAATGGTTATACTGGACACAATGCTCGCGTTCACCTCGCCAAGCCGGCTGTGCGCTGTGGCCGGGTGCAGCAGCACTGCTTCCCGGGGAGAGAGAGCAGAGAGAGGGGGGCCAGTGAGGTGAAGCGAGCCGCGCTCAGACTGGACTCCAGCCGAGCGGGACTCGGCCGCATCTCTGTCTCCACGGCTTATTTTCGACTTGCATGTGTGACAAACTGCGAGATTTGTCTACTTCACTGACGGTGAAACAAATCCACAACGAGGAAGGTATGCTGGCGTGTGTGATGTGGTGACTGGGTGCCTGTCTCGGTGCTTTGGGGTGCGCGCACGTCATGTGAAAATCGGCTCACAGAATCGGCTATTTAGAGTGACCGGCGCAGATCACCGATCGAGGCCGATCACGTGAAAATCGGCCATTTCCGGTCACGTGCCGATCGATCGGTGCATCCCTAAATAATAATAATAATAATCGAAAAAAATCCACGTGATCAAATTCATTCCTCAACGATCAATTATCGATTATGGATAATTGATGAACATCCCTAATTTATACAGAAATGTAACTGTTTAAAAGTGATATCATTTTCTGGTAGACGTGACCTCCCTGATTTCTAAGTTAAAACAGCCCCGAAATATGTTGGGGATGCAATTCTCGGCAGGGATGCGGAAACGTTCACGGCAGGTGTTGCAAGCGCAAATTAGAGCCGTGCCAAATTAATCTGCGCCCCAAAATGCCTGCGCAAACGAGATTTGGGGGGCGGCTTTAGCTCAGGAGGTAGAGCGGGTCGGCCAATGACGCAAGGGTTGGCGGTTCGATCCCCGCTCCCTCCCAGCTGCTGTCGTTGTGTCCTTGGGCAAGACACTTAACCCTCCTTGCTCCCGATGGTGTGTAGGCACCCTGCGTGGCAGCCTGCCGCCATCGGTGTATGAATGGGTGAATGTAGACTACCTACTGATTGTAAAGCGCTTTGGATAAAAGCGCTATATAAATGCAGGCCATTTACCATTTACCATTTGGGCGGTCTTAACTACCAGAATTATTCACGGGTGTGGCCAGGCAATGCTGGGCATTACGTCAATCAAAACCAATCAGATTCCCGTCTCGCAATGGCTGTTTGCGCGAGGCATGCAATATGCTGTAATTCTCTCCATGCATTATAGAGTGTACTCATTCGTGCGAGGACAGAGAGAGATGGAGAGAGCTTATTGACAGATTGTTTGTGGTGCCAACGACCCTCCGGGTTATGAAGTTAAATAGCCTATGTCCATTGTCCAACAAGTTTTCTCAATTAATTTCCCTCTTTGCGATGTGATCAAAGTTTCTCAGTGAGTTATAGTTGATTGCCTCACTGAATTATCTGCTAATACCCAATTTTAGCAGCATAATTTTATGTCCTAGCGTGGCAAGGCTGTGCGTAATGACATATGACAGCTCAGTGGCCTTGTGGTCTGTGGCCTGTGTGAGTTCGATCCCCGGCCGAGTCATACCAAAGACTATAAAAATGGGACCCATTTGCCTCTCTGCTTGGCACTCAGCATCAAAGGGTTGGAATTGGGGGGTTAGATCACCATATGATTCCCGAGCGCGGCTCACGCCGCCGCTCACCGCTCCCCGAGAGGATGGGTCAAATGCGGAGAACAAATTTCACACATTGTGTGACAATCAGTGGGACTTTACCTTTACCTTTATATCCAAAAGGAATTTTACTTTGCACTGCGCTGCGCTGCACGGAGATTACGGTGCGCATGAGAGGTCCTTTTCAAAGCTCTTAGCACAAAGTAATTGCACGCTGCTGACGATAGGATAATGCCATCTATCCCCACATTTTAGCGCTGAAACGCCTGCTTTGGCATGTGGCATGTGGCCTATGTTACATCGCCGATTTTGTCTAACCTGCACCATTGGGTCACGGCGAATGAATGGAGAAACATAGCGAGCGCTGAAAGCGGAAGTGCGATTACACAGTCTATGGTCGGTGGCCATTGTCCATGGATTTGTTATTACCGACTGGTAGTGAAAGTGAAGTTGGCTTCCTTCCGTCTATCACATGGATTTTTTATTCCCAACTCCCAAGCGACAAGGCCAGGACAAGCTACAAAACATCATCCACTATAAGTATTTTATGGGAGTATTTTAGATCGAGACCCAACAATGTCCACCTGTAACGTTAAACTCCGCAAACGTAACACTATGTACATACAGCCGGAGTGCACGTCATATTAGGATTATCAAGACGTGGAATGTGTTTGTTAGTATAAGGCAACGTTCACACTAGGGTTGGCACGATGGACGATGGCATCGACCATCGTGATGGGCTGACCCCCCATCGACCTCTGAGCCTTCTACATCGGATCATCGTAATTAATTATCTGTTCGAATTAAAATTGTGCTGTTTTAATAATAAAAGAGGCCAAGTCCACTTACCGTGACGCGCTGGGGACACGCCGGCGTCATTAAACAAGCGCACCCAGTTCAGTTCAGGGAAGCCTCCCCTCCCCCTCCTCTTCCCCTTCCTCCGCTCCACTGCTTCTCTGAACTGGGTGCGCTTGTTTAATGTCGCCGGGGCGTCCCCCGCGCGTGAGAAGTCGGCTGTGTTGTGAAAACCTTTTAACACATTGAGTGCCACAGCGCTTCAGTAAAATTGTCTGCAGCCTGTGCCAGATTCACTTCCATTCAGTTGAAAACAGCTATAGAATTTTTTCTATTATGGCTATATTGACGGGGCTGGACTTTAATTAAACATTGAACACTCCTGCTTCTTCCAAAGAAGAAATTTTGTTTCTAGACAGTTCCATTATGAAATGACACCCTCTGAAAAAAGTGCACTTTCAAGGGTTTTCTGTCGTTTTTTTTTACTTTCCAAGATATAGTCACTTTTATGAATACCTTTTGCACTCTAATTTCGAGCACATTCACTGACTCTGGCTGGTGTTTTCTGATGTGGTGGCGTAGTGTGGTTTCTGTGCAGCCTGCACCCCCCCCCCCTCCCCCCCCTCCCCCCCTCCCCCCCCCCCCTCTCCACCTCTGAGCTGCGGGCTCCTCCCACACGCACAGAGTTTGTTTTCTCGACTCCGTTTTTGCCCCGGACGGATCCCAGCGCCCATCAAGGAAATGATGCGCTGGCAAACGCGACTGAACGAAAAGGCTTGGCCGTTCGGCTTCGGATGCTGGCTTTCTGGCAGGAAATCGTGTGGAGATAGATAGAAGCATAAGAGCTCAGTTGTGAGCGCGGATGCAGCCGAGCCCACTCTCCGCTGCAGACAGAGCAATATATACGGCTCTGGCTGAAGCATGCATCGGTTTCCTCTTTGATCACGGCTTTCTCCGCTTTCTCCTGCACAAAGTAAAGGATCTGAGGTGGGTGGCGCAGCTTCCGTGACGATGTTTAAGTTGGCGCCGTGTGATCCCTTGAAGGGATTCATGCTCACTGGCTAGGTACGACCTTAAACAGCAGAATTATGGAATAATATGAATTATGATTTTAGGACGTCCACAGACGTCCTTGGCACTCCTCGTTACTTTTTTTTAGGACGTGCACAGACGTCCTTGGCACTCAATGTGTTAAGACAAAGAAGAAACTTCACGTTCTTTCCTGTTTTCAACCCAAAGTGAGTACAAGTCTTCAACCGTGAATTTAACTTGCCTGTTTCCAAAGTGAAAGTTGGAGTCGCTCCATAGATACAGCAGCTGTGTTTCTCTAGCCATTTCTCCTAAACTCTCTCTCATTACATTAGGTTCAAAAGCCCACGCGAATCTAACGTTATATCAGCCAGTAATTCAGTCGGTTTTCTGCCAGCTAGTTAAATTCAACACACACACGTCACTTTTTCGCACAGGATTTTGACTATTTGTGGTGAGGCAATCGACTATAACTCACTGAGAAACTTTTATCACATCACAAAGAGGGAAATTAATTCAGAAAACTTGTTGGACAATGGACATAGGCTATTTACCTCCATAACCCGAAGGGTCGTTGGCACCACAGACGATCTGTCAATAAGCTCCCTCTGTCCTCGCACGAGTGAGTACACTCTATTACGCATGCAGAGAATTACAGCATATTGCATGCCTCACGCAAACAGCCATTGCGAGACGGGAATCTGATTGGTTTGATTGACGTAATGCCCAGCATTGCCTGGCCACGCATGTGAATAATACTGGTAGTTAAGATCGCCCAAATCCCGTTTGTGCAGGCATTTTGGGGCGCAGATGATTTTGGCACGGCTCTAATTTGCGTCTGCGACACGTGCCGTGAGCATTTCCGCATCCTGGCCGAGAATTGCATCTCCAACATATTTCGGGGCTGTTTTAACTTAGAAATCAGGGAGGTCACGTCTACCAGACAACTATATCACTTTTAAACAGTTACATTTCTGTATAAATCATTACAAGTATGCTCCTGTGAGGTGGGGATGCTTTTCTTTTATGCTGGGCGGGGGAGCAAAACTCGGCAGAACACCTGGCGGACGGCGCAAGGTGGAGTGCTATCTTCCCTGCCTTAAGGCATGCGCAAACAGGTGCGCAAGCGCTATTAGAGGATAGCGCATGTCGGAAGATAGGGCCCCAGGTGCATTCCTTGAAAGAGGAGCGCGCTTAGCGCGTCCTTACATAGAGAATCAATTGCAGAAAGACGCTGGTACCTCAAATGAGCGCGTTGTATGTGAACACCGCCTAACGTTAGTCACTTATGTAAACTAGTCACCTTTAGGTGATTTCTGAGTGGTTTTATGTCTGGCCTGGTGTCAGACGATCAGCTCAGAGAGCAGAGGCAAATCCGCTAACGTTACGCTGAGCTCACTTGAATAAACTCACAACATTTCTTGGCAAATAATAATATCTGCACGTCGGACTCAGAGCAGTTGAGGAGCAGATGAGGAGCGTTTTGTCAGGAGAAGCCTGGAAGGAAGTTTACTATATTATGATATTTTGTTTAATATCAACGCTCTAAATATGGTATCCGGACAGCCCTAATACTCTCTAAGAAAGCTCCAGGATTTGAGTATACCCACTAGGGGTCGACCGAATATCGGCATTTTCGATTATCGACGTCGATATTCATCATTTTGCCGATTATCTGTATCGGCATTTTCATTGGCCGTTTGCCGATATAATAATTTAATTAAAAAATGCGCTAATTTGGGGCTGCTGCTGCTGGAAGCCTCTGTCTCCTACAGTAGTTCCCTCTGTGTGATCTGGAGCAATGTCCTGCCCACAGCGCTATCTGAGTGATTACACATCGAGCAATAGCCTATCAGAGGGCTCAGAGATTAAATCTTGACACCTCAGTGCTCTCTGTTCAGCCTGCACAGAGCGAGGCTCTGCTGCCTGTAAGCGAGTGCAGCGGACTCGACTGGTTGGCTGTTGTGACTGTGACAGTCACACTGTGTTAAGGTAAAGCAGCAGATATTGCCATGCCGAAGTTGTAATAAAGTGAATATACATCATAATTACCTACGCTGACATTGCAAAAACACCACGATCTTATGAGCGATTCGTATGAAGCGCTGCCTGGCAGCCTCGCACAGTGCAAAGTGTGGAGTGTGGAGATTAGGGCTGTGAATCTTCACTGGCCTCACGATTCGATTCGATTACGATTCAGAGGGCTACGATTCGATTCGATTACGATTATCAATGCATCTCGATGCATCTTCAATCGATGCATCACTTTTTTCCCCAATACATGATTTATTTTTTCTCACTGTGTGGCTACTTTTAAAATAAAAGTGCATTTGAGGCATTATGGATCCGGGTTGTCCGTCCGTACGTCCATACGTCCGTCCGTCCGTCCGATGTTTGTTAACGCGATATCTGAGGAACGCCTGGACGGAATTTCATCAAATTTGCCTCAAACATCGACTTAGACTCAAGGATGATCTGATTAGATTTTGGTGGTCAAAGGTCAAAGGTCAAGATCACTGTGACCTCTCGAACGCCATTTTCAAGTTTGTTAACGCGATATCTCAGGAATGCCTTGACGGAATTTAATCAAACTTGTCTCAAACATCGACTTGGACTCAAGGATGAACTGACTAGATTTTTGTGATCAAAGGTCAAAGGTCAAGGTCACTGTGACCTCTCGAACGCCATTTTCAAGCTTGTTAACGCGATATCTGAGGAACGCCTGGACGGAATTTCATCAAATTTGCCTCAAACATCGACTTAGACTCAAGGATGATCTGATTAGATTTTGGTGGTCAAAGGTCAAAGGTCAAGGTCACTGTGACCTCTCGAACGCCATTTTCAAGCTTGTTAACGCGATATCTCAGGAATGCCTTGACGGAATTTAATCAAACTTGTCTCAAACATCGACTTGGACTCAAGGATGAACTGATTAGATTTTGGTGATCAAAGGTCAAAGGTCAAGGTCACTGTGACCTCTCGAACGCCATTTTCAAGCTTGTTAACGCGATATCTGAGGAACGCCTGGACGGAATTTCATCAAATTTGCCTCAAACATCGACTTAGACTCAAGGATGATCTGATTAGATTTTGGTGGTCAAGTCCGCGTTGCGGTCGTTCTAGTTATATATATATTTTTTAATAATCGATTTTTGACATTTGTGAATCGATGCAGAATCGTGCACGTCCGCATCGCAATGCATCTTATAATCGATTTTTTTTGACACCTCTAGTGGAGATAGGTCTGTCTATGCGAGAGAGATGAAGCAGTTTCATTGAAAATGCACGCATGCACTTTGTTGCAGTGATAACGATAACAAGATAACATCGATTATTTGTGTACTGATAGCATAATATATCTTTGAGTAATTTTGGTGCCTGCAGTGCTGTGCAACTCAAACTTATCACCACCGCTGTTGAAAAGGGCAATAGCCTAGTAACGTCACAAAGCAGTGTATGGGGCACTAGTTTTTAATTCCATAGTAGCGTGTCCACGGTGTAGCGTTGCTCTTTTTTAATGGCCATGGTTGTCAGTAGCGAAGCTGTTTTATTGATCCAGTCGCGCTGCGTGTCCGAAAAATACATTTCCACTGGCATGTCTGGGCAAGCAGAGCAGACTTTTCTTTCTGTTCTCTCCCTCTGTTTGGAACAAGGAACCGAATAAACTAGGATGAGACATTTCGTCAGCAGACTCTGTTTGTTTGGAATGAAACAAGGAACCGAATAAATAGGGATGGGTATCGTTAAGGAATTAACGATACTAGTACTCTTATCGATACTGCTTATCGATCCGGTACTTTAACGGTACTCTTATCGGTTCTTTTTGTTATTTTTAAGAGGAGAAAGGGGGGGGAAAAAGAGACAAATTAACCTGGTCACAGTTAGGTGGCACTCATTTATCCTTTCCTCAGTCATTCTCCCACTAGCACTAGCTTTAACAAAAAAAAGTAGCAAAATCTTAATGGGTGCGTTTTTATTATTAATTTAAATATCCTAAAATATCCTTCTACCACACTGTGCCAATAGCAACATTCAGCTAGGGAAACTGAAAGCATAATAAAAATAAAGCAAGACAGTATCTGTCTGCTGTACTTCTCACCAAATCACTAAATAAAAATCCCCCCTGCTCTGAAAGTAACATTTCTGAACGACAACTGAGATGATGACCGTCACCTGACGATTTATAGCAGACTGTATTTATGATGATCAGCGGGGAAATGTTTACTACTCTCGTCTTAACTCATTCACCGCCAATGACGTCTTTGACGTGTTATCAGAAATAGCCCTCCCCGCCAATGACGTGTTTGACGTGTTTTTGTTTTTATTGGTGCAGCGCCTGCAGCAAACACTTGCCCAGCCTGTGACACAGACACAGGTCCCTGCCTTCAAAGGGTAGCCGACAGCACGCGATCAAACACATACCGCAGCTGTTGTTTTGAAATTGAGCAAGAGGAAAAGTAGAAACGCTTCCTTGTGCAGACAGGAGAAACGCCATTGAAACGCCCTCGGCGCGCTGCACGAGCTGGAGTCGCCTTCCTCTGTGCCAGCCAGGAGAAAACGGGAGAAAGTAATCAAGAGATGTGTTTGATCATCGGAGGAATGAGGAAATGATCGATCAGTTTGCGAGGGCGGTGAGGACGTGTTGAATAGCCGAGGGGAAAACGGGAACGATCAAATAGCAGAGAAGATATGACAGGGAGACATGGACGAGGACGGGTGTACCAGAACAAATCAAAATGAACACAGGAACAGCTAGGCAGCAGCGGGCAGAAGGCAGTCATAGCAGCCCGCTGTCCTTCTCAAGAGCTCTTCAGTTGGTTCATGAAATCGCTGGGCTGCGTGCCCTCCAGTGTTGCTCCTGGCCAATCCCAGCGCCACAGGGCGTGGTTATTGCTTATCCTATGTGGGGTTAGAAATCTAAAAGGGGGATCGTGTGTGTGTGTGTGTGTGTGTGTGTGTGTGTGTGTGTGTGTGTGTCTGTCTGTCTGTCTGTCTGTCTGTCTGTCTGTCTGTCTGTCGGTGTGTCTGTCTGTCTGTCTGTCTGTCTGTCTGTCTGTCTGTCTCTGTCTGTCTGCACACTCACACCGAGTAAACTGTATTGTTGAATGTAAAAAAAAAGCACTTCATGTGTATATATATATATATATATATATTTTTTTTTTGTCATTTGTGTCCTAACGAATAATATTTACATGTCTGATGTCAATACAGTTCAAAATAAAAGAATTGAGAGTGAGTTATGCCTGAGATTGTGCCCTTTTACAAAAATTGCCTTTTCTCCTGTTTATTTTCTCTGGGAGACCTTCTGGGGGAAAACAGGGTGTATATAAATGGCTATAAGTAGAGTACAGAACATGCTAAAAGCTCACTTTTTTTTTCCTGGTGAACCCAGAGACGTACATCTTCATTTTGAGGTATTGCAAATCACTCTGGTGCTAATAGATAATTTACTGTGGGTCTTGAAAGATGACCAACAATTATGAAAATCTTTGGCCTGTGCTAAATATTGGCAGTCCTAAACTGGCCCTGAATGAGTTAATCATTACCTGATGAGGTAGACTGGGTAACGCAACCGTGGCATCATTGACAGGAGATGATGGAGGGCGAGCTAGCTTGTCAAAAACTGTGCATTTCTCCGTTTGAATGTGATGCACTTTGGTAAGTGTTTAGACAAATTGCTTGTGTTTCCACCTTTTACTAGCGAAGGTTTTATTGCACTTGTGACTAGGGATGCACGATATACCGGTACCACAATGGTACCGCGCTACCCTGTCGTTAAAAACGGTACTATACCACGTTAATTTAGTACTGATACTTTTTAAAATGTCATGAGTTGCGTCAGTGTGCGACCGGCGCTGTTGGCACCCAGGTGCGGGTGCGGGGACTCGAAATACTACATTTCCCACAATGCACTGGGCTCGCGTGGCCTTCGTTTCCATGCCCACCCCTCAGGCGTTTGGCTGATATCAAACTCCAGTAGGTGGCGGTAATGCACATATATGTTTGCCAACCGCCATAAAACTCAAAGAAGAAGAAGAAGAAGAAGGCTTCGACAATATTACATGGAGAGAAGAAGAAATAAATCGAAAATAAATTGAAAATAAATTGCCTCCAAATTGCACCAAATTTAAACTGAAGTATATATGTCGGGAGATGTCTTCATAAAAAAAAATTCATGCATTTTAAGGCATTTTCGTAGGAGTTACGCGCATCTGATGTTGTAACTATTTTCTGTAAAAATGTGTAAAAACGGGTACATTGCTCAGCGTTGATTTCGTTACTTCAACCCACCTACTACTAGATGTAAAATTTGACGAGCTTTCTAATGCCGCCAGTCACGTGTCTGTCCGTGCTTCCGTTCCCGAGAAAATCGTCTCTTTGCAAGGAGCTATGGAAAGCTAACCTAGCTACAGCAGGCTAGGTGGTCGAAAAAGATGGCTGCCTTTTTGTTTTTCTTCAGACCTCTGAAGGGGCGTGGAGGATTCAAGATTCAAGATTCAAGATTTTTATTGTCACTCCATGGTACAAGTATCACGTGTGAAATTATTGTGCTGTGGACTCCGTTTACAACATAGTGCAAATAGTACAAATATAACAAATGTAACAGGGCATATGGGTGCAAAAACAACAAGAGACACAACAAGCATAAGGCAGTATAGTGATAAGACAAGTCAAAGACAGTGGCATATTCACTGCACATAGGTGCACGTGTCGGGTGCATACTTTAGACGTGCTTAAACATTTTAAATTCTGCGTATTTGACATACAGGTGCAAATAACATATTCCTTATTAAACATACAATTAAACTCGGCATTTTAAATTTGGCGTATTTGACATACAGGTGCAAATAGCATATTCCTTATTAAACATACAATTAAACGTTAGACATACGTAATGGTAGCAGCTACAGTACGGTACAGTGCGGCTACTACACTATTTGTGTATGTTAAGGAGTCTCGTGGCCTGCGGGAAGAAACTGTTCCTCAAGCGATTTGTGCGTGCTTTCGGAACCCTGTATCTTCTCCCTGAGGGTAGCAGGGAGAACAGGCTGTTGTGGGGATGGTTTGTGTCTTTGATGATCTTCAGGGACCTCCTGAGGCACCGCTGTTTATACAGTTCATGTAGATCTGGCAACTCACATTCTGTTACGTGCTGTGCCGCGCGTCTCACTCTCCGTAGCGCCCTGCGGTCCATGGTGGTACAGTTCCCGTACCAGGTGGTGAAGCCGCCAGTCAGCAGGCTTTCAATGGTGCCTCTGTAGAAGTCCCTGAGGATTTCTTTCCTTAGCCCACATTTCTTCAGGCGCTTGAGTCCGTGTATTCGCTGTTGGGCCTTTTTGACGACAGTGGCGGTGTGGCCGGCCCATGTCAGGTCCTGGTGGATATTGACTCCCAGGTACTTGAAGCTGTCCACCCTTTCCACCACTGTGCCGTTGATGGTGATTGGGGGGTGTGCGCCCCCCCCCCTCCTGTAGTCTACAATGATCTCCTTGGTCTTGGAGACGTTCAGAGAGAGGTGGTTGTCCTGGCACCATTGTTCCAGGGCCCCCACCTCCTCTCTGTAGGCCGTCTCGTCGCTCCCCGAGATCAGCCCCACGACTGCTGTGTCGTCTGCAAACTTCACGATGGTGTTAGAGGTTTGAGTCGCCACGCAGTCGTGGGTGTAGAGGTCATACCAGAAGGGGCTGGAGACGCACCCCTGGGGCGCTCCTATGCTGATGGTCAGTGGGGAGGAGGTGAGGTTGCCCACCCTCACCACCTGGCGGCGGTCTGTCAGGAAATCCAGGATCCAGTCGCACATTGCTGTGTTAAGTCCCAGGTCCTTGAGCTTGCATACCAGCCTGGAGGGTACTATGGTGTTGAATGCTGAGCTGTAGTCCACAAACAGCATTCTTACGTAGGTGTCCTTCCCCTCCAGCTGGGACAGGGCGGTGTGGAGCACGTGTGCTACTGCATCCGCTGTGCTCCTGTTGGGCCGGTATGCGAATTGTAGCGGGTCGTGGTCCGGGGGGAGTGTGGGGCGGATCTTTGATATGACCAGCTTTTCAAAGCACTTGCTGGCTATTGGTGTGAGGGCTATTGGGCGCCAGTCGTTGAGGCTGGTCACTTTCTGCTGCTTGGGAATGGGGATGATTGTCGCTGCTTTGAAGCAGGAGGGAACTCGTCGGAGGGAGAGAGACTGGTTGAAAATGTCTGTGTATACGCCTGCCAGCTGGTGGGCGCAGGCCTTGAGGACCCGCCCGGGGATGCCGTCCGGGCCGGCCGCCTTGCGAGGGTTGATACGCAGGAATGACCGGCGCACCTCCTCCTCAGTGATGGTGAGAGGGCGGTCTGGGTCTGTGGGGGGGGGGAGGTGGGGGGGGTTGGTGGTTAGGTGGGGATGGGAGGGGGTGCTGAGGGCTGGGGGGGAGGGGAGGTGGGGGGGAGAGGAGGGCAGTGGGGGGGGGGGGAGAGGAGGGGTGGTGGGGGGGCGGGGTGGCGGAGGGGGGGAGTGGTGGTGGTGGGGGGGGGGAGAGAGGAGGGGAGGGGTGGTGGGGGGAGAGAGGTGGCAGGGGGGGGAGGAGAGGAGGTGGCAGGGGGGGGAGAAGAGGATGGGAGGGGTGGTGTGGGGAGAGAGGTGGCAGGGGGGGGAGGAGAGGAGGTGGCAGGGGGGGGAGGAGAGGAGGGGGGGAGGGTTGGGAGGAGAGGAGGAGGGAGGGGGGGGTGGTGGGGGGGGTGATGGGGGGGAGGAGAGGAGGAGAGGGGTGGGAGAGGAGGAGAGGGGTGGGAGAGGAGGGGGGGAGGAGGGGAGGCGCTCTGGCAGAGGGGTCGAACCTGGCGTAGAACGCGTTGAGTTCGTCTGGCAGGGTGGGTGACTCGTTGTTGTTTTGCTGTTTTGCCCCTTTGAAGTCAGTGGCAGCGTGGAGTCCTCTCCACAGGTGTTTGGGGTTGTTTGAGTCCAGTTTTGCTTCCAGCTGCCTGCCATATTCTCTCCGTGCTCTTTTTAAAGTGCTTCGGAGGGCATATCTTGTCTGTTTGTATTCCTCTGGTGGACCTCTAGAGGCGGGACCATGGCCAACAACAGTTGTAGTTCGGTGCTCGACTTCCGCAAGGCTGGACTTGTCGCTCTGACGCGTTTTGCGTCAGAGCGACATGCAAATAATGTGAGAGATGGATGATAGGTCAGGCAGGGAACAACCAATTTCAAAAATTTCAACGGATTCGAAAACCTTAGGGGCGTGAGATTTAATATATATTCATATTCCCCACGGTAAAGCCGTCCTTTAATTTCCCTCGTTTGAGGGTTTGCCTGGCGGCGTCTGGAGATCTTTTAATCACGTCAATTAATTGCCGGCCTCCTCTTCAACATTCCTGATATTAGGCATAATGGTAGTGGGTGGGACATTACGTGGATAATAGGCTACCACATTTTCTTTTGCCAACTTTCTGAAAATTCGATTAAAAGTTGCAATACCTTTGGTTGGAAACCCAGCGACAGGTGAATGGATCCAACACATCGAACCAGGCTATTTCTCTCCGACATGCAATCCCGACTTGTTCAAAGAGTTCGGTTCAAAGACCGACCGTTTTAGCGAATGTGAAGGACAACATGCATGCCCTCATAAGTCAAACGCGTGTAAACAAGTTTGCTCTGCGGCACGGAGTTTGACGAGGCAATTAAGGCAATAGATATGTGCTGCGTAGTATGAGCACAGAGAGGATGAACAGTCATGACATGACGGTGTATATAAAGCAAATCAAATAATAATAATATCAAATAAATCATAAACTCAAGTAGCCTACCTATAGGGGACATCAGACCACTGCATAATGCAAAAGCCCCAATAACACCATGGCCCTGACTCAAATATGTACTAAATAATTAAATCAAGGCCATAGAGTGTCATTAAACCCTTACATGGCATGCAGCAATCCCATGTCCCCCATACTAATATTTACAATAATCCAATTATTAATGATATAGTGATTTATTGTCAAAAACACACCTGACATGAAAAATTACACCATATAATAAACCACCACCATAGCATATATTTCAATAGCCTATTTATTGTGCTTGCAAATAAGAAACATAATGACATTCATTAATACACAGGACAACATGTTTATATCCCTTCCTTGTGCCAAAATAAAACACATTTAGGAGCCCAGGATAATTAGCCCACATACAGCACACTCCAGTTGATGTGCAGTGTACTAAAGTAGACTGAACACAAAATGAAATGACTCAATATTCCTTGGCAGAGTTCTGCTAAACAAATAGAAAGGGAGAAAATGTGCTCAGTAGAGTACTGGGCACATGTTTCCTGATGTTTTAGGTTTTTGCCGTGGTATCGTTTCAGTATCGGTATTAGGGCTGGGACGGATCAGAAAACCCACGGATCGGATCGCGTGACGGATTTTGAGCCACGGATCACGGATTTTTCGGATCAGCAAAAAATAAATAAATAGGCTATATCAGATTTTTTCTCTCAAAATTAGATTTTCGATTTGAATTTTTAATACTATTATACTTCTCTAACCATTTGTTGCCCTGCACAGCTCAAAAAATATTTTTTTCCTCATGACACAATTTATGCGTTTACTCTGAAGGCACTGCGCCTAACTTCCTGGCTGTTGCGTGCTAACGTAGTCACTTGACACGAGAAGGCTACAGACGAGACCAGGTAGGGCTGCACGATATATCGTTTACACATCGTCATCGCAATGTGCGCATGCGCGATAGTCACATCGCAGGACGTGCGATGTCAAAAGCAAATTAACTCGTCATGTTGCTTGATAAACTCTCACTTTAGGGGTAGCCTACTGAGTGAAATGAGGTTCTCTCAAAGGAGAGAGATGCCCCGCTACTGTACTCACTCATTTAGTGCTTAGCTTCAACACAACAAACATGCACAGAGAGCTCAATTGAATTGTTTTTGCTTATGTTGGGTTGCTGACAGTAGCCCGTCTGTAAACGATGTGATTGCGGAGGCGGACTTGTCCACAGGTTGCAGCGCACTAGCATACAGCAGGCTGGCTGCTGTAACTCAACATGTCCGTGGAGTGGAGATATTTACTCTTGAAACACCAAAAAGCAAGGCTAAAGTGATTACTGAGAAGTTGTCCGTGTTATCACTGCGGCTGTCTCTCCCCTCTGATGTTGCATCACATGATAGCAGTAACGTTACGGTAGAGTTAATCATACATAGCGACTCATTTACACAAAACATGTCGGTGAAAATAAAAAGACAATAGACATAGCTGGGCAATTAAATGTATATTTATTACTTTTCACGAATGAATTGTTTGTCACCGGTCAGCTGCATGTGAATCCTCGTCTCTCTGTAGGCTACTGCCCTGCGTGCGCTCAAAAACCAGAACTCCCCAAATGCGGAGCGTACCACTTGGTAGTTTCTGGAGGGGGTTTCCGGGGGGTCAGACCAAGTGTGTGAAGTGGCAGCGGTGTTTCAATGTTGATTTATTGAAATGTTAGAAGAACGAAAGAAGCAGTGATTATAATCAAATAAATCTAATGTTTTTCTGCAAATAGCATCATTGGGTGGTAGATTCTGGCACTCAATATTAGGGGTGGGCAATATATCAAATTTATATCCATATTGTGATTTGAGACTATATGGTCTTAGATGTTGGATGGTAATATGGTGATACAGCATACATGTTGTCTTTCCCTGGTTTTAAAGGCTGCATTACACTAAGTGAAGTATAGGCTAGTGACATTTTAAAGTAGAATGTCATAACTCACTCACTTTTTCATGTATGTAAGTAAGTCATGGAAATCCATTGGTCAAAATGTGTATGCACTATGCACCCTGTCGCAGGCCGACATTGTAAATAAGAATTTTGTTCTTAACACGTTCACTGCCAATGACGTGTTTTTACGTCAAAAAAATTGATTTTTTTTTTGGACGGTGGGACGTTGATCTAACCCTTTTACGTCTCCTATACCAGAATTGGAGGTATTGATAGACTGGATGCACACTTTGAAACACGCACCATAAATAAGCCCAGAATCGCAAGAGCTTCATCAGAGCTCTCAACCGGACCGCCAAGAAACGAGCGAAACCCATCCAGCGAGCCCCATCCAGACTGCCAGGCAGCAGCCAGGGAGCAGCAACTCGTTTGTCACAGACCCGCTGCAGAGCCAAGGAGGGCGGAGGAGAACGCCCACGGAGGGAGGAGTTGGAAGCAGAGGGGGGTTTCCTGCTGTTATGGAGGAAATTACTGTTCAAAACTATTGTTTAGATGTCTGACGTCTTACTGATGCCAAAAATGAATGGTTAAAGTGACTGTTCTATCGAATTTCACAAAAATCCGTTTATCTCTGAATAATTTTTCAGACGCTGAAACCATGCTGTATTCAACTGCTAATGCTTACATAACTACTAACTCTACAAACTAACTCTTTTAGACAGAGAAAGCACACATTCTATTAGTTCTTTTGAGATATTGTGTGTTCACAAAATCTTAGCAGAAAAGAATCCTCGGGTCTTGAAAGATAAGCCAGAATCCTCAAAAAAACCCTCTGGCAGAACCTACCTACAGTAAAAAAAAAACGGCTGGCAGTGAATGTGTTAATTGTCTCGCCTGGTAAAATAAAGGTAAAAAAAAAAAAAAAAAAAAAATGATAGATGACGCTCTGAGGCCTACCAGTAGGTCACAGGCCAGTGGTTGAGAAACATTAAAATACCTAATTTCCCCTCCAAAATCAGATGGACTCCTCTACAAAATCATCCCAATCATTCTAGAAATATTATTTTATTTCAAATAGAGCTATTCTGGTAATCTGGTGAAAATCTGTATTTTTTCATATCGCAATATATATCGCATGGGCGGGGAATATCGCAATGTCAGTTTTTTCCAATATCGTGCAGCCCTAAGACCAGGTGAGTCTGGAAACATAACGTTGATGCTACGTTATGCTGCTCGGTGGCCCCACATGTTGTTTTGTTGTTATGTGTCCCAAGGCAACATTTCACCGTCCGGTGATATGTGTTCGTGAAACGTGTGCGCGCACGCGTGTGTGTGTGTGTGTGTGTGTGTGTGTGCGTGTTGTGGCTCTCGCTATCTTGTGCAGCGCGCAACATGCTGCTCGCATTCCTGTGCTTTTTCAGAGCTGTTGAAATAAGTTTGCTGTCTTTAGTAGCCACTAGCCACAGCCTTCAGAGATACTTTACAGCGAGGGGATGAGGAAGCTCACTTGTGCTTGCCATGATGATGCCTGTCTGTGTCTGGCTGCGCTGCAGGCATTCTCATACACTAACGTTAAACGTTAAATGAAACGAAAGGGGGGGAGGGGGTCCGCGGACCACAACGTTCCGAACCGTGGGGGCTGATCCGTACGGGTCACGGATTATCCGTGATCCGTCCCAGCCCTAATCGGTATCGAGATACTTAGGCAGGTATCTGTATCGAACTCATAATTTTGGTATCGTGACATCCCTACAGACCAGTAGGCTCAGGCTGTAGACCTGTAGGCTGTAGGTCTGTAGGCTGCAGACCAGTAGGCTGTAGGTCTGTAGGCTGTAATGTAGGCTACAGACCAGTAGGCTGTAGACATGTAGCCTGTAGACCAGTAGGCTGTAGGTCTGTAGGCTGCAGACCAGTAGGCTGTAGACCTGTAGGCTGTAATGTAGGCTACAGACCAGTAGGCTGTAGACCAGTAGGCTGTAGACCTGTAGGCTGTAGACATGTAGGCTGTAGGTCTGTAGGTTGCAGACCAGTAGGCTGTAGACATGTACGCTGTAATGTAGGCTGCATACCAGTAGGCTCAGGCTGTAGACCTGTAGGCTGTAATGTAGGCTGCAGTGCAGACCAGTAGTAGCCCTCTCTGCTTCAGCTTGTGTAAACAAAGCACAGGCCAGCTGAGGCAGCTGCTCTTGCACACACACACACACACACACACATATACACATACACGCGCGCGCGCACACACACACACACACACACACACACACACACACACACACACACACAGAGCCATATTCCATACCGTTGGAATGATTACTGGACCCTGTCTATGCACATTTATTGTGTAATGTCCAGTGGATGAGTGTGATTTCCCTCACATGTCGCTTCTTATTTCCAGCTTAAAATATGATGTTTTACTCACCCAGAGAACTTTGGTTTCTTTCTGATCGCCATAGAAGATATTCAGGTCCGAGTAGAGTCCGAACTGTCCAAAACGGGCGAAAACGGGGCATACGTAGTACACACTGTAAATAACATTTTCTGCAATGTAGCGGTTGGAAATGAGGTCTGGGGTGTAAAAAAGCGGGATTCTCCTTTAATGACAGAGATGTTGCACATGGTCTTTAACATAACGTCTCTATTTAGTTTGCTGACTTGTTGCCTCTGGTCACATGTTTAATGTGGTTGAGACTTGAGACATGGCGTAGTTGTGTTGGGTCTTTGGAGTCTGACTTTGTTTGCTTCATGCTTCTGTCTTTGTCTCTTCCCAGCCGCCACTCATCCAGGCTCAATGGAGACTCCGAGGAGACCATCTACATGTCTGAAGACATCAATGCTCTGGTAAGGCCAGAGTACTTTTTTTTTTTTTTTTTTTTTACAATTTTCAAAACATAGAGAACAAACAGGCTGGGCGAATCACCCGTTTCTCCCAACCTCGTCCAAGTAGGTCAGAAAATGGGTCCCAAATAACCGAGAATTTCTTAAGCGAATTGGTCCTCAGGAACCGGAATCTCTCCATACGCACAACCGAGACCATGTCCGTCAGCCACAGCCGAAAAGAAGGTGGAGAGGGGGACTTCCACTCCTTCAGAATGAATCTCTTGGCGACTGTCATCCCCTGCGTCAGAGACTGTTGCACAGGCCAGAGTACATTTCTATTTAGAGAATAGTATCAGGGCTCGACATTAACGGTTGCCCGGTTGCCCCGGGCAACCAAAAAAAATATAGGGCAACCATTTCTTGGCCTTTGGTTGCCCCAGGGGCAACCACGTTTTAACATGCAAAAAAATATGTACAGCAGCAAACAGCAAAATATACACCAAATAAATATGTTTTAATACTTGTTGTGAGTGACATATATGTGACATTTTATTGCTGTTACAATCGGAACGATGTTACTAATTACCAGTCGGAAACCTACGTGATGCATGCTGCACGTGCGGTATGTTTAACGAGTACTGACTCGGACAGGTGGGGCTGCTCGCACACAATCACAGCGGCTGCAAGACGCACCGTGAAGATGTCAAAAGCCTCGATTAATAACGCTGCGTCAGCATCCACATCACAAATCGAGCTGCAAGATGATAATTCAAAGAACAAGAACGAAGAACCGCGTCCGCCCGCAGCCCCGCACAGAAACAAAGGACGAGGAAATTGTCATTGAGGTGAAATACCCGTGCGTCTTTGAACGGGACGGAAAACTAATGCTATACTGCAAAGCATGTAGCCTACAACAAGCGCTTAGGTCTCATTTGCTTCCCGCATCGGCGAGGACCGCGAGTGTCCCCACGGAAAAGTGAGTCAAATCAGCAAGGGCGCCCCTCCACAAGGCTCCTGTGCAGACGGTTTTCGCCTGGCCGTGCACACCCCGAATTGTGTAACTACGTGGACGCGGCTGGGCGGACAAAGTGGAGTTTTCAACTCCCGCTCACTTCCGCGAGCAGAAACCCACACAGTGTATAAAAGCTCCACACGTTTCCTCGTCAAGATTCAGTGTCTCTCATTTCCGTGCGACAGTCCAAACTTCAAGCATAATTCCAGCATAACGAGATCACCATATGATTCCCGAGCGCGGCGCACGCTGCCGCTCACCGCTCCCCCAGGGGATGGGTCAAATGCGGAGAACAAATTTCACACATTGTGTGACAATCAGTGGGACTTTACCTTTACTTTACTTTAACGCTATACTGCAAAGCATTTAGCCTACAACAAGCCTACAACATACACCTCGACCAGGACATCCTTCAAAAACGTTTTACCACAGCGCATATGTGCTGAGGAATGATTTGCATCCCTGGCCTGTCAGCCTGTCATATGGGGTGAGAGAGAGAGGGATTGCAGGGCCGCTTCTGGCCCTTTTGGGGCCCTATGCAACATCAGAGTGGGGGCCCCAAACCACTGTCATCATAGTATCCCTGAATGAACATGAGGAGGCATAGGCTACTTCATTATCAATAACGCTTTTAATTAATAAATTAAGCACAATATGAACAATAACTGTTAAAAAATATATGAAAATGAAAGTTCACAAATATTAGTTAAACAAATCCTTTCAGTGCAAATGCATTATAAAAACAAAAAATAAGATTTGTTTAGAAAACGAAATGACACAAATTTATTATTATTATTATTATTATCATTATTACTACTACTACACCCGGTGTGCACACTGAATAGGCCTATTATACTATATACTATAGACTATTATACTTACTTTTCTGTCACATCGTCGTAATTAAGCCGGCTTATGACTGCATAGTATCTTAATTACTCAAAATATAAGGCGACTAAAATTGGGCAACCATATTTTTATTCGGGCAACCAAAAGCTCTTGCCAGGTTGCCCCTCCGGCAACCACTTTTAAAAGTTAACATCGAGCCCTGAGCATTTACATGTATTTATCATGTGTCCTGTTTGGCCAAAACATTTAGTGGAGAGGAAGAGAACGCACACCGCGGAAAGTGTCAGTGAGGTGCTGGCAACGGAGCAAATGGTCAAAGAAGAAGGGGGAGCCGCACACTCTGGTTCCAGATGCAAGAAAGTGTAATTTATTTGACAACAGTTTCGGCGGTAGTCTTTGTAAAGTCTCATACAAACACAGTGCAAGACAGCCATTATAAAGACAGGTGGGCTGATTGAATGGACAACACCTGTCCTGTGAAAGGACACCTGAGTGTGATTACAATGACATCATATGATCAGTCATGCAGTAATAGGCTACATTTAGACAGTAGATTAATCAAAACATTGATGTCACAGGTAGGCTGTATACCATAATATATCATGAATCTACGTGAATAAATAGATTTACCGTATATAAATAGGAATCACAGCCTAATTCATAGAGATAAATCCTGAAACAAGAAGAAAAGAGCATACAGTATATAGATCTGACCAACTCTAAATACAGAGCTGAAAAAAGTATTTACAAAATATACAAGATAGAACCACAATACAGCTGAAACATCAGACCTGAAAGGGCGTCATAAGCTGGTGTGTCTATCAAATGAATGAAGATCCGAGTGACATCAATGTCCCTATCAATAAGGAAAGTTACAGGAAACATTTTAAGTCGAATTCAACGTTCAAACCCCGAGGAGACAAAGGGCCCTATCTTCCCCCTGGCCTTAAAATAGCGTTTAACGCCAGGCGCAGGGCTATTAGTGGGCGTGGTCAGGCGCAGTCCCTATTTTCCCCTCGGCGCTAAACCCGGCCTTAACCATTTAACCACACCTTTTAGGCGTAGAATTATTCACAACTGTGGTCATTGGTGAACTGCAGTTATGCAATGACATTCTTCCTTTCGAAGCTCTGATCCACTCGATCCAGTCCGGGTTGCGGCTGCATGCTGTCATCTCTTCATGCCAATTTGGATATCAGCACATCACAGATCATACTTTACTTTTACTTTATTGGCATTTAGCAGACCCTTTTATTCAACGCGACGTACAGAGACTATGTACAGCACAGCAATAAAAACAGTAAAAACCAGCAGCAAACAAAATGTATAGACAGCACAGTAAGCAGACAAACAGAATAGACAGCACAGTAATAAAAACAGATTCACAATAAATAATAATAGTAAAAAGATGTGTTTTTAGTTTTTTCGGAAAGAGGGTAGTGTTTCTGTGCTTCTGATTACGGGGGGGAGTTTGTTCCACCATTTTGGGGCAAGGTGTGAGAACAGTCATGAAGTACGACGACATGGTCCATGAAGCGGCGGAGGGGCGAGACGGCCTGCAATGGTGGAGGGGCGGAGGGAACGGTCGGGGGTTTGGAATTTGATCATGGATTGTAGGTATGGAGGAGCTGTGGAGTGAACTGCCTTGTATGCAAGTACTAGAGTCTTGAATTTGATGCGTGCTGAGATGGGTAGCCAATGAAGGTCACGGAAAAGGGGAGTGACATGGGAAAATTTGGATTGATTAAAGATCAGGCCTGCCTTCTGGATGAGCTGAAGGGGATGAATAGCGGAGGCAGGGAGGCCGGCGAGGAGGACATTGCAGTAGTCAAGGCGAGATATGACAAGTGCTTGGACGAGAAGTTGAGTTGTGGCTATGGTTAAAAACGGGCGGATTTTGCTAATATTATAGAGGGAGAACCTAGAGGAACGTGCAGTTGCTGCAATGAAATCGGAGAAGGAGAGATTACTCCAAGGTTCTTGGCTGATGGGGAGGGGACTACAGTGGTGTTGTTGATGGAGATGGAAAGGTCAGTCAGACGGCAGTCTTTACTGGGTATGAGGAGGAGTTCGGTTTTTGAAAGGTTGAGTTTGAGATGGTGAGCAGACATCCACTCGCAGATGTCACTGAGGCAGGCGGAGATGCGTCATTTGATATGTGTGTCAGAGGGGGGGAATGAAATGTAAAGCTGGGTGTCGTCTGCGTAGGAGTGATAGGTGAAACCGTGGGATGATATTATATGGCCAAGGGAATGCATGTATAGAAGGAAGAGAAATGGACCTAAGACTGAACCTTGGGGGACACCGGTGTTGAGAGTGCAGGGCTGTGAAAGAGTTTCTCGCCAGCGGACTTGAAATGTGCGGTCAGACAGGTAAGAGGAAAACCAGGATAGTGCGGTGCCAGTGATTCCCAGGTCAGAGAGCGTGGAGAGGAGGATTTGATGGTTGACAGTATCGAAGGCGGCAGAAAGATCGACAAGTATAAGTACAGAAGAAAGTGATGAAGATTTGGCAGAGTGGAGGGCTTCGGTGACAGAGAGGAGAGCGGTTTCAGTGGAATGTGCAGGTTTGAAGCCAGATTGCAGGGGGTCAGAGAGATTATTTCGGGAGAGGTGGGAAGAGAGTTGACCAGATACTGCTCTTTCGAGAGTTTTTGAGATGAAAGACAGGAGGGAGACAGGACGGTAGTTCTTGATGACGGTGGGATCGAGGGATGGTTTCTTGAGAAGTGGTTTTACCCTAGCAGTTTTTAGGCCAGCCGGAAAAACACCAGAGGACAGGGAGGAGTTGATAAGGGAAGTGAGAAACAAAGATATGTCAGGGGAGATGGACTGAAGAAGAGGGATCTAGGGGGCAGGAGGCGGCACGGTTTGATTTTATGATTTTAAGGTTTTATTCATAGCCTGAATAAAACAATTCAACCTACAGCCAGGCAAATACAGATCTGTTCAACAGGGCTGATGTGGTCTCCCTGTAGCCTACAATATAGAACGTTAACTATCGGTGACATTCCTGATAGCATCCAATTCCATGATCTTTATGTTGTAAACACATAACTTTCACAATAGTGAACAAGCACCCCCACTCGGCTCATTCAGGACAGGCTTAGTTTTATAACTTGTAGCCTACCTGCTGCTCCTGCACATCACAGCACAGGCTAAATGATGTGACATAAATATTAGGGGTGGGGGAAAAAAATCGATTCACCTATCAAGTATCGTGATTTTTAATGTCACGATTTTTTGAATCGATCTTTTATTCCAGAATCGATAATCGCAAATCGCAAAAAAAAAAAAAAAAAAAAAACAGCAGGCCAGGCGCCGCCTACTGGTTTACTAGTGGTTTTATTACTTTATTAGTTAGTCTGAAGTAGGGCTGTCACTTTTCATTCGAAATTCGAATGCAACTTCGAATGTGGGGGAAGGGGTTCGTTTTCGAAATGTAATTTGAATGTTCGAATTTTATTTTTATTTTTTATTATTAATATATATATATATATATATATATATATATTTTTTTTTATGAACCAAAATTAACCAACTGCTGCTTGCTGGTAATGTTAATCCCATGTCAGAAAAAGTCTCCAGATTTGCCGCGTTAGTCTCTTCTGAGAAAGATTGTCTCCAGGGTCTGAAAAGTTGTCTCGAGTTGGATGCAGCCAAGTTTGTGAGGCAGTGTTGTGACTGTGAGCGTCCAAGCTAACACGTCGGGCTGATGCCCGGTGGCCTGCAGTGGGTTGCACCAGCTGTGCGTAAGTTGAAACGTAAGCTAGTTTGAACGTAAAGTCTCACTAAGTCCGAGTTTACGCACTACTAAAAATATTTGGGTTGCACCAAGTGAAATAGTTACAACGTAGGCATAAGTTAGAACTTAAAATTTACACCTACGTCTTACTAGGTGTAAAGTCCTCCGTAAAATAGCAGTTGGCACGGATTGCAACTTGGCACCGTGGCGCATCGTTGTTTTGCGTCCGCAACGCGCTCTCCGTGATAAATTACACCCTTTGATATTTATGACTCACGCTTTTGTTTCCCACAAGCTGCAGCACTGCATACAAATTAAAATAACCGCAACAATTTAGTGAGGCAGGATGGTGGTATAGCCTACAATACTGATGAAGAGCTCACAGATAAACGTTAACAGTAATATGAACCTAAACGAACGTTACTCAATAACGTTCTCATTTGATTAGTGTTGATGAAATATGAAAGCACTAATTTGCGGTAGAGATGCTGCGATCGAGATTTTTCAATACCGATCCGATTCCGATATTTTAGCCTCAAAACCGATCCGATTCCGATCAAATTTCGATACCCGATTCGATACCGATTTCGATCCGATACCGATACAGCACATATTTAAGCCTCTCGATGCTGTCTGATAGCTGGCAGGCAACAAACATTTTTAGGGTTATGTATGTATGCGTGTGCTTTGGTAATATAGTATGTAAACGATTTAGTTCATCTAATTAATTTGATGTAAAACTAAAACATAACAATCAAATACACACTTATTTTGTAATGGGTGAACACTGGACACAAATAATTATTGTTTCCTCACACATACACCCCCACTCTGTCTCACACAGGACACATACACACACAGCCCTCCCTGTCTCTCTCTCTCTCTCTCTCTCTCTCTCTCTCACACACACACACACACACACAGCCCTTTCCCTGTTTCTGTCTCTCCGACACAAAGTTTGTGCATACATTTCCACTGCCAGATTGGAGGAGTCTTTTGTCATTTTCTAATGTTACTTCTCTTCAGTGCAATACGTTTTGATAACGACCTGCTGTACAGCGCCGTTCGCGCAGTCAACTCCGTGTCGTTAACGTTAAAGTTTAGAGGAGAAAGATAGCTGGCGTTAGCTAGCTCATTAGCCATGTTAGCTGCCTCAGTGGGTAACGTTAGCCTATAGAGAGTATTTTTCTGACGTTTATGCTAGCTACTCCTCAAACCTGCGGGTGGAAATGGTTTATGCGATGCGATGTATGTTGAAGCAAGACAACGTTTTAATGTACCTTGAATTGGACAAATTACGACGGGTCGTGCTCACGCAGATCTAAGCCCTGGTCATCCTAGGCTCAACGCGAGACTCATCAGTCATTCGGTTGAGTCTCGCAAAGTTACACGCAAAGTTTGTGCATACATTTCCACTGCCAGATTGGAGGAGTCTTTCGTCATTATCTAAGTGTACTTCTCTTCAGTGCAATACGTTTTGATAACGACCTGCTGTACAGCGCCGTTCGCTCAGTCAACTCCGTGTCGTTAACGTTAAAGTTTAGAGGAGAAAGATAGCTGGCGTTAGCTAGCTAATTAGCCATGTTAGCTGCCTCAGTGGGTAACGTTACCCTATAGAGAGTATTTATCTGACGTTTATGCTAGCTACTCCTCAAACCTGCGGGTGGAAATGGTTTATGCGATGCGATGTATGTTGAAGCAAGACAACGTTTTAATGTACCTTGAATTGGACAAATTACGACGGGTCGTGCTCACGCAGATCTAAGCCCTGGCCATCCTAGGCTCAACGCGAGACTCATCAGTCATTCGGTTGAGTCTCGCAAAGTTACACACAAAGTTTGTGCATACATTTCCACTGGAAATGGTTTATGCGATGCGATGTATGTTGAAGCAAGACAACGTTTTGGCCCTGGCCATCCTAGGCTCAACGCGGCCTGAGTGTGCTGCATGCTGGATAGAAATCCTGGAGCGGAGTCATGGAATGGAGTGCTTATATCGGAGCCTTGGATCGGTCATTTTCGCTGGAATCCGATCCGATCCGATCCATGTTTTTTGGCTGATATCGCGCCGATATCCGATCACATGATCGGATCGCAGCATCTCTAATTTGCGGTGGGCAACATGTCCTGTTTTCACTCCACTTACTTAAACAACCGTAAATAAACACCGTTTCCACCGTGCTTTTCACTGATTGGTCACAGATACTGTACACGTCATTGTCTGCGACACTATTTTGGTTAGTATGGACTTTAGGGTCTACTAGTTAAGATGTACCTTACGTCTCCGTGGTGCAACCAAACAAAGACACAACTTTAGTGTCAAACTAACTAGTTTGAACGTAGCAGTTAGTGTGGACTTTACACCCTAACTTAACACTTTAAGTGCCACGGCCCTTGGGCAAAAGGTTGCTTGCTGTGCCACATAGGCCGCAATGCATTTTAAAACAGTCATATAATTTCTTTAATAATTACTATGTAAACACTGAACACGCACAAATAACGATGAGACTCTCTTCTATCACCTGCAAAAAAAAGTTTATTGATCCCATTTTCCGTTCTTTAGTTATGAGCCGGAGAAGATAGCTTGATTGAACGAAAAACAGAGCTTTTTTTCTACGAGCTGAGATAATGAGCCTTTTGTGAAATTAAACATTTCAAGCACATCACTGACTCTGAAGCTAATTTTCTGATGTAGTCACACCTCAAAAATAATTTCCTTCAATAAAACAGTGAAGGCAAGGGAATTTTGTTTGGAAGAATAATATTTTTAGCTGAAACCAGCAGCGCTGGCGCCTGCATGCGCTGCTGGTTGCAGCTTCTTGCTGATCTTTTGCTGCTGGTGGGCATCGGATATTCTGGCTTGCGTTTGCCAACCCTGTCCTGCTGTCTGGGTCTGTGTTGTGTACTTGGCTCTGCGTGCCCACCTCCCCCCCTCCTCCTCCCCCCCCCCCCGTTGTGGGAGGAGTGTCTCTCTGCTCTGCTGTTTTCTCTGCCTGTGCTCAGCACTGAAAAAGTCCGCTAGATCCTGCTTTTTTACAGCCGCGTGTACCAGCTCCCATGCTTCAAGTTGAGAATAATAACAAATCCACGGCTGATCATGCAAATGGGTGTTGCAGCGGACACGGAGGCTGTTGCAGCGGACACCGAGGTGCTCAATTGTGATAGCAGATTGGCTGCTGCAGGGGCACAGCTAAACGTTGCTTCAATGAAGCAGCTGCATACGGACGGATGCGATGCGATTTCCTGCTTTTCCCCAACGACATGGGGACTTCTTCTGTGTGTTTCACTCCACGTTCTCTCATCTGGAGAGCGCTGTCGCCACCTAAGGGTTCTGTAAAATAGGTTAGACACATTCAATACCTCTGATATTGTAAGAGGCGATGTAAGAGGCATAGATCGACACCCCCCCGTCAAAAAAAAAAATTCTAGTTATTGACGCCATTTGGCGTCGCTGGCACTCTACGGTAAATTTCTAATGACGCCATATGGCGTCGCTGGCACTGAATGTGTTAAGACAGAACTTACGTTCAGCTGGTGCAACAGGCTGCTGGACTGAAAAAAAAAAAAAAAAAAAAAAATTTAATTAACCAAAAAACTTCGAATATATTCGAACGAATTTCGGGCAATTAAAGTTCGTTCGAATTTTATTTTGGGAAAAAGTGACAGCCCTAGTCTGAAGTAATAATTACACTTCAGGGTTAAAGTGGGTGCATCTCATTGTAAAATTGGACTTCAAACGGCCCAAATCTGGCTTCAAACGGCACAAATTGGGCTTCAAACGGCACAAATTTCACGCGCGTCGGCCCATATCGGCCTGGCCTGCTTGGTATCTAATGCCCGGCCTGAATTATGATCCCAGTCTGCCCCTGTTTTTAACTATATCGCCCAGCCCTACTCATGATATATAATATACAGTCTCTAGTGTATGATTCAACTTTTCCCATGTTCTAATCTAGTGTAAAAAAGCAAACAAACTGAAAAAAGAAAAGAAAAAAATAAACAAAAATCGCAATAAATCGTAATATCGAATGGCAATAATCGTAGAATCGCAATACTTAAGAATCGAAATATAAATCGAATCGGCACCCAAGAATCGTGATAAAATCGAATCGGGAGATAAGTGAATCGCCACAGCCCTAATAAATATACATTTCAGCTCTGATGCTTGCAGTGCGCTATTCACCTTATGTTCATACGCGGGGGTGGGCAAAATTCTTCCGGGTTGTGTTAACACTTCCGTTGGTCACGGTGTGAAATACAAAAGGATGTCAGAAGAAGATTTTTTTTTTGTAGCGGACAGTGCAGGGGGTAAAACAAACAACGTAGCCTACTACTTTGAGCTCGGTACTAGGAACTCGATCTCGATCATTGGTAATGTTAACGAGCAATCAAACAAGTAATTGTAATTAAAAATAAAAATAAATCCAAACCATACCAAATGCGTTTTTTCCTCAATAAAACCTTTATACAGCAGCAACTTATTGTATATTTCTCACAGCATTGCATAGCATAGCCTACGCTATGAAACAAATAAAAACGTAGAGGCATAACTTTTAGACATGTCAACATGTGCCCAGAATCCCTGCCGTGGCCGGGCTCACTTACTGCAGATTGTTTACTTTTTCTGCTCGCAGTCCGACCCCCACCCCCCCTGCTTTTTGTTTTGTTTTGATCGAGTAAATTTTCACATGCTCGAGTAAATCCTTAACGAGCGAGTAATCAAGCTTCGATTAATTGTGTGCATCCCTACTCTGTACACAGCAAGCAAGTAGAGCTGTCACTTTTTCCAAAAATAAAGTTTGAACTAACTTTAATTGACCCGCAATTTGTTCGAATATATCCGAAGTTAATTGGTTCATTTCGCCCCCGCCCCCGGCGTGGCCCCATAAAAATGACGTTACACGTTACATAAAAGATAGCCTATGTAACGTGAGTTATGTAACGTGAGTGGGGTGACTCGCTAACAGGTGTGTCCGCAGGTTTGTTGTTGTACTCAAGTAACACAATAAAACTGTACCTACCTCCGACACAATGTTGTTATCAAAGTATCCGGGGCCATGGTATTCCAAAACATTCTGTACTCTGTAGTTTCCAATAGCGAGCCCTTATTCACATGCCAGAGCTGATGCTCAAAATTGTAAACTGCAATACACCACCAAACCACTGAGCACCCAGCCGATACATCTGGCGCTGTGGAGCAGTTGAAACCCAAAGTGGTCCCGTTTTATAACGTTGTGAGTCGCGTTGGTCAGGATAGGTCAAGCTGTTAGAACGGAGCGCCCTCTGCTGGATCATCAAGGAATTACAGTGATTGAATAACGCGGTGGGTGCATCCCCGGGGCCGGCGCACTGAATAAGGCCTGGTTTTGAAAAGTGTTAACCGCAAAATTAACGCCCTTTGGACAGATCGCTTTAGGCTGGTATTTAAGGCCGAAACGCCCATTCTGGCCTATTCTGGCACTGCGCCACGCCTCTTCAGCGTAAAGCGCATTTGGGGGCGTAAAAACATGACACTATCTTCCCGAATCATGGGTAGGCAGGCGCAAAGTGTGTTTTTTTGCATTTAACGTCAGTTTAGCGCCTAAGGACAGGGGGAGAATAGAGCCCAGGGTGTTTTTCTTCTACAAAATTCGCTGCTACAGGATAATTGAGGTCGCTTTCACATAAGCTGTTTAGTCCGCTTTCACCGCGCCAGAGTTTGTTTCCTCGGATAGTGCGGTTCGTTTGGGATTGTGTGAAAGCGCAAACGAACTCTGTTGCGGAACAAACAAACAAACTCTGGCGCGCTTGAAAACGTGGGTCTCGGTTCGCTTCCAAGTGAACCCTGGCGCGGTTCGTTTGTTGTGTGAAAGCAACCCGGACTAAACACAAGAGCGCCAGTGCATCTCATGCACTCATGCAGTGCATCATGAGTAGAAGACGGTAGAAGGGAGCAAAACAAAACACTGCGGCGTGCACACGTGTACAGTACCTGCGCACTGCGTCGTGACATACGTTGTCATAACAACATTTCTCAACAGCTGGCCCCGGCTTCCCTATCTCCTTCGGTACGTAGGCTACTCTGATCTGCAGAATTAAATGTTCAACAGCTTGCTGCCTCATCTGCTGCTCATATTGGGCACATTCTTGTTAAATAATTATTTGATAGTAAAACCAGAAATCTCAATATCGCAGGTGGTGTTGCTCCATGGTTTGTGATTTGCGGATTCACTTGTGTTGTTCAGTCAGCCCTCAGCCAGGCAAGAAGCCTGCTGAAGAGGAGAGATTTCCCCTCTATTCTGTCCAATAGATGAGTGACTGTTTCGACCACGTCACATTGTTCAGAAAGTTTGGTGCGCTTGACAAATTGCTGTGTGAAAGCGAACCAGATCAAATGAAAATCGCAACAATGTTGCAACTTCACCCCCCCGAATGGCACCGAGTCCACCAGCTTATATGTGAAAGCGACCAGATTCATACACCTAATGGTACTACGATGCTCCGCTATGCGGGTTTTTAATTCTCTACTAGTTTTCCCTATGTAAGACTTCCCACAGGGACACGGGATCAAGTAGATAACAGATTTTGTGTGGCAAGTAATCACACCTTTGATAGGGATGGACTTGCCAGTATGAGGATGCTTAAAAGAACTGCAGCGGTAGGTGTAATTACACTGGGTACAGGCTCCACAGCGCCGATTACCATCTGGAATAGGTGTGAGGAGCAAATGACTAGGTGCAGCAGGGGTGGGAGGTATATCAGAGTTAAGTAGTCCATCTCTCAAGTTACTAAACACAGTCAGGGGGGGATCCCTAAAAGTGTTACTCAAACTGATATCAAGTATATGCCAATGGTTGTAAATAATTCCTCTAATCTGTTCAGAAAGTTTAGAATACTGGGTAGAGAAAATAGTTGATGGATTTTTGGACTTGGGTTTCTTGGTTAAAATAAAAACACTTAAACACTTAGAAGAAAGGGGGGGAAAGCATCCAAGTTGGGACAACAGGCGTTCTCATACACTAACGTTAAACGTTAAATGACCGCGGACCGTTGACGTTCCGAACCGCGTTCCGAACCGTGGGGGCTGATCCGTACGGGTCACGGATTATCCGTGATCCGTGCCAGCCCTACTTAACGATAGCAGACCGCCTTGCGCACGTCTCCAGGTGTTATGCCGAGTTTTGCACCCCCGCCCGGCAGCAGCTAAATGCATCCCCACCTCACGGGAGCATATTGTCATCATCAGGTCGAGTGGGTTCCTCGGGCAATGATGGATCTCCATTCCTCCCTCGCCTGCATACACGTTCCAATTTCTCCTGAAGTCAGCCCGGTGTCCCGCCTTATAGTGTCCACGTATGTTAGTTGTTGTCTTCCCCTTCTTTTAGCTCCGTGTGTCGGTTCCCACAGTACCAGCTTCTGTGCTGCTAACTCTGGGTGTCTATAGCAGTGTCCAGCAAGCCTCAGCCGCCTGCATCGTATCTTCTCACTTAGCTTAGGCAGCTCTTGGTAGAGATCAACGTTTGTGATATGGGTACTAGGGTTGATGTTGAGGGCATGCTTAAGCATCCGTGTGTAGCATCCATTTAGTCTGTTCTCTCTCTGTTGACTCAAGGTCCATGTTTCAGAGCCATAGATCAACACTGACTCCACAGATGCAGTGAACAGGGCAAGCTTGATTTTTCTAGAAAGGCCTGTCCTCCATATATTATTCAGTGAGTGGAGAGCTTTCCAGGCCAGGGCTTTCCTGACCCTGATGTCCTTCTCTGTACTGGCCACCCATGATCCTAAATACTTAAAGTCTTCCACCTTCTCCAGTGGCTCCCCCGACAGAGTAGTGATGGGATTATCATCTCTGCTGTTTTGAGTTATGTACTGTGTTTTCTTTACGTTTATCCCAAGACCAACCACAGCACACTCTCTCTCCACTCGGTTCAAGAGTTCTTGGGCTTCTTTGATTTAATTTGATATTAACGCGATATCATCTGCGAAATCTAGATCGGTTAGTACTTGGGCCTGCAGGCGCCTACTCTGGCGTGGCTTGATGGTAAATCCAAGTTCATTCCCCTTGTCTCCAATGGCCTTCCTAAGTGCATAGTCCAGCACTATTATAAACAGATATGGTGCCAGTGTGTCTCCCTGTAGCACCCCTGTCTTAATTTGGAATTCTTCTGTTAATCCGTCCGGAGTTTGTACTCTTGCTCTGGTATTCATGTACATGCCAGATATCGCCTGGACTATTCGGGTAGGAATTCCGTAGGCAGTCAGGATTTTTATCATTTTCTGCCTGTTGATCGTGTCGAAGGCCTTTTTGAAGTCAACGAACACCATGACAGAGGGCAAGTTGTTCTTCCTGACCTCCTCAATAATTCTTTGTAATTGTAATGATCATGTAATGATGCGTAAGGACGTTTCTGCGCTGCGCAGTGCGGAGATTATGGGGCGCTCAAGCGCAGTGAGTATTTTTGCGCCTAAGAGGTGCTTTTCAAAGCTCTTAGCGCAAAATAATTGCTCGCTGCTGATGATAGGATAATGCCATATATCCCCACATTTTTTGCGCTGAACCGCCTGCTTTGGCATGTGGCACGCTTATGTCCAGTAGGCCTACAATTATAACGGCGCTTGTGCATGCCCCCAATTTGCATTGCGCGCGTCATTAAACGCTAAATTACCGCTTTTGCGAAGATAGGGCCCCTATACTCTTACATTTTGGCTGCCTGGACGCTTGACCAATATGAAGCTTACCCTAAGTGACGCTTGTTTTCTGGTGGCATATTCCGTCATTTTGGTTCCAATGGACCCAATGTAAAGACAATTTAACTTAAAGTAATTAACTGACCGTCGGATTTCAGCCTGTGGGAATTTGTAACATGGATGAAAAGACTTGGAAGCACTGACGGTAAGCCATTGGCAAACGCAACTTGCAACACAGAGGTACTGATTAGCTAGCTGATTCGCCACAACACATGCTCTTTTTGTTTATTTGAGAGTACCGAGTAACGAAGATGCTTTTGAGAAATGTAACAGAGTAAAAGTATAGATTTTATTACGAAAATGTAGTGGAGTAAAAGTGAAAGTTGAAAGAAAAACTAGAATGACCACACCGCGGATATATGCCTCCGCCAACAAGTGAGCAGTCGACATGCATGTCTGTCCAGACTTTGACATTTGAGTCAAATGTGAAGACATTTCGTCAAGGTGTTACTGACACATGGTGTTACCAACCTTGAAAATGCAGTTCGAGAGGTCACAGTGACCTTGACCTTTGACCACCAAAATTGTATCAGTTCATCCTTGAGTGGACGTTTGAGGCAAATTGGAAGAAATTCCTTCAAAGCGTTCTTGAGAGATCGCGTTAACAAGCTTGAAAATGGTGTTCAGGAGGTCACAGTGACCTCCTTTGTCCTTTGACCACCAAAATGTAATTAGTTCATACTTGAGTCCAAGTCGACGTTTGAGGAAAATTTGATGAAATTCCGTCAAGCCGTTCCTGAGATATTGCCAGTGGCGAACCGTCTGGGGCTTCTAGGTATTCAGTGAAGGCCCAAGAAGAAATTGAAAAGAAAATAATTTAAAATGAATTATTATGATAAATTGCTATGATCTTGCACTCACTTTGTTTCAGCAAATATGGGGTTAAATATTTGGACCAGCCCCCACAGGCAAATGGTATTTGATTGACAGCAAGCCAGCAACCCTTCGCGAAGACCCGACACTAGTCATGACATGGGGAAGACAATTTTGATGACAGGTGTTTTAACCAATCAGAATTCCATTGAGTTGTGGGGTTAGCCAATCACAATTAGTTGAGTTGTGGGTGGGATAATATCCAGGCATTCGTGAAGACAAGCCAACCAGGAGACGAGACGGACGACAAGGAGGGAGGAGTTTATGATTATTCTGAGATTTCAGGCAACTAGGAAGTGTGACGGAGTTTTCAAGATGCCTGTTCAAACCGCTCTTTTAATACATCCATGGTTCAAACCAAAGGATAAAATTAGAGCTATCAACCTGCAAAAAGCTATATTTTCGCCATTTCCAGGCTAGCAACTGGGAACTTTACCCTTAGTTTACATGCAGTTGGGCACAAGAGGCTATATTACTGCTGTGCTGTGCGGTGGGTTGCTTGTTGCTTTTTGGTGGATTTGGGTTTTGTCTTCAAGTGAACCACTGTGAACATCGTAAGTTATTATTTTATTTTATTTTATTGCTGGTGGTGTCGCTGGGGCAGCTTGCTGTCGGTGTGCAGGGGGAGTTTGTGTTATTGACAGTGACAGCCATTTGTTTATGTAGCCTAATGTAATTTTCATAGCTGAGGAGGAGTAGTGGAGTAATTATTGTGTGTAACGATACAGCGACCTAAGCTGGCTGTGGAAGACAACTCATCATAGATATCTTGGGCATGTAGTCTTTCCAATAGCCTGTTTACGCTGTGGGACATTCTTTTTAAGCTGTTTTATTTTCAATTGATCCCAGCATTGCATGATTTTTAGTTATTCGGTTTTGGACCAGGTTTGATCAGTATGTATAATATATATTTTAACATTTGGGTACACGGTTCGCCCCTGGATATTGCATTAACGAGCATGAAACGAGCGGTCGTGAGATCACAGTGACATTGAACTTTGACCTTTGACCACCAAAATCTCATCAGTTAATCCTTGAGTCCAAGTGGACGTTTGAGGCAAATTCGAAGAAATTCCATCAAGGCATTACTGAGGTATCATGTTAACGAGCTTGAAAATGGCATTCGAGAGGTCACACTCACAGTGACCTTGACCTTTTTACCTTTGATCACCAAAATCGAATCAGTTCATCCTTGTGCCCAAGTCGATGTTTGAGCCAAATTGGAAGAAATTCTGTCAAGCTGTTCCTGAGATATCGCGTTAACGAACTTGGGAATGGCGTTTGTGAGGTCACATTGACCTTGAACTTTGACCTTTGACCACCAAAATCTAATCAGTTTGTTCATCATTGAGTCAAAGTAGACGTTTGAGGCAAATTTTATGAAATTCCTACTGAAGTTCCTCAGATATCACATTAACGAACATCGGATGGACGGACAACCCAAATTAGGGCTGGGCGATATATCGAATATACTCGATGTATCGTGGCTTGTGCCACACGAGATGTAGTAAATTACTATATCGCGAACATTCGAGTATAATTGTCACGCATTGTTTATAACTTAAGCCGCCGGCATGACTCGCTTCACGTTTCCTCTTGTCAGCTCTCCCTCTCAAGGGAGAGCTCTGTCACACTCAGACAAACAGGAAGCGAGGGGGAATCACATGGATACGTCAAACGCGTCAAACCGCGTCAGACACACTCAAGATTCAAGATTCAAGATTTTTATTGTCACTCCGTAGTACAAGTATCATGTGTGAAATTCTTGTGCTGTAGACTCCGTTTACAACATAGTGCAAAATAACAGGGCATATAGGTGCAGGAAAACAAGAGAAACAACAAGCAATACGGCAGTAAAGTGATAAGACAAGTCAAAGACAGTGACATATTCACTGCACATGGTGCAAATGGCATGTACATACTTTAAACATACTTAAACATAATTGACATTCTGTTTACACAGGTGCAAATAGCATATACCTAATTAAACATACAATTAAACATTAGACATACGTAATGGTAGCAGCTACAGTACAGTACAGTACAGCTACTACACTATTTGTGTATGTTAACACTTTCAGTGCCACGGCCCTTGGGCAAAAGGTTGCTTGCTGTGCCACATAGGCCGCAATGCATTTTAAAACAGTCATATAATTTCTTTAATAATTACTATGTAAACACTGAACACGCACAAATAACGATGAGACTCTCTTCTATCACCTGCAAAAAAAAGTTTATTGATCCCATTTTCCGTTCTTTAGTTATGAGCCGGAGAAGATAGGCTGTTTCGAGCAAAAAGACACTTTTCAAATTAGAAGCTGAGTTATTCCGCCTTTTGTGAAATGCAGCATTTCAAGCACATTCACTGAGTCTGAAGCTAATTTTCTGATGTAGTCACACCTCAAAAATAATTTCCTTCAATAAAACAGTGAAGGCAAGGGAATTTTGTTTGGAAGAATAATATTTTTAGCTGAAACCAGCAGCGCTGGCGCCTGCATGCGCTGCTGGTTGCAGCTTCTTGCTGATCTTTTGCTGCTGGTGGGCATCGGATATTCTGGCTTGCGTTTGCCAACCCTGTCCTGCTGTCTGGGTCTGTGTTGTGTACTTGGCTCTGCGTGCCCACCTCCCCCCCTCCTCCTCCCCCCCCCCCCCGTTGTGGGAGGAGTGTCTCTCTGCTCTGCTGTTTTCCCTGCCTGTGCTCAGCACTGAAAAAGTCTGCTAGATCCTGCTTTTTTACAGCCGCGTGTACCAGCTCCCATGCTTCGAGTTGAGAATAATAACAAATCCACGGCTGATCATGCAAATGGGTGTTGCAGGGGACACGGAGGCTGTTGCAGCGGACACCGAGGTGCGCAATTGTGATAGCAGATTGGCTGCTGCAGGGGCACAGCTAAACGTTGCTTCAATGAAGCCGCTGCATACGGACGGATGCGATGCGATTTCCTTCCCCCCAATGACTTCTTCTGTGTGTTTCACTCCACGTTCTCTCATCTGGAGAGCGCTGTCGCCACCTAAGGGTTCTGTAAAATAGGTTAGACACATTCAATACCTCTGATACTGTAAGAGGCGATGTAAGAGGCATAGATCGACACCCCCCCGTCAAAAAAAAAAAATCGAGTTATTGACGCCATTTGGCGTCGCTGGCACTCTACGGTAAATTTCTAATGACGCCATATGGCGTCGCTGGCACTGAATGTGTTAAGGAGTCTCGTGCCCTGCGGGAATAAAGTGTCCCTCAAGTGATGTGTGTGTGCTTTTGGGACAAGAAAAAAGCCAGCACTCAAAAAGTCCTTTTTAAGATTTAATTTACCTCAGTCAGGAATACAGCAGCACATACATGTTTCGGCCCTACGGCCTTCCTCAGTGTGGTGCAGTACAGGGCGGAGATGACGTTTATAAAGCATCACACCGGAAACAGCATCATTCATGTAAGCAGGGCCCGAAATTAACTTTTTGACCCACCGGCCAGTGGCGGGTAGATGGAAAACATCTACCCGCCAAGCATATTTCTTACCGGGCAAAAAAAAAAACTCATTTTTGTGTCACATATATCCATATATATAAAAAAAATTCAGTACATTTCAAGTAGATAAGGTATTACGTTGAAGAATACACACTTAAATAAGAGGCCAGAGTAAAATTTGAAGCAAATTATTTTAATATATTGATTGATGATTGATTAATCAATAGCCTACATGTCAAGTCAATCTTATCAATACATGTCAAGTCAATCTTGAGCTTAAATTGTTGTAAAAAAAACAACAGCTAAAAGTAATAACTGCGACAGTCTCAGTGCACAGCGCACAACTTGGGCTACGCACCTTTCTCTCCCACTCACACCTGGCACCTGCGTTAGCTCTCCTGCACTCGTTCTCGGCTCCGGCTTTATTGGTGGTAAGTATTTTGATTCATCTCCTCATCATACGAGCTCGGCAACAAGCGCGAGCGATTGATTCATTTATTAATTCGCCCGATGTAGGCTGTCAATTTAGCAGAGGTTAAAAGATGCTTTTTACCTCCGCTAAATTGACGACTGCATTCTATTCCACTCCAGTCATGTTTGGTAGCCTATACTACGGCAGAGCCAGAATGAAACAGTCACAAAGCACTCGTGTTAGCCAGCTGCGCACCAAAACACACATAACTATTATCTCCTCATATATACTGTATCATACGAGTGGTGTCGGCAACAAGTGCGAGCGATTGATTCATTGATTGATTGATTCGCCCGACGTTCGGCTGTCAATTTACCTCCGCTAAACTGAGACTGCATTTCATTCCAGAGTCTGGTAGCCTATACGCGAGAGCTAGAATGAAACAGCCTCAGGAAGCACTCATGTTATACTACTGCACTGAACTAACGTTAATTTCAGACTGCTTTTTTGTATATTGTGGCTGGGATCAGTCAGTGGCGCCGGAACGAGTTTGCAATAAGGGGGACACAATTTTTTTTTTTTTTTTTTTTTTTTCTAACTCATTAAGTGCCATAGACGACCTAACTCGTCTTACATAATCCAGCGCTTAAGTGCCAAGGACGGACTAACTCGTCTTACATAAAGATTTTTTTTTTTTGACGGTGGGACATCAATCAACCCCTTTTACATCTTTGAGATAACTATTTGGAGCAAGAGCATGTGTGTAATCTATTTTACCGACCACTAAGTGGCGACAGAGACCGAGAGAAGTCACAGCCACGGGACCCAAAAGCCACAAAAGCAGCCGCCTCCCGCGGAAATGGCTTGGCGATTTTACAGTCAGAAGCCCGGACACACACACACAGAACGGACAGAGATCCCTTCCCCCCAGAGCCGCGCAGCAACGCGCGAACACACACACACACACACACACACACACACACACACACACACACACACACACACACACACACACACACACACACACACACACACACACACACCGCGGGAGCAAGCTATTCAAGGAAATGGCGACGCGATTTTACAGTAATCCATTTCAGACTCGTCTTGCCCGACAGGCAGACAGGCAGGCAGGCAGCAGCAACGCGCTTCTGACACGCCCGCTGTTAGAGCCAGGAGGAAGGAGGAGAAGACACACGGAGGGAGGAGTTTGAATGAGAGGGGTGTTTCCTGTTGTTATGGAGGAAATTACTGTTCAAAACTATTGTTTAGAATGTCTGACGGTCTTACTGATGCCAAAAATGAATGGTTAAAGTGACTGTTTCACAAAAAGCCATTTATCTCTGAATAAATTTCCAGACGCTGAAACCATGCTGTACTCAACGGCTAATATCTACATAACTACTAACTCTGCAAACTAACTCTTTTAGACAGAGAAAGCACACATTCTATTAGTTATTTTTAGATGATTGATGTTCATGAATTCTTAACAGAAAAGAATCCTCGGCTGTTCTAAAATGAGCCAGAATCGTCAAAAACACCCCTGGCACAACTTACCTACAGGAATGAAAACATGGCTGGCATTCAATGTGCTAATATATATATATATTTTTTTTTCTTTTTTTTTTTCGGTGCCCGTTAGGGCGCCGACGAAAAATTGACGTTTTTATGGACGTTTGGATGATTTTTAGCCATATTTAGATGAATATCTCATTTTAAATTAACATTAGGATTATACTGTAGTAATGTAATTATTCAGTATTTTTCCTTTTCTCACTCACTTGGTGACCTGCTCTCCCTTTAGGTAATTTTATAATTACACTACAACAGACAGCAACACAGGCAGAAACACTGAACTTATTATTATTATTATTATTATCACTTCGAAACACAGTGCAAAACTTGTCATCTCAACACAAAAATAAAATAACAATAACCGTATACGATTATAGCAGCAGCCAATGACAGTGAGTGCAGTACAGAGTCCAGGTCTGTCTGTCTCTCAGGTGTAATAATCCCACAATGATCATGGCTTTAACAAGTGTCACAGGCTGTGTAAACAGTGTAAAGTGGGCTCTCTGTAACTTGATCCCTGGGTCTGTCTGTCTCAGGTGTAATAATCCCACAATGATCACGGCTTTAACAAGCATCACAGGCTGTGTAAACAGTGTAAAGTGGGCTCTAAGCGTCAGGGGCAGTTTCCCCCTCAGATTAATTTTTTTTTTTTTTTTTTTTTTTTTTTTTTTTTTTTTTTTTTAGGGGGACCAAATTTTAAGGGGGACAAAATGTCCCCATGTCCCCCTTGTTCCGGCGCCAGTGGGATCAGTGCTCCGCAGCGCACTCCCAGCGTTTAGCAGTCGGAAAAAGACGCTTGGTGGACACAGGCGGCTACACACAGTTTTAATATTACATGACGACTATTTTGCGACCCGCCACGTGGCGGAGAGACGCCAAACCTAACTCGCCAAAGCTGAAATATGCCCGCCATTGGCGGGTGGCGGGCTCTAATTTCGGGCCCTGCATGTAAGGTTACAAGACACACATAAATAAACCGGGTAAATGCACTCAAAACAGATGGGGAGAAGCTAGATAAAGACAGGTCAATAACAAACCTCATTGATAAATAGAAAAAAAGGAAATATAATATTACAAACCTAATTGTAACACAGAGCAGTGGTGTTCGAGATACAACGTGGTGATAAATACACCAAGGTCAGGCAACACACCAAGATCAAACAATTCAAGCTATCAAATAGACGATAGTGTAAAAGTTAAAATTAAAGAAAAAAGAAAAATTAAAGAAAGCAACCCAATAGCAGTTCCTCATTCATACCTCTAGGGTGTTCTGTCTGTAGGGTGTGTATCCAATAAGCCTCTCTTTGTAAAAGAGCACGATCCCTGTCACCCCCTCTCTTAAGAGGAACGACTACCTCTATACCTAGAAATCTAAGGGAACATACATCATGACCAGCAGCATTAAAGTGCCTCGCTACAGCGGATTTGATGTCCTTGTTTCTGATATTGCTTTTGTGTTCCGTTATCCGGGTCTTGAGTTCCCTGGTCGTTTTGCCTATATAACATAGGCCACAAGGGCACTTCAGTAGGTACACTACATATTTAGTTTTACAGGAAATTCTATTTTTAATCAAATATTTCTTCCCCGAATGGGGATGACAGAAAGAATCGCCTTTGACCATGGCGTTACAATTAATGCAATTAGAACAGGGAAAATTACCATTCGGTACATTTGATAAGAAATGTGTCGGGCGTACAAAAGAATCGGCCCTCATTAATCGGTCCCTGATATTATTTGCACGCTTCAAAGCAAACAAAGGAGGCTTAATAAAGATGTGTCCCACTTGTGGGTCGTTTCGAAGGATGTGCCAGTGTTTCAAAATACATTTTTTAATGTCCTGAGAAGCAGGTGAAAACGTGGTGTCACACACAATATTAAAATCACGGTCTGTGGAGGTTTTGGAGAGCAACAAATCCTCTCTCTTTAACCCTCTCACCCTCTGGAGGCTGTTCTGTAGGTCCCTTTGGACAAAGCCCTTTGCTCTGAACCTGCTACAAAGATCCTGAGCCTGCTGTTCAAACATAGCATCTGTGTTACAAATCCTCCTGACTCTGATTAATTGACTATATGGCAAACCCTTCTTGAGAGTGGGGGGGTGATAGCTGGAAAAGTCCAAAAAACTATTTCTGTCCGTCTTTTTTCTATACACTCGTGTCATAAGGTGTTCAGTTTTAGTGACCACCACATCCAGAAATGAGACTGACTCACGGCTATGTTCTAGTGAGAATTTGATGGATGGTAGCCTGGAATCAATATAAAGTTTAAATTCTTCTAACTGAGAGAGTGTGCCTAGAAAAATGAAAAAGATGTCATCAATATACCTGAACCAGCATTTTAACAGTGTACTGAAAGGGTTATTTTGGTAAACAAAATCCTCTTCAAATTTACCCATAAATAAATTGGCATAATTAGGGGAACAGGGACTCCCCATGGATACCCCCTGACATTGCAGGTAATAAGAGTTTTAAAATCTGAAATAATTGCAGTCAAGGACCAGTCTGGACAATTCTAACAGAAAGTCAGTAGGAGGTGTGAGATTCTCTCTTTTGTTCAAAAAATATGACAGTGCCTGTAAACCCTCAACATGGGGAACATTGGTGTATAGGCTATTGACATCCATCGTACAGAGAAATATTTGATCATCAGTAAGTTGTACTGTACTCAATTTATTCAAAAAATCAGTTGTATCTTTCAAATAGGACGGAAGCAAGGACACCATTGATTTGATGTGTCGGTCCAGGTACTGTGACACAGGTTCAGTAAGGGACTGTGTCCCTGCCACAATGGGGCGGCCGGGGACTGGCTGGATACAGCTTTTATGGATCTTGGGCAGTGTATAGAACAAAGGGCGTACAGGGTGTTTCTGTAACATGAATTTCAACTCATTCTCAGAAATAAATGACTTGGACAGAGCTGTTTTAAGAAAGAGCTCTATTTCTTGATAGAACCTTAGCGTGGGGTCACTCGCTAAAGGAGTGTAAAACTCACTGTTACCCAGCTGTCTCAGGATTTCTGTTCTATATGCTTCAAGGTCTTGTATGACGATAGCACCCCCCTTATCTGCATTTTTTATAACAATAGTACGATCAGAAGACAGTGAAGACAATGCTTTTCTCTCGTTCAGTTCTATGTTAGAATAGAGTTTATTTTGATTGTTCATCAATACCTGTGAGTCGTGTTCAATCAGCCTACAGAACGTAGCAACCGAGGGGTTGAGGGCAGGAGGGATAAACGTACTTTTGGCCCTCAGGCCTAAGTCAGGTGTGGTCACGGCAACAGTCTGTGGGAGATTCACAAATGGAAATGGGTGAGGAGCACCCTTATCAAAAAAAGCACGGAGTTTAACATTCCTCAAAAACTTAAATATTTCAATCCTAGTTTTAAACGGATCAGCTCTAGTAGAAGGAACGAAAGATAAACCTTTTGAGAGGACCGACGTTTCTTGTGGAGACAGGGGTCTGCTGGACAGATTAATCACGTTTTTTCTTTTTTCTTTAATTTTAACTTTTACACTATCGTCTATTTGATACCTTGAATTGTTTGATCTTGGTGTGTTGCCTGACCTTGGTGTATTTATCACCACGTTGTATCTCGAACACCACTGCTCTGTGTTACAATTAGGTTTGTAATATTATATTTCCTTTTTTTCTATTTATCAATGAGGTTTGTTATTGACTAGGGATGTTCGATATTGGCTTTTTTACCGATATCCGATATCCGATAATGTCCAACTCTTAATTTCCGATACCGATATCAACCGATATCAACCGATACCGATATAAGCGGGCTTTTTTTCCACCAAAATTTCACGTAGCAAGTTACATAATGTAGCTTAATGTAGCTGAAGAGTTTAATATATAATATGCATGTTGTGTTAAAGTTGTAAGTGTTAGAGAAGCGAGCTTGTGACCAGAAGGTCGTCGGTTCAATCCCCGGGACCGGCAGGATAAATCTGGGTGGGGAAAGTGAAAAGGCAGCGCTTGCCCCTCCCTCATTACCACCACTGAGGTGCCCTTGAGCAAGGCCCTTAACCCCAACCGCTCCAGTGGAGCTGCTCAGTGGCCAACAGATCAGACTGTGGTTGTACTGGTCAGCTTCCAGGTATGAATGTGTGTGTGAATGTGAACAGGGCACTCCTGAAAAAGAGAGCATTGCTCTCAGTGAGACTCCCCCTGTATTAAAAAAAAAATATATATATATATATATATATACAGTATATATATATATCGGCATGAAAACCGATACCGATATTTTCCGATATCGATTTTGTTATGCTAATATCGGCCGATAATATCGTTAGGCCGATAATATCGGACATCCCTATTATTGACCTGTCTTTATCTAGCTTCTCCCCGTCTGTTTTGAGTGCATTTACCCGGTTTATTTATGTGTGTCTTGTAACCTTACATGAATGATGCTGTTTCCGGTGTGATGCTTTATAAACGTCATCTCCGCCCTGTACTGCACCACACTGAGGAAGGCCGTAGGGCCGAAACATGTATGTGCTGCTGTATTCCTGACTGAGGTAAATTTAATCTTAAAAAGGACTTTTTGAGTGCTGGCTTTTTTCTTGTTTAATTTGTACTCGTGCCGTGCACCGGACCTCTGTGTTCACTCTCCGAGTGTGCTCGCATTTTTCGGCTTTTGCTTTTGGGACCCTGTATCTCCTCCCTGAGGGTAACAGGGAGAACAGGCTGTTGTGGGGGTGGTTTGTGTCTTTGATGATCTTCAGGGACCTCCTGAGGCACCGCTGGTTATACAGTTCCTGCAGTACTGGCAGCTCACATCCTGTTACGTGCTGGGCCACGCGCCTCACTCTTCTTAGCGCCCTGCGGTCCATGGTGGTACAGTTCCCGTACCAGGTGGTGAAGCAGCCAGTCAGCAGGCTTTCAATGGTGCCTCTGTAGAAGTCCCTAAGGATTTCTGGCCTTAGCCCAAATTTCTTCAGGCGCCTGAGTCCGTGTAGTCGCTGTTGGGCCTTTTTGACAACAGTGGCGGTGTGGCCGGCCCATGTCAGGTCCTGGTGGATGTTGACTCCCACGTACTTGAAGCTGTACGTGGTGATTGCCCCCAATCACCATCACGTTGATGGTGATTGGGGGGTGTGCACCCCCCCCCCCCCTCCTGTAGTCTACAATGATCTCCTTGGTCTTGGAGACGTTCAGAGAGAGGTGGTTGTCCTGGCACCATTGTTCCAGGGCCCCCACCTCCTCTCTGTAGGCCGTCTCGTCGCTCTTGGAGATCAGCCCCACGACTGTTGTGTCTTCTGCAAACTTCACGATGGTGTTCGAAGTTTGAGTCACCACGCAGTCGTGGGTGTAGAGGTCGTACCAGAAGGGGCTGGAGACGCACCCCTGCAGCGCTCCTATGCTGATGGTCAGTGGGGAGGAGGTGAGGTTGCCCACTCTCACCACCTGGCGGCGGTCTGTCAGGAAGTCCAGGACTCGCCATCCCCAGTGTGGCTGCAGTTTCAAATGATAACAAAACAACCACTATTGCAATTTGCAATACATGTCCCGCAAGGTTTCTGAGATTAGGGGAAAGTCACTCTGAGCTGGTGTTACGCTAAACCAAATGTGGGGAGGAGGCAGCGGATTTGTTTGGCGTTAACGTTAGCTGTTGTGGTGGCTAACGTTAGCTAGCTGGTTGTGGCTACCTAGTTCAGCAGGCAGCGCTCCACAAGCTTGTTGTGACCAAAATCCCCGCATTTAAAGCACTTCATACTCCCAGAGCTGGCGTAAACCATAGAGAACCTCATGCATTACTCAAAATGAAACGTCCAGGGTTTGTATCTCCAAAAGCAACTAACGCTAACGTTACATGCAAGGTAACGTGAAGCTAACATAGCTAGCTGCGGGGCAGTCATGATCTATAAGGAAAACGAATGCGCACATTTACATAAAACTAAAATTCAACATCACATAGTGTCTTTTCTTTAATCTAGAGGCATCATTTTTCAGTCAAAAGTGAAACGACACATGATGGGCGTATAGTGAGGCTTTCCATGCCTCACTAATAGAACACCTGGCCCCAATGCAAAATTCAGACAGCTTATATGTAGAGCTGGGTATTGGTTCAAATTTCAAGAATCGATTCGATTCCGATTCACAAGGTTGCGAATCGATTAATTTCGATTCGATTCGATTCGATTCCGATTCGATCAATTTTCAATATTGATTTGGTTAGTGATACCAAAACGTGGTTTTTGAGCTGTACCCTGAATTACATGACTGTCCAGTTATACAGGGGTAACCAGCCAAGTAGATACATGGGGAAAAAAAGTTGCAGACCTGTTGTCAATTTTAATGGTTTTAGTTACACATAGCCTTTTCATCTGTCAATAAAGACACTTTCACAATTATGCACAGTGATTTGATTTCAGCCTATATAATTTCTAAAAGTAGATATTAATAATGATCAAACATTTCCATTCATGTAGCCTACAGTATTTATGTTTTTGTTTCAACTACAAACATAATTAAACGTCAACTTGAAACTATGTTTCAACTACCACACACAGCATAATATTTTAGCCTGTTTTTTTTTTTTTTTTTTTTTTTTTTTTTTTTTTTTTAATAAAAAAAAAAATCGATCTCTGGACATATGAATCGATAATCGAGGATTAAAATGAAAATCGATAAAAAATCGGAGAATCGATTTTTTGAACCCAGCCCTACTTATATGTTGCCAGTAATGTCATGCCAATAAGAGTCTAAATTACTATGCCTTTTGTGTTTTATCTGCAGACTAAGCAGCTAGGCTTTTGGTTCTATAAAAGCCATTATTTTTGGTATTGACTATTGAGTGATACACTTTACTAAAACAATCATATTATATCAGAAGTGTTGTTTGTTTTCACAATAGTGATGTCAGATTTGCTTAGGTCAGAGCTATGGAATATTAAATAATCTTTGCTCACTACATCTGCCCTTTCTTTCTTCTTTTTGTTTTACCCCAGGTGTGCATAAAATACAGGTTAAGAACAGTTTTTTTTTTATACAAAAATGTGACATAATTATCGGTTTATCGTATCGGTTATCGGCCAGGAGAAGCATATTTATTGTATTATTGTATCGGCTCTAAAAATCCATATCGTGCATCCCTAATTTTTGGTCCATATTGCCCAGCCCTACTAAGATCTTTGTTGTCGTCAGTGTTGGGGCTAGTAACGTGTTTTAGTACTAAATGACCATGTTAGTTTTTCAATTATTGTAATCTGTTAGTAGTCACATTAAATATTTTTACTCACTGACTTTATCATGTATAGCTACACGAGTCTTTACAAAAATTTTGGTTATGGAAATTTGGTTTAAAGTCATGGAAAAGTCATGGAAATCCATTGGTCAAAATGTGTATGAACCCTGAAGGGTTAAATCGAGCATTTATGAGAGATTTCAAAAATATCGAGATATACAGTATATTGTGTATCGCGATATAGCCGAAAAATATTGCGATATTCTTTAGAGGCCATATCGCCCAGCCCTAACCCAAATCCATAATGCCTCCGGCCTGGCTATCACAATTTCGAGATTATAGGCTATAGCCTGCTACCAATTGTTTTTAAGCTAAATAAACACATATCTCATATTTGACTGTAATTTATTGCATTTGTCCGGGAGACTGAAATCTGCCACGCTGAATCTGCCACGTTGACGGCACCTGGCTAACACACACACACACACACAGATACACACACACACAGACAGACACTTCGCATTCTTATTATTCGTTATCATAAGATGCTACTTTCGCCGCGCAGATTTCATTTCAACAAGGCTACAAACTTTGTAATTGGTAAATAAACTCACATGTGGATGCTTCATTAACACATTCACTGCCAGCCATTTTTTTTTTACTGTAGGTAGGTTCTGCCAGAGGTTTTTTTTTGAGGATTCTGGCTCATCTTTCAAGACCCGAGGATTCTTTTCTGCTAAGATTTTGTGAACACACAATATTTTAAAAGAACTAATAGAATGTGTGCTTTCTCTGTCTAAAAGAGTTAGTTTGTAGAGTTAGTAGTTATGTAAGCATTAGCAGTTGAATACAGCATGGTTTCAGCGTCAGAAAAATTATTCTGAGATAAACGGCTTTTTGTGAAATTCGATAGAACAGTCACTTTAACCATTCATTTTTGGCATCAGTAAGACGTCAGACATCCAAACAATAGTTTTGAACAGTAATTTCCTCCATAACAGCAGGAAACCCCCCTCTGCTTCCAACTCCTCCCTCCGTGGGCGTTCTCCTCCGCCCTGCTTGGCTCTGCAGCGGGTCTGTGACAAACGAGTTGCTGCTTTGCTGCTGCTGCCTGGCAGTCTGCATGGGGCTCGCTGGATGGGTTTCGCTGGTTTCTTGGCGGTCTGGTTGAGAGCTCTGATGAAGCTCTTGCAATTCTGGGCTTATTTATGGTGCGTGTTTCAAAGTGTGCATCCAATCTATTCTTGGAACCCCCCACCGTTGCCACCGCTGTGCATCAGCGCGAAAGTGAAAGCGTTTTCGCCATCCATTTTACTGTATGAGAACGGCTTCCTCGCGCTTTTCCCTCCAGTTTTGGCTCGCCTCTCCTACTGTGGAGAGACATGTCGCCACTCAGTGGGTCGGTAAAATAGATTATACACATTCAATACCTCCAATTCTGGTATAGGAGACGTAAAAGGGTTAGATCAACGTCCCACCGTCAAAAAAACAAAATCGATGGATTTTGTTTGACGTAAAAACACGTCATTGGCAGTGAACGTGTTAACTGTCAATGACCCGATGACCCGATTTAGCATCCAGGTCAGTGGTTCTCAACGTGGGGTCCGGGGACCACCGGGAGTCCTTGAGGGGGTGCCCAGCAAATTGATGAATTGTTCAACTTCATCGTTATTTAATTTACAAGAAGTGAACACAATTGTAGAATGTAGAAGAATGACTGGTTTGGTCATAGCTTCACTGTTATCTCTCTCCCCACAATACAGATAGTCATGGAGTTCAGGACAAAGTCATATCTAACAATAAAACATATTCTGGCTGGACAGAAATCTTAATTTTAAACATAGTGCAACTCTCTCTAGGAAGCTCAAGTTTACTTTGGGTTGCCTCACAGCTAGAAGGTCCTGGGTTCGATTCCCACCTGGGACGCTGTGAGCGCTGAAGGAGTGCGTGCCCGTCCGCATGTCCTTGAGTGCCCACTGCCCGGGTGGCGTCATCAAAAGGGCCATTCTGTGTGGAGTTTGCATGTTCTCCCCGTCCCCCCTGGGGGTTTCCTTCATATAGGAACCCCTCACCAAAACATGCAATATCCTGGTCACTGAAGTGGTGCCTCCTCTGGTCGTTCGGGGCGCCTGTTCGGAGGGAGGGGAACTCGTTGGAATAGCGCAATCCTCCCACGTGCTATGTCCTACCGGTGAAGCTTCCCCTGTCAGGTGAAAAGAAGCGGCTGGCTACTGCTCATGTCTCAGAGGAAGCATGGAGCCAGTTTTGGGTGGAGCAGCAACCAGGGGAAAGGGGGAGGAATTATAAAAAATAGCACTAATGGGATAAAAAATCGGTCTGAAAAATATTTAAGAAAAAAAAAGTTTACTTTGGGTTTCTTATATAGATTAAAATCTTGCTTTTCTATACCTGCACGTAAACGTGTGGTTGCAAGCTTATCATGTCTCAGCTAGACTATGGTGATACTATTTATAGATTTGCATGTCCCACCTCCAGGGGCGGAGCGACCCTCTCAGTCCAGAGGGGGCTGACCATTCTCAGTGAGCCCCTACCAGGTGGCGCCTGCAAGGGCGCCGACGAAGAAAAATTTGCCGGAGAGACAGCAGGCACTATTTTTCCCCTGGCCTTAAATTTGCGTTTATGGCTGGGCGCAGCGCTATTAGTGTGCGCGCCGCTAACCATTTAACGATGCCTTTTTAAGAGTAGAATTATTCAGTGTGGCCAATGGTGATCTCCAGTAAACCAATCACATTCTTCCCTTCCAAGCTCCGGATCCACGGAGCCACTCCAGTCCGTTTGCGGCTGCATGCTGTCATCTCTCCATGCCAATTTGGACATCTCTCGTCCTACAAAATCTAATCCGACCCAACCCAACCCGCTTGAGACGCGGACCGAGCTCCACTCGCCCGCGTTGTCACATACACTCAGACCGAGACCAAAACAAACAAACAAACAGCTATTAGACCTAGGACATTATAAAAAGTGTGCAATTATTGCTGCCGTGGCTCAAATAATGGGAACATGGCAAGGTATGTGTGTTACTGCCATAAATGTTTTTCAGCTTTCATGCTGTTATGGACGTATGTTTATCCCTTTTCACGCTCTCTCTCCTGCATTTCCGCTGCGGGGCTACTGCCTGCATAATTACGCAGCGTACTGAGCCGCGCTGACTGATGCTGCTCTATTTGAAGTTGTATTTAGTTCCACCAGCACCCATTTTATTAATCAGCTTTTTTTTATTAGTTTCTATTAATATATATACATTGAATCCCACCAATTTAGTCTGTAATTTTCCCCTTGGCGCACATAAAGACACATGCTTCCGTCACTGTCTACAGTACTTGATGGCGAGAGGGACTTCAGCTGTAGGCTACTCGTCACAAAACCAGACATGGAATTTTCAACAGTTACCTTTTGCAGTAGCTAGGCCTAGGTTACTGGCTATATCCCCGGCGCACTGAATAAGGCCTGGTTTTGAAAGGCGTTAACCGCAAAATTAACGCCCGTTGGGAAGATCGCTTTAGGCTGGTATTTAAGGCCGAAACGCCCATTCTGGCACTGCCCCACGCCTCTTCAGCGTAAAGCGCATTTCGGGGTGTAAAAACATGACGGTATCTTCCCGACAGCCCAAACTGACGTGGGACGAAAGCGGTAGGCAGGCGTAAATCGTGTTTTTTGCATTTAAGGCCAGTTTAGCGCCTAATGCCACTTTAAGGCCAGTGGCAAAATAGAGCCCAGCAGCTCCTGTCTCACACACATACATGCACACGCACACACACACACACACACACACACACACACATACACACACACATACACACACACACACACACACACACACACACACACACACACACACACAGCGCATGGACAGTTGTCTATTGTTGCATAAACCATCGTCGGCGCCATGGACGCTATTTTGCATGCACACAGAATTGCCATACATACACACAGCTATAGTCAAGCAACACATAGCCTAAACAGTGGTTCCCAACCTTTTTACACCAAGTACCACCTGAGAAAGTAGTTGGCTCTCCAAGTACCACCATATGACCGACGTTAAAATACAGTCTATTCAGCTATGCACAGTTCACGCAGGAGGCAAATTTATTCCAAATAACAGTATTTATTGTAAACAATAAATATCAACTGTACAGTGTGTGTGTCTCTCTCTCTCTCTCTCTCTGCGCTGGTGCGCTGGTTTCATGCAATCATTACTGAGCAGTTCACCACAAACCACGCATTGTGGCCTGGGTTCTTCCTCAGTCCCACCACAGCTAAATCCAAACTTCATATAACTGGCGTTATATCTTGCGGATCAATTTACGTCATTTGGGTATGGATTCCCCATCCCCACTTGCGCTACCGACGCTGCTCACGCCGCTTGGTTTAGCGCTGCTAATGCTAATTACGTTAGCTCTGGGAGGCATTGTGTCTGCTGTTGTGCAACCTGCAGCAGCTGCACTTGTGCTGGGTTGACTGCTGTCTTCACCTCCTTGTGCTTCATCGTTGCTGCTCTCCTCTACTACAGCTCTTTTACGATTCCCTCCCGTTTTGATCCACTTTAGCATCCCTCCTCGTCTTTGTTCACCACTTGTGTAACCATGCGGGGCGGGCAGGTAATTGTGCATGCGCAACAGGTATAGTGTCCGTCAGAAACAAATATTTGTTTCTAAATCTCAAGACAACAAAATAAACCTCAATTTCAATGATCACAAGTTTATTTTCATTCGTAGTATTATTTTGATAGATAAACATGTTTTACAATTGATTTTAAAGTTGGGTTTATTTCATAAATTAAACATTGGGATTCCAGGGATCAAGTATCACCAGCAGGGGGGGGGGCGCAAGTACCACCTACCTTGAGAAACACTGCCAATAATATCAATAATTATTATTATTATTTCACTTTCACATGTTTGAAAACTACTACTAATGACCACCATGGATTTTGCAAAAAAAAAAAAAAAAAAAAAAATCTTCACAGAGCCTTCCAAGTACCACCAGCAGGGGGCGCAAGTACCACCTACGGTATGCGTACCGTAGGTTGGGAACCACTGGCCTAATAAATAACCAACACAACAAACTACAAGCTATTTACAAGCCTGCCCGATCCGACTGTTGTCACCCATAGACTCAGTAGGCTCGCCATCAGCCCCATTCGCTGATAAACCTGCTAGTAGGTCAGAATGGCTGTTATCAAACAACTTTATATTTAGGCAAATAAAATGTCTGTCTAACTTATACAAAAAATAGCATTTCTATTCTCCCCTCTTCTCAACTGTCCCAACTCCCAGGCTAGGTAAATACAGTAAGCAACACATGTGACTAAAGTGTGTAGGCTACAATCAAACAGAACAGACAGGTTGCTACAGTATATGGGATTCATGGCTTCTGTTGAAATATGAAACACATGGCATGTTTGTGCCTTCCAACCATAGCATTAAAGTTAGTCAGACTTTTCTAGTAGAACAATGTAGCCTACTAATAGCTTATACTGAAGTACAGACAGGTAGTAGGCTACATTACTGGTTCATTTGAACAAAACATTAAGAATAAGAGCAGCTTATGGAATTTATAAATGTCCTTTGTAGCAGCAGTGTAGAGACTAAGTAGCCTAGGTAAACCCAGCCCCCACGTGACCTGCTCTCTCATTTCCCAGTCACTAGCGCCTAGACTCCGGGCCATTCAAATCGATTTCTGGGGCGATTGAAAGACCCACGCAGACCCGCAGCCAATGAGTGACAGCGTGACTGCCAACATCAGTCCTGCCGTGATCGGCCAATCAGAGAGTGCGTCTTTGTCAATGAGGTGTAACAGCTGCAGCGGCTTAGCACTACCTAGCCGTTAGCATTTGGCCTCTCTAAAGCATATCTCCCGAGCTAGCTACTAGCTATATGGCTAGCTATATGGCTATGCAACTACGTTGAGGAAATTCATGTGAAAACTGTTAATAAAAATGTTTTTTGTTTGATACTCTATTCTGTTGTATTGTCATGTGAGAATGAAAACAGCTATAGTAATAGTACTTCAAAACAGTGGTTCTCAAAATGTTTCCACATAAGGATCCTTAAACTGAATAATGTGATGCTAGGTCTGTTGATCAAAATAACACCTATATCGAAATCGTATTTTAGCGGATCATACAAGCCGGGGCTTCAGAGCTGATCACCTGGACACATTTTACGGCGAAATTATCTGATAAACTTGTCTGTGCAGCTCTGTGGTGATCAGCTAATGTCTTCATAGCATTGTGATTATGATTTAATGCATTATGGAAGATAAACGCTGGTTTAACATAATTAAAATAATTCCCTACCAAACATGTAAACTGACGCTTCTGGGCAGTAGACCATTTGGGCATGGTCTCATGTGTATGGTTTATTTAGCCTACTCAATCTCTCCTGAGATTATAACGTTAACCTGTTAGGACGCTGTGAGCTTGTGTATATAAGTCCAGAGAACTTGATGAAAACAAAGTGACAAAATATCCTGGCATCGGGTACACGAAAATTAACGTTATTAAATGCTGTAACGTTAACTGTAATTCTCATGTGTATAGCCTACTCAATCTCTCAGCCCATTTTGATGCTGAACCAAATGACCAGTCCGGCTGCAATGATTGATTTGTGAGGCAGTATATGCCAATGGAAGGCTGGGTAGCATTAGCTAACGTCATCCAGGCTACAGTAACATTAGGCTATTATAGTTATGAAACGCTGATTCAAACGTTACAATAATAAGACACAATAGGAGCCAGTTACCCTACTGTAGCTAGAGAGAGTAATTTCAGACCACCAGATATCACCATATTTATGTTATTAAATGCTGTAACGTTAACGGTAATTCTCATGTGTATGGTTTATTTATAAGCATTCATTGATTGAAGCAGAGTGCTGGTCGGTTAAGTTTCTCTGTAGTCATGTCCTCTGCTCCAATCTTCAGTTCGTAGTTTCTTCTGTCTCTCGTCCAGCAGCTGCAGATGTCATCATTATCCACGTTATTGATGATTATTTATAAAAAAATCTCATTGTGTAAATATTTTGTGAACGCACCAATAGTTAGAGAAGGAAACCTCTCTTTGCATTTTATTTTGTTTTTTAATAAAAGTAGGCTACTTGTGATATCTCACGTGGCTTTGATTCATCATTGCAAATTTAGCCCAATTTGTAGAAAATGCAGATGTGAACAGCTAGGTTTAATGACAAATATGGAATATCACCCAAGGAAATACCACGGTTTAATGCCAACAGATAAACCATACAGATTTGTTGTAATTGTGAACACAAATAAGGGAGCAAAGACATGGTTTTCAAGTATAACACAATCAATGTACAACTTTTATTCAAAGACAGGATTGAAAAATATAGGTCACTTGTATTCACTTCAGACAAGACACTACGTTAAAGTCTGAAATTTACCTAGATTTGCTATAAGAATTGACATTTCAGCTTGTCACCTGATGTCATTATTAATGGACAGTACAGTAGTAAAGATTTTGAAAATTTTGATTAATCAATCCAAGTCAGAAACAACATGTGCTGTGAGCCTTTTAGAATTCAAAAACCTTACTTCCAACAATTAACTAGCCTGCACTAACTACTGCACAGTAACGTGTACAAATATTGAATGCAACAGTCTCGTTCTGGAGCGAACCCCTCAGCTGAATTCACGTTGGAATATGATATCAAGGCTTGATAGATTTGATTGTACTCATACAGCAGTGTGGAGCTTAACATCTAGCTAGGTTGCATCTGGAATATGATCTGGATTATGTATAATATACAGTATAACACTACGCTCACTATGTCATGACATTCACGTTAACGCTATAGCCTCCAAAAATCTAGCTAGCTAGCTAGCGTCAGCTACATCTGTAACCAGGCTGAAATGCGAGTGCATTAACGTTATTTCTAGCTAGGTCAAACACACCTTACCGTTATGAGTGTGGCCGTTTTTGATTGACATTAAGTCCACGATCAAGTCTAGCATTTCGGTATATTCCTACCTCTTAACACTTTGAGTGCCACGGCCCTTGGGCAAAAGGTGCTGTACTGTGCCACATAGGCCGCAATGCATTTTAAAACAGTCATATAATTTCTTTAATAATTACTATGTAAATACTGAACACGCACAAATAACGATGAGACTCTCTTCTATCACCTGCAGAAAAAAGTTTATTGATCCCATTTTCCCTTCTTTAGTTATGAGCCGGAGAAGATAGCTTGATTTGACCGAAAAAGACATTTTTTTCTAGAAACCTGAGATATTCAGCCTTTTGTGAAAGGAAGCATTTCAAGCACATCATTGACTCATTGCTAATATTTTCTGATGTAATGACACCTCAAAAATAATTTCCTTCAATAAAAGAGTGAAAACAAAGGAATTTTGTTTGGCCAAATAATATGTTTTAGCTGCAACCAGCAGCGCTGGCCCCTGCGTGCGCAGACCCTACACCTTCATGCTGGTCTTGATTTACTGCTGGTGGGCATCAGATAGCCTATTCTAGCTTGTTTGCTCTCTGTGCATCAGCCTGCTGCAGCTGCCTGGGTCTGTTGTATGCTGTAGTGTCCTGCGTGCCCCACCTCCCCCCCTCCTCCTCCCCCCCCCCCCCCCCCCGTTGTGGGAGGAGTGTCTCTCTGCTCTGCTCTGCTCGGCTGTGAGTGCGTTTGCTCTGCGTGTGCTCAGCACTGAGAAGTCCGCTACATCCAGCTTTTTTTACAGCCGCGTGTACCAGCTCCCATGCTTCCACTTGAGAATAATAACAAATCCACGGCTGATCATGCGAATGGGCTGTTGCACGTATTCATGGGATTGACACGTAGGTGCTCAATTGTGACAGCAGATTGGCTGCTGCAGGGGCACAGCTAACGTTAACGCTTCAATGAAGCAGCTGCATACGGACGGATGCGATGCGATTTCCTTTTCCCCAACGACTTCTTCTGTGTGTTTTACTCCACTTTCTCTCATCTGGAGTGCGCTGTCGCCACCTAAGGGTTCTGTAAAAGAGGTTAGACACATTCAATAGCTCTCATATTGTAAGAGGCGATGTAAGAGGCATAGATCGACACCCCCCCGTCAAAAAAACAATTTCGAGTTATTGACGCCATTTGGCGTCGCTGGCAGCCTACGGTAAATTTCTAATGACGCCATATGGCGTCGCTGGCACTCAATGTGTTAACATCTAGCTAGCTAGGTTGGATCTGGAATATGATATCAAGGCTTGATACATTTGATTGTAGCCTACTCATACAGCAGTGTGGAGCTCATCTAGCTAGGTTGCATCTGGAATATGATATCAAGCCAGTAATGTCAGGTCTGTGATGGTAAATAAAAGCCACTGATGTAAATGTCCCCATTTATTACAGGTAAAACCAAACATGAAACTATACTAACAAGTACTGTACATAAAATGTAATTGTTGCACAATTGCAGTTTTATCAAATTTAATGATATGTCCAGGTGATCCATATAGTCAGGGTCCCTACACATCTCCAATAGAAAAAATTCCAGAGCTTGATTTGTTTTGAAGGTTTTGTCTGGTACTATTCAATATGATTTATGCAGATAAGACAGCGTGTCGCTGATAACTAGATCATATCACTGTATAGTAGGGCATTCACGACTAGTGAATTTTACTAGTCGACTAGTCGTCCCTAAAGGTAGTCGACTAGTCGATTAATCTTTTTTAATTGTTTTTAATAAAAAAAAAAAAAAAAAAAATCAAAATCAAAATCTTTAAGAAAGAACATGAGGTATTTACACGACATACATGGACTATCATATCCCAAAACAAAACAAGAAGACTGCATAAGATACACAATAATCCAAGAACAAGACTATTGGACAAACAACCAAACAAAAACAATGCATTCAGCTCCTATCCTGATAAGCCTAATGACACTGGGGTAAAAAGTTCTTAAAGTCAAACTCTGTGGGCCCTATTCTCCCACAAGCCTTCGGCGCTAAAACGGGCCTTAAACGCAAAAAAAACGTGCCTTGCGCCTGTTTTGGGACGATATCAATATGGCTTTACGCTGCCAAATGCGCTTTAGGCCGAATGGGCGTGGCGCAGTCCCAGAATGGGCCAAAGTGGGCGTGTCGGCCTTAAATACCGGCGTACTGCTATCTTCGCACCTGCCGTAAATTTAGCGCTTTGCGCCTTTGAAAACCAGGCCTATTCAGTGCGCCAGTGCACTTGTGCCTCTCCCCTGTCACCCTTCTCTGTCTCTCTCTGAAACCAGGCCTATTCAGTGCGCCAGTGCTCTTCTGCCTCTGAGTCACCCTTCTCTCTCTCTCTCTGACTCCCTCGCTCAAACAGACACAACACATAGCAGCACCCAGCTTCCCATAGGAAATAGCAGTTGTAAGTTTACTGCCTGTGAATGTCCACTCCCAGCATGCAATTGGGTCCTCCATTTCGCTACTAAATAGCAACCAAATGAGCCGAAATAGATATAAAAGGTAGATCTAAAATAATGTGTAATGGTAAGACAACCTGCAATTGTAGAAGATTTCAATATTGGACCAAATAAAACATCGAAATGAAACACCACCCTATGTGAAACATATATGTCCTCTTGAGCCTATATATACCCCTTGTGGGTTTAACGTGATTTAGATAAGTGACAGCGGAACGCGCTTCTGTGATGTGCTATACTGTGATGTCCGCTCCAATAACTTGGCCCTACTTGACATTTAGTTTTACAATAAAAACACATTTATGCAATGACTTTACATAATGTAGGGGATATTTATGTGCATCATTCTACCTGCAGCAGGGGAGAGAAAACGATATCTTTCTGGACAAACTTTCACCAATCTAATAGGCTATATTTTTCTAGCTGATGCGTTTAGTACATTATTTTCACTTTGATCTTGCTATAGTGTAGCGTATTTACATGCTTGCAGTATTGAAACTGCAGTTAGATTGGTTTGAGAAGCATAATAATATGGAATTCACTAGCAAGGACCACGCCACAACAAGAGTATCGTTAAGGTTCTTTACTGAAGAGAATGAGTTGTGTATGGTGTAGTGTGGGTGCGTGATGAGCCGTCTGTTCCAGGAGGTCACGTGTTCCGGGGGGAACGTCCTGATGACCGGGGCAGAGGGAGACTCAGGGTGGGGGTTCCGTCTCAGACGTGGTCTGCCCGAGCGGGTCTGGCGTGAGGCGTGTTTCAGCCCGAGCAGATTTCAGGCCCCCCCCGGATGGATCCTAGAACGAGACGTGGAGAGGCATGCACCGTGCCTAGTGAGAGGGAATGAGGATGTTAAGGGTTGAGGGGTGCGGGAAGGGATAGGGGATCTAGGGATGAGATATACAAGGGAGGGAGGGTGGGTCGAGAGATCGAGACAAACAGGGTGAGGCAGGTTAACCAGGTGTAGTAATATTGCCACGTAATTAGAGGAGTGGTTTAGAGGGGTGGTTAGGAAGTTGGGGGAGTGGTTGAGGCGTGGCCCAGCTCCTGAACTTAAGTTAAACGTTAACTTTCATTAATAGCCTATAATGCAGACAGACAGGCTGGATGAAGGGAGGGGGGGGGGGCAGAGCGTTTGGCTTTCGTCTGGTTTTGCGGGATCACTGGAATTGGAGCTAAAAAGGCAAGCGTGCGATTCGTTTATTGCAGTTATCCAATGAGCATGACGGTGCATAATTTTACGCTTAAAAGGCGTGGTTGTAATGCTTTAGGCTGCGTGTAGCGCCAGCAAGACGATATCAAGTGCGCTGGTCCACGCCCACTGATTTGAGCTGCGCCAGCCGCTCGGCCTAGAAACAGCGCCGATGCAACGATAGGGACCTGTATGTGGTTGCCATATTTGGGGGATGTCTAAGAATCTGCCTTTGCTCTTGTAGTAAATGTTATCCAACGTATGGTAGCTTGAGAGTTCATTCCACCAGTGAACTACAGCTGGGGGATTGGATGCTTTCCAATTTAAAGCTATCATTTCCTAGCTGCCAACAGGGCAAGATCTATGTATTTACTTTGAATGCATTGTTTTTGTTTGGTTGTTTGTCCAATAGTCTTGTTTGTTCTGGGATTATTGTGTATCTTATGCAGTTTTCTTGTTTTGTTGTGTTTTGATGTTCTTTGTGGGGGATATGGGATATGATAGTCCATGTATGTCGTGTAAATACCTCATGTTCTTTCTTAAAGATAATTTTTCTTTTTTTTTTTTTTTTTTTTTTTGCTAAAACGACTAGTCGACTACTAAGCACAGTGTCGACTAGTGGTTTTACTAGTCGACTAGTCGACTAGTCGACTAGTCTGTGAATGCCCTACTGTATAGATGATGACTGTTCTTCACAGCCACAAATATCTCTCCAGATCTGCGGCCATCTGCAGCAGGGATCGAGGTTTGGGTCCGTGTAGACAGTTGTTCTGTTCCTCTTTCATTCCCTGACCACCGTCACAGGAGTCATTGGCAGAGGCGATGTTCTCTCTTCTTGGAAGCTCTAATAATATAAAACGTAGTAGTTACTGTATGTTACACGTGGCTAACGTTAGCTAGCTTCTGACATGTTTTTCTAGAATTCATTAGATCGTTAAATGCTCCCGTAATCTAGCTAACGTTACCTCGCTAACCCACTACAGCCGATGAGGAAAAGTCAGGCATTTATCGAATGTCTTTCTTACCAAACACAATTACGCTAGTTTCTGAGATAATATATAGTGTGGCATATACCTGTGAATAACATATTCTTACCTGGAAATCACACATCGATCCGTAGGCCAGCTCTGAGTCTGTTTACATTTCGGGCGGAGGGGGGCTTGGTTGGTTGTAGCTGGTTGTAGCCATTTGCGTGCTAGCAGTACTGAAATGAAAAGTGTTAGCTCATGCGCTAACAACAAAGGTCGCAGAGTGATGACGCCATCTGCTGCACTGCGCATGTGCTCTGTGCACTAAGCTGGTTGGATGACGGTTGCGTAATGGAGCGGTCTATCGGGGGGGGGGGCGCAACAACTGCTAGAAATCGATTAACATAGGTGGGATTCCAGACCCTAGTGACTGAGAACAGGTCTGAGAGCAGGTCACGTGGGGGATGGGTTTACCCAGGCTAGAGATTAAGGGCTCTATCGTTTTCATCAGCCTATAAACTGCGCCCAGCGCAGCGCAGATTAATGGGCGTGGACCAGCCCACTCCATATTTTGGTATCGGCGCTACACGCAGCCTTAAGCATTACAACCACGCCTTTTAAGCGTAAAATTATGCACAGTCTGCTCATTGGAGAAGTGCAGTAAACGAGTCACAACAAGCTTGCCTTTTAAGCTCCAATTCCACGGAGCAATCCGGTAAAGCCAGAAAAGGTGAGGGCTCTGATCTCCCCCCCTCCCTTTCATTCCGTCGGTCTGTCTCCATATATAGGCTATTATTCCATATTATTATGCTTCTCAAACCAATCTAACTGCAGTTTAAATACTCCAAGCATGTAAATCCGCTACACTATAGCAAGATCAAAGTGAAAAGAATGTTCTAAACGCATTGGCTAGGAAAAAAATAGCCTATCCCTATGTCACGATGAGATTAGATTGGTGAAAGTTTGTCCAGAATGATATCGTTTTCTCTCCCCTGCTGCAGGTAGGATGATGCACATAAATATAGCCTACATTATGTAAAGTCATTGCAGAAATGTGTTTTTATTGTAAAACTAAATGTGAAGTAGGGCCAATTTATTGGAGCGGACATCACAGTATACGACATGACAGTAGAACCGCGTTACGCTGTCACTTATCTAAATCACGTTAAATCTGCGAGGGATACAGTATATATAGCCCCTAGGATGACATATATGTTTCACATAGGGTTGTGATTTGATTTCGCGATTTTATTTTGTCCAATATTGAAATGTTCCACAATTGCAATTGTGTTAAGAGAAATATTATTTCGATCTACCACTTACCCTATTTAAGCTGATTTGGTTGCTATTTCTTCTCAAACGGAGTCGCCTCAATGCGTCTCAATGCATACTGGGAGATTTCACATCTGTCTGCTGTCTGATGTGTGAGGGAGTGAGAGAGAGAGAGAACCGGCAAACTTTTTTTCCAGCAGTCGTATTGTGCCTGTCTGATGAGCAAGATATCGTTAGGCCGGTATTTAACTCATTGTGTGCCAGCCACTTTTGGAAAACGGATGCTCCCAGTGCCAGCCCTTTCAGAGCGTTTTCAGTGATTTATCGAGGCCCACAGAATATTGTGTGATATTACTATGTAAACACCGAACACGCACAAAGAACGATGAGACTCTATTGTATCATCAGCAAAAAAAAGTTTATTGATATCATTTTCCGTTCTTTAGTTATCAGCCGGAGAAGATAGGTTGATTTCACCAAAAACAGACGTTTCAGACTAGAAGCTGAGATAATGAGCCTTTTGTGAAATGAAGCATTTCAAGCAAATCACTGACTCTGAAGCTAATATTTTCTGACCTGAAACATCTGAACAGTAATTTCCTTCAATAAAACAGCACCCCCACCCCCCTCAACTGCAAACTCCTCCTCCTGGGAGTGTCTCTGGTGGCTCTGCTCGCTCTGCTGCGTGTGTCAGGCGACGAATCTCTGCATGGAGCTAGGATAAACTCATCCCCACACCAACACACAGCTTGCATGCCAGAGCTGGGAGAAACTCACCCCCACACCAACACACAGCCTGCATGCCTGCGGAGCTGAGAACTCATCCCCACACTAACACACAGCCTAACACGCACCCAGCGTCTATTTTCGGAGCGCTCCGTTTTTGTGCGCCGGCTCCCAGCGCGACACCGAAAAGCCAAACCGGACTGCTGAGAATGGTTTGGCCCTTCGGCCTCGGGTGCTGCTTTTCTGGCGGCTAATCGTGTGGAGAAACTATGCAGCAGAGACAGAGGGGCTCAGTTGTGGGAGCGGATTGACTGCTGTTCGCAGCTAACGTTAGCTCCAGCCAGAGCAATCTATACGGCTCTGGCTCCAGCATCGGTTTCCGTTTCATCATGGGGCTTCTTCTGCTGTTTTTCCTCACCTTTCTCTAATCTGGAGAGCACCTAATGGGTCCGTAAAATAGCTTCTACACATTCGACACCCCCCATACTTTCACAGGAGATGCATCAGGCTTTGATCCACGTCCCACCGTCAAAAAACGCAATTGACGACTTTAGTCGTCATTGGCACTCTACGTTACTATTTGAATTGACGACGATAGTCGTCATTGGCACTCAATGAGTTAAGGCCGAAACGCCCATTCTGGCCTATTCTGGCACTGCGCCACGCCTGTTTAGCGTAAAGCGCATTTCGGGGCCTAAAGCCATGTTGCTATCTTCCCGAGGCAGGCGCAAGGCACGTTTTTTTGCGTTTAAGGCCAGTTTTTGCGCCTAAGGCCCGTGGGACAATAGGGCCCTAAATATCTGCAAATGACATCTCAAAGACAGGATGCTGTTGCATTAATATTGGTATCCTATTTTATGGTTAAGTAGCCTATCCACCTTATTTCTAGCTGCCATGATGCGTATGGGTGCTTCTTCCGGTGTAATCCTCCCAGCCCCCCCTCATTACGTTGCTGACCCGTGACCCGTCTGTAAACGATGTTTCAAAGCTGCAGGCGAACGGAGCAAATCAAGTCCAGCTTGGCAAAAATCTCATCCATAAATATCCAGAGTTGTTCAATGAGCAACAGAAATAGCGGATGTGATAGATACAATTATTACATTCCCTCAAATAAGTCATCAAACGAGTGTATTTATTGTGACAAGCAACTCCCCCCCACCTTGGAGTTTTAACGAGAAAATGCACAAGCTGCAACAATCAAGTCACGTTGTACCCATAATTATTTTACAGCGGGGCATTCAAAAATAAGGTGGATATTTGCACACCATTGGTATTATTATTTTTTACTGGGAATAGGCTACTCACTCACATATCTCTTAGGCTGCAGTAGTGTGTGAAGTTAAGTGAAGTTAACGAGCAGCTGTGTGCGAGTGCGCTCTCTCTCCCTCCCCTGCTCTCTCCCTCTCTGTCTCCGTCTCTCACTCTCTCTGTTTATCTCTCTCTCCCTCTCTATCTGTCTCGGTCTCTTGCTCTCTCTCTCTCCATCTCTGTCTCCGTCTCTCTTTCTCTCTCTCTCAGGGGGGGAGAGCGGGGGGGGGGACTTTTTTTTTGTTTTTGTTTTGTGCAATTTCTTGGAGCCGCCAACTAAAGCTTCGAGAGCCGCCAGCGTCTCACGAGCCGCGCAATGAGGAACTAGGCACCACACGATGAAATATGAATCCAAAATGCACATAATTGGTCTTTTTGGAAGGAAAAGAGGTAGCCGGCACTACTTTCCAAACATGGCCGCCGACCTCTTTTCCTTCCAAAAAGACAGATTATGTGCATTTTGGATTAACATTTCATCGTGTGGTGAGTACCCGAAGCACATGTATTTTGGCGCCGTGAGATGTGTGTTTTGGCAGATTTTCAACAGCTGTACCATTAGCCTCCATTCTATGGTGATAATTACTAACTTCACGACTGTAGCTCACTGTAAACTGAGCGGACAGTGCCGGTAAGGCATGGTGTATCTTGGTTATGTTGGGGGGATGTGGCAAATGAGCTAAACTTCCAAAAAAGTGGTGTATCCCTTTAAATATACCTTGCAAAAAGCAGACAAAATTAAGAAAATATACAAGGCAAAGAAGGATACTATTATGCGGCTGGAATTGCAAAAAAATGATTCCGATCCGATCTGTGAATTAGTGCCAATATTGGCACCCGATACCGATATTGGATCGGATCGGCCCCATCCCTAATTTCTACCGATTAATCCATTGATTAATCGAGTAATCGGATAATAACTACTTTTGCGTTATTAAAGAGCAACAGTAATTATACAAGGGGAAATAAGACATGTCTACATTGGTTTCCTTTTTAGAAAAATCATTAATTTTATTTCTTAAAGTGCATACAACTGTATACAATAAAGAGAAAACATCGCATGGATGCAACTGGGACGTATCCTCAGTGATGTACCCTGGGGTCATAGGATGTTTCAGGTCTCGCAACATCTTACACCCTCGCCCAGGTGACCCAGCCGGGGCTGGCCAAGCCCCAACTTACGTCCCAGTAGCTACCCACGCTCAGCCCTCTAGGAAGGGTCATGTGGTCAGGGCCACTCAATCCGCTGCTCCGGAATTACTCTGCCGGGAATAATCAAGTGGCATGGTTGTCAGGTTGTGGGACTCAATTTCTGTTCCTCCCCAAGAAAGTCAGTCAGGCCGCACAGGGGGCGCTGGCCGTAATTTGCCCATGTATAATAGTATCCTTCTTTGCCTTGTATATTTTCTTAATTTTGTCTGCTTTTTGCAAGGTATATATTTTTTTAAATCTTTAATTGGCCAAATTTGCCTATACTGTATATTCAAGAAAAATATTGGTATCGGCATAATATCGGTATCGGCAGATATCCAAATTCAGGTATCGGAATCGGATCGGAAGTGAAAAAATGTGGATCGGTGCATCCCTAGCTCTTTATATTTCTCCTCAAAAAAAGCCACATCAAAAAACGCTGCGTGAATGCAGCAACTAGCTGTCATATTGATCAACTAGCCAGCATTACAACTAGCCTTAATCTTGATTAGCAATCATATTGATTTACGTAACGCAAGTAGCGTTACGCTCTACAATAGACACACTCCACAGAGTTTTCGTTCTTTTTCAGCTTAGAAATATCCCAAATCATAGACAGATTCTGTCGTTTTCTCTGACCTGTCTGGCCAGTTCCTTCACTATTTTATCTTTCTTTCTCCACTTTAATTGCAGCCGTCCTCAACGGAACCGTGTTGTGCCACACTAATAAACGTCTGTGCGAAACACAGTCTAAATATACAGTGTATGGTCTAAATGCCGTGTCGAGGCTAATATATTTTGCCTCTGTCATATTTTATTTATTTATTTATTTATTTATTTATTTATTTATTTATTTATTTATTTATTTATTTATTTATTTATTTATTTATTTATATTGTATTTAATCACAAAAAATAAAATGAATAAACAGAATCTGGGGAAAAATAAAATTGAATTTTGAAAAAAATAAAACAGATTTCACATGGCTCTACCCTTAACTTAGCATTGCTTGTCTAAATCAGTGGGTCGAGACCAACAGGTGTCCTTAACCCATTGATACCTGATGCAGCATTTGTGTGTGTATCCCTTTAAGACCGCGAACCGCGTTAACGTGGTTCACGGTCTTAAAGGGATACGCACACAAATGAGGGATATACACGCAAATGCTGCATCAGGTATCAATGGGTTAAAGGGGGTTCCAGGGGTCCCCAGCAAATGGATGAATTGTAAACTTCACTATTATTTAATTTACAATTACAGTAAGTTAGATAATTAATATTTTTGTTGTCAAAGTGTTACTAGTATTATTTATCTCTTGGACAAAATCATATCTAACAATACAAATATTGGCAGCCTTTGGGCTGATAGACAAAATCTCATCAAATGGGGATCCATGGCTTCTAATGTGGACCAAATTAGGGGTCCTTGATGTGAAAAAGGTGGAGAATCACTGGTCTAAATTCCTATGTTCATTTCCACCACAGGCGGAGAGAAGGGCAAAAGAAAATGAAGGAAATGGCTGGACAAACACTAAAACAAGAGGAATCTAAACCAACAAAACAGAAGAAAGCTGCTGCTGCTACAGCCCCAAATACTAATGCTCAAACAAAAAAACAGAAGAAGAACCCAAAACAGAGGAAGAAGGAAAAACAGAAGAAAGCTCAGATGGCCTCAGACCAGAGGCAGCAGTGGGACTGGATGGTTGACAATGCAGACTGGGCGGACAACAGTGGACATTTTGAGGGAAACCAAACTGTCAAGAACAAACGCAAAGCGGTAAGAGGGAGAAATATTAGCATATCAAATATATAATATTTTTTTATTTTTTTATTTAAAGTCCCTGGAAACCAAAATCCACAAAAACCTTCTAACTATTAAATTTAGGGTCTTATGTGAGTAATTGTTTGCCTCAGAAAGTGGTTTACATTACTTTCAACCCTAACCCCAAAATCGACACTTTTCTACAAGGTCTGGATTTCCATTTCCTCATTGAAGAGAGCGGTGCGCGCGGTGCTAAAATGCATGATCTTATCACGTCATAAGATTTAATCGAATCACACACACGCATGCACACGCGCACACACACACTGACACACACACAGTAGCGCTGTGCACTCGCAGCGGCAGAGATGTCTTCTTCTCGCCGAGCAACGCGCAAACACACACACACACACTCCATCTCTCTTTCCTTCTCTCTCTCTCTCCGACGGAGACTCTCTCTCTCTCTCTCTCGGAGACCTGCTGCAGACGAGACACGTCACGCCCACACAGTCCGTGGGAGAAAATACACTCTAAAATCGAATTGATTCTCATGACTTTTGCCATGACTGTCAAACCTAAATTTATATACTTTGCGACGTTCATCATCGTTCAAATTTGGCTGGTGGCTTATTAACATAGGTTCCTGTGATGTGATGAACTCAAAATGCTAAATAATAAAAAAATATTTCTGGTTTCCAGGGACTTTAACCTTTATTTAACCAGGTAAGTCATTAAGAACAAATTCTTATTTACAATGGCGACCTGGCATTGTCAGCAATTTTGAGCTGTCAGCAATTTTCCACTTCTTCACTCTGCGTTTTATCCCATTTACTAAAATTCATGCATGCTTTAAATATCTACTGACCATTTTCCAAAGCATACAACACGTTATATTTGAATGTGGTTTTACTACCGCCGTGGCAGCCTCTCATTTCCATTCCGCGTGCTACTGTATGAAAATCAACTTGCAGAGATATGCCACTCACTTGAGATACAGTAGGTAATCCATTATGACCATCCTACTCAGGTTGATTTTTGACAAACTTATTTTATCTTTGTGGTAATTTAGTTTAAGTTCCACATTGATTTGAACATTGATTTTTCACAGGCTCCTAGCTCCACCCAAATTTTTCATTTTCATTCATAAAAATGGCCAGGACGAGACAGCTTTCATTCTGGAGGAAGAGAAAAATCCTCTGCCAGAGTAGAGAGCCATATCCTTCGCTCCCCCACGGCAGAGTCACAAAGGACTTTATCCCAGACAGTTTCTGGTGGCGGGATGGGATGGGACGGCACCAGACTCCACCCAGGTCTGGACCTTCTGGCTCTAGCGAAATGTCACGTGCTCTTACCCGGCCTCATCCTAACGGGGAAGTTTGCCTGGAGGACCAGAACGGTGGTAACCCCACTCGTGCCTCATGGTGCACGAGAAATGGGGATTACACCGGAGTGCATCCTGGCACTCCACGTGGGTCGAAACACTTTCTCCCCGCTTCTCCATGTATTCTATGTTCTGCAAAGCCTGTTCCCACTCGAGCTCCTCATGTTGGCTCGCAAACTGTTCCTTTTTCCTCCAAGCCCACTCCCAATTTGTGGGATGGATACAGTCATGCTAAATCATGCAGGGTGATCCTATCTGCAACCAGGGAGAACACCCGGAACGGGCTATTCCCCCCAATTTACAGCTGGAATGTGCCCCGGGGCATAGGTGCACTAGCGCACGCCTGGCCACACAAGCTACTTTGCACGCTCCCCATACTCCACGGCTCCACAGCAAGCAGCAGTAAGACAGGCAATGACAGGCAAGTTCCAGAGCTCCTTAGCAGTCCTCACGGTCCGGATTTTTAATTTAACACCAATGCAAGTGTGGTAGAGATGTCAGGTTTATCCCCCAGTCAGTCAACCCCTCCCCTCCCTGCTGCTGCTCTGCTCTCAGTGTTCGCAACACTGTCAGCTCAGCCTCACATAATGTTACACACTCGGGAGAGACTCTCCACCTGGAGAAAATAAACTAATGTCGTTAGCGAAAAATCTGGGGATTTTTTTTGGCCATGGGATACATTACCAGCAAGCAACATTAAGCCAGGCAATGATGATTTGCTGAGTAGCATATGCTTTTATCACAGCTAAGTCATCAATGCTAGTGGATAATTAGCTCTGTTGAAACCACATTTCCAGAGATGGCAGTGGCAAGAGAATCCACACAGGCTTAGATAAAGGTCTTACCTATGTGTGTACAACTAACATTACTTGCTGGTCTGTCTAACCAGAGATATGATGAACTCAAGACAGTCAGGACAGTTGTAATATATACCAGCGCAGCCAGGCCCGTAGCTACCATTGAGGACACCGAGGTCATGACCTCGGTATTTTCCACACCAAAAAAAAAAAAAAGATTTTTTAATTTTTTTTTGAAAAATAGCCCTGGTCCCCAGATCTATTAATCTGTCATTGATGTTTTAATGCGACAGTTTATCGGAAATGCAACAATTTGCTTCCTCTCTGTGTGCTATAGAAGAGAGATAACTCACAACATTCAGATTTTGCATTGAGGCTAGATTGGGGCTAGACTTTGGGGACAGTTCTATTGAAGTGAATGGGTAAGTAACTCCCCTGTAAGTGATGTTTGTGTAGATGGGCCATTGTATTTAATTGAGCAGTATTCTGCCATGTGACCTGTATGCAGAATATAAATTATATCATATGGGGAGACATTTATTTTTGTATCATTTTAAAGCAACAGCACAGTAAAGAGGATATTAATCTAACATGATGTATGTAGTTCTTTATAGATCTAGCCTCTTCATTTTGCTCTCAAAGTGCACCAGATTGAAGCATTTTACTTTAAAATGGACAAAATCTTCTATCCGGGGGGGCACAGCACCCCCCCTGGTCCCCCCACGCCGCGCTAAAATGACCTCGGTATTTCTCAAACCCTGCCTACGGGCCTGAGCGCAGCTGAGCGCATGCTGGAACTGTCACGAGCGGGCGGAGTTGACGTGTTACCGGTGGGCATGTTATGTAATCGGTGTATGCCTCACCACCGTGTAACACCGGTGACAATTGTCACATCCACATCCAGGGAGATCCTGCTTCCCATAGTAAGACAACTTACTCATAAACCGGGGTTATATGTTAGGATGACGTCATCATCCCTACTTTGACGTCATCATTCCGACTATGATGTCATCGATCACTGATGATGTCATGGTTCATAAGTGTCTTTCATGCCTTTCGCTAGTGATGTCATAGCACAGGTGATGTCATGTCTCTGATGATGTCACAAACGGTATGATGTCATAGCACAGGTGGTGTCATGCTCGGATCTATAAAGGCCTGTTCCGGCAGGCTCTGGCCAGTGATTCATAATCTAAACTAGGATCATACCAATCTCAAGCAACGTCTGCAACCTGCAATTCCTGCAACCAGCAATTCCTGCAATCTCTCTGCAACCGTTCCCAAAACCTCGAACAGTGCAGCCCCAGTTATCAAGCTACCAAGCTCCACAACACCCCAGCTTCTCCAGACCTACCAAGTTTCCCGTGGTCATCAACTACCCGCGAATAGATCCACACGTCTAACTCCGATCCTGACAGTATGAATCACTCAGAAATGGATTTAGCGGGCAAATTTCTCCCCCCAATCAAGGAGGAAGACCCTGAGACGCCAGTTTTCCCGCCGGCCGCTTCAGGTGACCCACCAGGCGAACCAACGAAGGGCCTTGTCACCGAGGAGACCTTACAAACCATGGTTACCATGATGTCAGACCTGCTTGACACCCAGAAAGTTCAGGCTTCCAAGGCCGAGGATCGGTACGCCCTCTTGATTGGCCGGCTAGATCGTCTCGAAGGGCTAGGCCCCCAGGGTGTCACCCCGCAGCCTCTGCAAGACCTCGCACTCGAGTCAAGACGCCTGATTGCCCACCAGGAAAAAGCAATCCAGGCTCTGGCTTTCGAAGCCACTGATCGGCACGCCCAGCAGGAAAAAGCAATCCAGGCTCTGGCTTCCGCAGCCGCTGATCGGCACGCCCTCTTGATTGGCCGACTAGATCGTCTCGAAGCCCCAGCTTCCGAGCGCACCGCCGTTCCGGAGGTTTCCAGACCTGCTACTCCCCCGTCTACCGCGGCCGTTGCTTTTAGCTCTGCCTCTCGGCCGCCTCCAGCTGCTAAGGGCATATTCTGGGGGGGAGTTCGCGTCATCCCAGAGCAGGGGCAGCCACATTCAAGTCCCAGTAGCCATCTGTACCGTGATCTGACCGGCAGGGTTCGCATCACACCAGAGGAGAGGCAGCGCCGTTTGGACACCCGGAGCTGCCTGTACTGTGGCCGAGCCGGGCATTACCTCTCCTCCTGCTCCCGGCGTCCAGTGAGTGGTCCCACCGCTCGCCGGCCCGTGGTACTCTCAGTGGATCAAGACTCTACGTGTCCAGCCGAAAGATCTGTACGGTTGGGTAGCGCTCCCTGCAGGACCCAGGAGTGGCAGTGTGTCTCCAAGAGGGTTAACGAGTTGGAGAGGACTGTCGACCGTCTCATTGGGAAGTTCAATCGCTGCCTGCAGATCGGCTCCGTCCCCCCGCAGGGGGCCTCCGAGTCTGCTGGCCCTGAGGCACAACCTGAGGCACAACCTGTGGACCTGCCCCTCGCCGACCCTGAACCCGCACCTGAGGCACAACCTGTGGACCTTCCCCTCGCCGAGTCTGAAACCGTACCCCAGCAGCAGCCAATTCCTGTCCTTGACCAACACGTAGGTTCCAGCTTCATGCTGGGAGGTTCCCGTAGTGTCGTCAGCCCTCGGTCAAGAGCAAGAAGAAATAAGAGGCGTTTAAAGGAGGAGACGGTGGGTGTCCTGCCCAAACTACAGGTCGGGAGGGCAGGCCTCGCTGTGTCAGATCCCCCTGCGGCTCTACCTTCGGAGACGGCGGCATTTGACCCTTTTGATGGTCCCCAGCCTCCCATGTTTGGATCGTGCCCCGGGGGATGGCCGGCCCCAGAGGACCCACCGGACCCGGTGGAAGTTCTGTCTACGTATCGGTCCATCTATGGCTTCGATATCCTGTATTAGGGAGGAGCACCTCCACTGTCCTACACCCCCTTTGGGGTCTGACCACCTGCATCTAACCGCCTGCTGAAGAGCACCTCACTCTCTTGCACCCCCTTTGGGGCCTAACCGCCTGCGTCTAACCACCTGCGGAAGAGCACCTCCACCAGAACCTACGGATTTTTTGTCTCCCAGATGCCATCCTTGATGGCCTCATTGGACGCCAGGTGACGTCCGTTGACGTCACCATCTATTCGCGGGTAGTTGATGACCACGGGAAACTTGGTAGGTCTGGAGAAGCTGGGGTGTTGTGGAGCTTGGTAGCTTGATAACTGGGGCTGCACTGTTCGAGGTTTTGGGAACGGTTGCAGAGAGATTGCAGGAATTGCTGGTTGCAGGAATTGCAGGTTGCAGACGTTGCTTGAGATTGGTATGATCCTAGTTTAGATTATGAATCACTGGCCAGAGCCTGCCGGAACAGGCCTTTATAGATCCGAGCATGACACCACCTGTGCTATGACATCATACCGTTTGTGACATCATCAGAGACATGACATCACCTGTGCTATGACATCACTAGCGAAAGGCATGAAAGACACTTATGAACCATGACATCATCAGTGATCGATGACATCATAGTCGGAATGATGACGTCAAAGTAGGGATGATGACGTCATCCTAACATTATATTCATAACTTTAAGATATGCATACAGTGTAGTCAATGGGCTAAAAGCGGAGGGGCACATGATATGATATTGTTTTGTCTGTTTTTTTCTCTCAGGACGGTGACATTTCTAATGTGGAGCCAAGTGGAAAAAAGAGAAAAATAAAGTCAAATCAAGGTAAATATTTTTATTGTCATTTGACTACTGCAAATCTCAAAATGAAAATAGAGTGAAATTTTGCATGTACGTATGTACATTGCTGAACTCAAAGCCCTAGGTCCCTATCGTTGCATCGGCGCTGTTTCTAGGCCGAACGCCTGGCGCAGCTCAAATCAGTGGGCGTGGACCAGCGCAATTGATATCGTCGTGCTGGCGCTACACGCAGCCTAAAGCATTACAACCACGCCTTTTAAGCGTAAAATTATGCACCGTCATGCTCATTGGATAACTGCAATAAACGAATCGCACGCTTGCCTTTTTAGCTCCAATTCCAGTGATCCCGCAAAACCAGACGAAAGCCAAACGCTCTGCCCCCCCCCCTCTCCCTTCATCCAGTCTGTATGTCTGCATTATAGGCTATTATTCCATATTATTATGCTTCTCAAACCAATCTAACTGCAGTTTCAATACTGCAAGCATGTAAATACGCTACACTATAGCAAGATCAAAGTGAAAATAATGTTCTAAACGCATCAGCTAGAAAAATATAGCCTATTAGATTGGTGAAAGTTTGTCCAGAAAGATATCATTTTCTCTCGCCTGCTGCAGGAAGGATGATGCACATAAATATAGCCTACATTATGTAAAGTCATTGCATAAATGTGTTTTTATTGTAAAACTAAATGTGGAGTAGGGCCAAGTTATTGGAGCGGACATCACAGTATAGCAGATGACAGTAGAAGCTTCCGAAGCGCGTTCCGCTGTCACTTATCTAAATCACGTTAAATCCACACAGGGTATATATAGGCTCAAGAGGACATATATGTTTCACATAGGGTGGTGTTTCATTTCGATGTTTTATTTGGTCCAATATTGAAATCTTCTACAATTGCAGGTTGTCTTACCATTACACATTATTTTAGATCTACCTTTTATATCTATTTCGGCTCATTTGGTTGCTATTTAGTAGCGAAATGGAGGACCCAATTGCATGCTGGGACAGGGACATTCACAGGCAGTAAACTTACAACTGCTATTTCCTATGGGAAGCTGGGTGCTGCTATGTGTTGTGTCTGTCTGAGCGAGGAAGTCAGAGAGAGAGAGAGAAGGGTGACAGAGAAGCGGCAGAAGAGCACTGGCGCACTGAATAGGCCTGGTTTCAGAGAGAGACAGAGAAGGGTGACAGGGGAGAGGCAGCAGAAGAGCACTGGCGCACTGAATAGGCCTGGTTTTCAAAGGCGCAAAGCGCTAAATTTAGGGGGGGTGCGAAGATAGCAGTACGCCGAGATTTAAGGCCGACACGCCCACTTTGGCCCATTCTGGGACTGCGCCACGCCCATTCGGCCTAAAGCGCATTTGGCAGCGTAAAGCCATATTGATATCGTCCCAAAACAGGCGCAAGGCACGTTTTTTTGCGTTTAAGGCCCGTTTTAGCGCCGAAGGCCTGTGGGAGAATAGGGCCAATGTGTAATTGCAGTATGGTGCCCCTATTGAAAAAAACTGCTTGCATAGTGATTGGATTTCATATTAGTCCAGGCCCTTTGGGAGATATTAGGGTCATTTTGCGCAAAAGCACCAAATTTGGTTCAAATGAAGCCCAGGGTATGCTAACTTGATGTAGCCAGAGTGCCCGAGCCTGCACAAAATCATTTGTGTCAATTACTATTCAACCTAGAAAGGTGGTTTTGGTGTCTACCGCTAGGTTTTAAGGCTCAGGGAATACAACTTAATCAGTGAAATTACCATCAGTTAATTATTTATTGACAAATCAAAGATGGTGTCCCAAGAGGGGCCCCCAAATTCCTTTTGCAAGAACTTGCGCAAAAATATCCATAAGAACCTGGACTATATTGATTTACAGATGTACTATACAAATGTATTGTCTGCGTTCTTTGTGTACTGGAGTAACACAGACCTGTGTTTCAAGTCCCAGTGACTTCTAAAACATTTACTGTCAATCTAAAAGTCAACTCTTCAGATTGAACTCTTTCACATATGTTGAATTGTATTGTATTGTACTGCAATATGCTATGTTATATTATATAACACTACACTGTACTAATTCATGAACTTCTAAAATGTTTGATTTATAATAGAGTGAGGTGAATTACTCTCTTTTTGTCTTTGTTGTTATAATTATCAGCAATGTTACTGTATTATGTTTTTTTATGTTATGTGTTTGGACCCCAGGAAGAGTAGTCTCACCTTGGTGCAGACTAATGGGGATCCACAATAAACAATAAACAATAAACTCCTCCCCTGCCCTGCAGAGCCAGACCAAATGGCATTGTCTGTAAGGGAGGAGACACTGAAGCATTTACTGGAGCAGGTGGACAGGACAGAGAGAAGCATGCGCCTGATCAAACAAAAGGTACCAACACCACTAATCAATCTAGTTACTGAGCAGAATATCACTCAATCCATGTTTGTATTCCCATTCAACTGTCCTTTCTGCTGTTGTAGATAACTGCTGAGCTCAACAGTGTGAGAGCCACGCGCATGGAGATGCTGCCATTACCTATGCAAGGTAGGTTTACACTGCCATGGCAACTAGGGATGCGCCGTGATATCGGCACGTCATCACTATCAGCCAATAACCGGCGACACAACTCCCTCAAAGTAATCACTGTTAACACATTGACTGCCAGCCGTTTTTTTCTTGCTGTAGATAGCTTCTGCCAGGGGGGTTTTTGAGGATTCTAGGCTCATTTTACAAGAGCCAAGGTTTCTCTTCTGTTACGACTTCGTGAACACCAATCATCTAAAAAGAACTAATAGAATGTGTGCTTTCTCTGTCTAAAAGAGTTAGTTTGTAGAGTTAGTAGTTATGTAAGCATTAGCAGTTGAATACAGCATGGTTTCAGCATCAGAAAAAATATTTAGAGATAAACGGCTTTTTGTGAAATTCGATAGCACAGTCACTTTAACCATTCATTTTTGGCATCAGTAAGACCTAAACAATAGTTTTGAACAGTAATTTCCTCCCTAACAGCAGTAAACTTCCCTCTGCTCAACTCCTCCCTCCTGTGGGCGTTCTTTTTGGCTGCAGCGCCATGTCACAAGCACTTTCCTACCTTTGCAAATGCACTTTCTCATACTCTCGACCTCTCAAATAAATTTCTGAATAGAAATTAAATTACTCTAAATTATAGCGAAAAAGAAACAAAAAAGAATGGGTTGAAAATCCCATTCTAAAAGCCTTTTAGAATGGGATTTGTTTCCAATTTGGTGTCGGACTAGGGGGCAGTCCCCGCTTGTCACCAGTTTGCTTTGCTGCTGCTGTGCGGGTGTGAGCCTGTCTGTGCGGCCGCTCTTTGAGGAAATCTGGTTAGACTCGCTCGCTTCTTGGAGTTTTGGTTGAGGGCTTTGATGAAGCTTTTGCGATTCTGGTCATATTTATGCTGCGTGTTTCAAAGTGTGTCCCACCCGCAATCCACTATGCAAATCTGCAATCCCGCACCGCCAGCAATCAGCGCGAAATGAAAGCGCCTTCGCCAATCCACCTTCATGAGAATGGCTTCAGTCACACTGCTTTTTGCTTGCCTTCCTCTAGTCAGGAAAGCACTGTCACCACTTAGTGGGTCGGTGGAATGGGTTGTACACGTTGTACACGTCCAATACCTATATAAGAGATGTAAAAGGGTTCGATGCACATCCCACCGTCAAAAAAAAAAAATCGCTGGCAATCAAGGTGTTAACACAATCACAGATCTTGATAGAAATGGTCATGAAATATGGAATAACATGAGGACAAACAAATTCTCATTTTTAAGGTGTGTGTTATTTCTGCAATGTCAGGCTATATGTGACAGCTCCTGGCGTTTCGACCCACAAGTAGGCCAAGGTGATTTTTAATTTTTTTACAGATGCTGAAACTGCAGACTTTAAGCTTTCAAATGATGTGTCACACATTGTAATCTGAAAAAAATGAAGGAGATATGCTTATTTGAATGTTCACACTCTGAAAAGCAAGAAAGTGAGAAATCAGCCTTTAAAGTTGGAGAAGTTTTTCACACCTAGGCAGCCAGGTAAGGGGGGAGTGGACAATAGCCCCTCATTTACATTAACCACTCCCAAACCATTTCAGCTGTCAGTCTCTGTCAGATGGGTTGTGTGCACTCCACAACCCAGTGACAAAAACAAAACAAAAAACACTTCTCTTAACTCATTGAGTGCCAGCCACTTTTGGAAAACGGATGCTCCCAGTGCCAGAGTTTCAGAGCGTTTTCAGTGATTTCTCGAGGCCCACAGAATATTGTGTGATATTACTATGTAAACACCGAACACGCCCAAAGAACGATGAGACTCTCTTCTATCATCAGCAAAAAAAAGTTTATTGATATCATTTTCCGTTCTTTAGTTATGAGCCGGAGAAGATAGGTTGATTTAACCAAAAACAGACGTTTCAAATCAGAAGCTGAGATAATCAGCCTTTTGTGAAATAAAGCATTTCAAGCACATGACTGACTCTGATAAGCGATCCTTGGAAAGGGGTCCGCCCTGGGCCCTCTGCCCGAAACAGACCAACAACTGGTTTGAAGTGCGTAATGAACGCGTCCTGGCCACGTAGGCCGAGAGCGCCCTTACGGGGCACAGCATGTGCAAACGTCTCTCCTCGCCCGAACTGAACGGCGGGGGACAGAATGCTGACAAGTCTATGACCATAGACCTAAATGTTGTGCTCGTTATTTGGATTAAATTTGGTTGGGTAAAATAAAATATTAATAATCCGAAAATTATTAATATTTCATAAAATTATTAAAATATCAAATATGTAATCCTTGATAAGGATTAACCTAGGGGCACCACCTGCTTGATTTTTGCAGGACCCAACCTTAATCACAGTTAGTCTCTCTGAAGTGTGGAGTTTCTCATCTTTAAGCAGAGGTTCACCACAATACCACAAAATCACTCTGAAACAGTTGGATTCAATTAAAGTTGACACTATTTATTCTATGTAAAATAAAAGAGGAATATTGGCATTACAATCAACAAAGTTCTTCTATAACTAAGTTACATTCCAAATCATTGACCTGTAGGTATGGAAGTGCATGTGTGTGTGTGTGTGTGTGTGTGTGTGTGTGTGTTTGTGTGTGTGTGGGGGGCCTCAGGTCAGGTCTTAGAGGGGGCAGACTGGTTGCATCACAACATGGCTGCCTAAACAAGACCCTGTGAGTGTGTGTGTGTGTGTGTGTGAGCACGTGCATGTGAGCGTGCACGTGGATGAGAAAGTAGTGCAGGGGAAACAGACGCGACACCATTCACCACTACAGCTGTGCGCTGGCGTTTAACTAGTGATGAATTGTGCCGTTAGTCTTAATGCCTAGATCTGCTCACGCAGGATCGGAGGTGGTCTTAACTAGCATTCAGAGATTCACAGTTTCATGCACATTTATACAGTCACAAATAGCTCCAAGTCATACCATTCCGTTCACAGTATTAAATCAATTCACAATATTAAATCAATATTAACAACAGTTCTTCTTATGCTAATCAATCCTAACTTCTGCCCGAACTAATAAAGGGAAAAATTAGAGCCAGTCCCTTACTCTGTGCACGAGTTTGAGTTCGGTTTGCAGGGGTCTCTTTCCCAGCGGGAGGAGACGGTGGTCTGGATGCGCGTCCGCTGTCCAGACGAAGAGGAGGGGTGAGGGAGGAACAGACGGTCGGTCTCTGCGGGCCAAGCTGAGGCGCCTTTGGTCTGCTGGGAGGCGGCGATGCCGGCTTCGGAAGAGGAGAGGAGAGGATCTCAGAGCTAGCTTAGCTCTGGGCAGGTAGCACTAGCCTGGTGGTGGCTATGCTATTCTTGGGTCCAGAGGAGTGGGGCCTTGTCCCTCTCTCCCTGTGGTACAGATGATCCTGTTGCAGCGTGCAGCTACTTAGAACTTCTCAGAGGAGGACCTGTCTGCAGCTGGGCTGCGTAGGAACTGAAGATTTTGGGGCTTCAAACCCTGTATATAATGTGAGGTGCAGGGTGTGTCTTTGTTGTGGTGAGACACTCTGATTGGCTCACCTTATCTCACTTACAGACAGCAGAGTTGGCTGACCCTTTGTCAATCTTCGATAACAAAGGAATGGCTCGCTTCCCTGCTGTTTTAGCATAGGTGTGTGAACTCAAATGGCCGGGTGCTTGGAATGTGGGGGTTTGTGTCTCTCACTGTGCCTCCACAAAGACAGTTAGTTTCACTCAAATGTCTTTCATTCAATGTCAGTGTTCATTCAACATGTCTATCATTCACTGTCAGTGTTCATCAAAATGTCTGGCCCAACATCCCCCCGATGGTTGAAAGGGTGTGTTCTGGCACAGTCGTTAAAGCATCTCCAGGGCCATGCGGCCTGCGGGTGGCGACCCATTGGTTGCCTAGTCCGTGAGGCTGAAAGGAGCAAGTTCGTTAGGTCCTATCTGGGCTCATGTCCGGGCTGATCACCTGTGTCCGGGCAGGACTTTTCTCAAGCTATCCTATCATTCTATATCACACAAACAATACATTCAGATTGTCATCCTATACTATATCACACAAACAATATATTCCAATTGTCATACTAGTCTACATCACACGAAGCAATACATTCAGATTGTCATACTTCAAGTTTTCTAGGCAGGGCCTGGGCCCGGTTCTCTGTCTTGGTCATTTAGCTCTTCGTTTTTACACGATTTGCATAAGGGGAAGGGAGAGAAGGAGGGTGAGGTAGTGTAATGACCTGGTTACATGTTTGGTGAATGGGGGTCCAGTTGCCTTGGGGCTGAACTAGACTAGTTTGGTCCCTCGGGGGACCGTGTAGAACACCGTCTGATTCATAGGCTCAGTTTAGTGACCATGTCATAGCGGTTGTGTGACAGTGTTTTAGCCTACATGTTCTGCGGTTCAGTGATTGGTAGGTTGACAAGGAATCCTATTTCTAGATGCTGTGGATCTATGAAAATTGGGATTGCACTGCCAAGACTATATGCCAAGTGTACCTGAGAGGGCTAGGCCACGGTGGTCGTGGCGGATTTTAAGATTTGTTCAACCAGAGATAGGGAGACTAGGTAGGGGGGTATGTTACCCCCACTCAGACTGGTGACTGAGGAGGATATCTCCCTGTAGGGTCTTGTGTCAAGTCTCTGGTCGCGTGCACATAGGTCTTGTCCTCTCGTACTATGCTGGTTAGAGTCTGTAAGGCATGGAGGTTGAGTCTGAGTTACTGGCAGTAGGGCTCTATGTAGCCTAGGTTAGTGGTTAGTGCATACTGGCGGAGTGAGTGGACATGCACCTATCCTGGCTACCCTACTAAGTCTCGTTCACTACCTCTGTGGTGGGGCTTGCCCCCCCCCCCCCCCTTTGGAGGTGTGTACGAGCTGTTAACTGACACTCCCAGTGGCTGCCGCATCAGCGCTGGGTCAGGTGCATGCGTCGGGTTCTGCACCAGAGTGTTGGTTGAACGATTGTCCAACTTAAAGAAAGGAGTGCCGCGCATCGTCATGTTTTGTTCTCTGTGCCGGGGCAACGGCTGGGAGCATGCCTGCCTGCCAGGCAGTTTCTGTCCTGGGCTGATGGCCAGGCGTATGGGAACATTCGCGGTTCGAGCGGGAACTGACGTGCGGGTTTCGTTTGCGGAGAATGCGGGGAGCAGCCGCTCCTGTTTGCACAGGCGGCGGTACAGCTCGGGGCTAGCGGTGGAAACGTTGCGTGCCGGCAGCGATGTGCCAGCTTCCTTGATGACAGCGACTTGTCTGTCTGTGCTAGGCTGGCGGCCAGGTGACGCCCATGGCTTTGGCGTTTGAACCTGAGCCCAAATGCGATTGCTGGAGCAGTCGATGATTGGGACTAGCCGGTCCAGGAGATCCTGGCCAATGAGAAGCGGTTCGGTATCGAGAGGGCTGATGTGAATGGGGTGGCGTATAGTCATCCCCTGGAAGGTGATGTCCAGCAGAGCACGCTCAGCAATGGGGGTTCGGTCTTGCGTGTAGCTGGTGATGCTAACATCACAAGGCTCGATCCGAAGTGGCCTACTGGTGGTGTGCATGGCTTTGCAGACCTTCTCGAAGGTGTTGGCACTCATCAAGCTGATGGAGGCTCCTGTGTCCACTAAGGCGAGGGTGCGAGTGCACCCCCCTACCACCACTGGGGTGTAGATGTGATGGGCGTTGCCCTTGCGGACAAGGTTGCCCATGAAAGTTAGAGTAGGACGGTTTGGTGAAGCCTGAGAAGGAGACTTAGGAAGGGATCTGGTTCTTCGGGGTCCCCTCCGCCTGTTGACAAAGCGAACTTTGGCAGGTGGCGGAGGTTCCCCCCCGAGTCATGCGACCGGGGTTTTGTCTGGCTCCGGCGGGGAGCCAGCTGGTTTGTCTTTATCAAAGAGCATTTTTACTGTGTCAGCTAAAGCGTTCAGCGCGTCTCGGGTCGACTGCTCTTCCGCGGTTGTTCGCCTGTCCCTACCGTCTGTGCCACTCCCTGGCTTCTTCTTCTTCTTGGGTTTACGTGGTTTCTTCCATGGCTTTTCCTGGGTTTGGCCTTGGAAGTTACCTGACGGGCGTGGGTCCTGGTCTTGGCTCTGCCAGGACCGTCCCTGACTTGGATGGTAGAAGCTACCATGAGGATTTTGGGCCGGCTCCTGGTTCTGCCAGGGCCGTCCCTGGGGGTTTTCTCCCCCTTTGCCCCCGCCCCTGGAGCTTACCGGCCTGTCGGGCTGGTGGCTGGGTGCGTGGGGCCACGGTGGCCGGGGAACAGCTGGTGCTCTGACTTGGGGCACTTTGTCGCCCTCTAGGGCTAGACTGTCAGCTACTGGGTTCTCTACTCGGTAGACTTCCCTCCCCTGGGCCTCCTCCTCATCCGAGTCGGGCTCTACCCCGTAAACTTGGGAGCCCTCTGTGTGTTTCTTGGCTACCCGGGGGCGTGCTTCCCATGCCAGCTGTGCATACTGTCGCGTATAGCTCAGCGTGGCTTGGTGGTGCCAACAGTGTGTCTCCACATTGGATCTTATGCTCTCGTGCAGGTTAGACATGTACGTGCGGATGAACTCCTCATCTCCCTCCCCACCGCCGGTGGGGGGGCCTCTACCCTGAAAGTAGGCTGCTGACAGGCGCCTGTGGTACTCTCTGGGGTCCTCGTCTACTCTCTGCTTGATAGCTTCAGCGGCCCGTCTCGCGAGCATCGGGCAGGAGTACTGACGGTACTCCTGTCGGAGGGCCTGGCAGACGAGTCGGTAGCTCTTTTGAGTCCGACTGGGAAGTACGTCTATGAAATCGCGGGCTGTGCTCGTGGTGGTCTTCCAGACCAGCCAGAGCTTCTCGCGTGTAGTGGGTCGCTCCAGATTGGTGAGAGAGCGATTGACCTCCCGTATGTAACGGTCGACGTTGGAGGCACGGTTAGTCGGGTCAAAGCGTTCTATGTCCTTGGCAAAGGACTCGATCCGTCGGTCGCGGACGTCCCTTTCCCGCGTGGTGAGCAGATCCTCAGAGTCGGATGACGGTGAGTCACTGAGGTCGTCCTGCTCCGGGCCGCGCCCCCCCAATCCAGAAAGGGGTGGGCGTCGCCTCGACCATGGCAACGTCCTTCCTCCCGTCCCGGGGGAGGGGAGGAGTCGATGTAGCGATCATCGCGGTACTGCCCCCCATCGCGCTCGAGCACCGATGAGGGGTCGCGGTGATGGCGGTCAACATAGCGTGGCGGCGGCGTGTTGTCACGATTGTGATCATTGTGGCGACGCCCCCCCTCGCGCGTGCGTGGTGGGGAGTCGTCGCGGTAGTGACGTCCGCTTCTCCTAGTCTCTTGGTGATCGTCCCAGCGGTCGTCTCCCCCCCACCCCAAAGGTGGGGGGCAGTCGTCGCGGCGATGGTCATCTTGGCGACATGGCGGAGAGTAGGCACGACGGCGGTCAACATAGCGATGTCCCCCCTCGCTCTTGCGTTGTGGGGGGTCATAGCGGTCGTCGTAGCGTCGTGGCGGAGAATAGTCACGATGGCGTTCACCATAGTGGGGCTCCTCCCTGCGCCTTGACGGCGGGGAAAAGTCGTCACGACGGCGACCGCCATGGTGTTGTGGCGGAGAATAGTCGCGGTGGCGTTCACCATAGTGAGGCTCCTCCCTGCGCCTCGACGGCGGGGGAAAATCGTCACGGCGGTGGCCGCCATGGCGTTGTGGCGGAGAATAGTCGCGTGTGGCGTTCGTTGCCCCAGCGGTCGTCTGGCCGCCGCTCTGTGGGCGGGGGGCAGTCATCCGGGCGTGGGGGCGGGGAATAGTCGCGATGGCGGTGTGGGGAAGCATGGTCGCGGCGGTGGCCTTCGCGGCGAGGCTCCTCCCCCCGCCGTGACGGCGGGGAGAGGTCCTCACAGCGGCGGCTCTCCCAGCGGCGGCCATCGCCTCTCAGCCACGGGGGAGCGCGGTCGCTCCTGTGTCTATTCCCCCCCTCCTCTTGTGGAGGGGAGACTTCGGTCCTACTGTACTCGAACCATGGTTGTTCAAAGGTGGCCTTTTTGTGGCCCCTCTCACGGGTTAGCGAGCCCCCTCGGTCGTCCCTATGCGATTGCCTTAAGGACGTGGACTCGAACGGGGGATTGGGTCCCCTGGCCTCACTGGGCTGGGACCCGAGTACGACGGGCGTGTCGATGTCGTATGGCGAGGGTTCGGCTCCACTACCGAGCCCGTTACGCAGTGCAGCCGGCGTCTGGACGCCGTGCGATGAGGACGCTTGTGGAGGCAGACTTACCTGCCTCTCTTCTCCTGGGACCTGGTGGGGGGTGGACGAGAACGGAGGCTTGTCGGTTTCACGCTTACCGTCATTGCCTCCCTCTCCATCACCCTCTTCCTCAGAATCTGCTTGGGCTGCTCGCAGTTTCCTTTCCAAGTCCTGGATTGTCCTCTCTTGGTCTTCGTTTGAGACCTCCAGGCACGCATTTTGCCTGTCCAACTCAGTTGCTCGGTTATGCAGCTGTGTGTTGGTTTTTCTGTGAAAGGTTTCTCTGTGGAGAACAAGATAAAGCAGCTCTGACAGCATGGTGCAGTTTACCGTATCTGCACTTTTCATGGCGGCTGCTTTTCCTTCCAACATTTTCTCACATTCTTCTTCTGTGAGCTTCCGCAGATGTTCGATCTGTCCTCTCTCAGGAGGAACCGCGTTCATGAGCGCTTCATGTAACAGCTGGTCGGGCGAGGCCGAGTGCTCTGCAGCAGCACTCTGGCCGTTGTGCTGTGACATCTTACCTGCTAGTCAGTGCACTTCTTAAGCTTAGGTGGAGCTCGTACCTGTAGCTTGAAAGTCAAATAACTTGACTTGAGAGGCAAACGTAAATAGGCTTGTAGTCAAACTGTGTTTGCGAAAGTCCTATTGTTGAATTTTAAATATAAGCAGGTTTTAATTCAACTGTCGTTGCCTAATGTTAGGAGTTAGTCGCTATGCAAGCTTGAAATAAGGGGTTATTAAATCAAAACGATTGAACTGTGTTAGATCGTCTGTGTCAGTCTGAATCTGTGTCAGTCTGAGCGGTGGTAGCTCTGACTTGCTCCGCTCGTTCTGGCTGGAAGCTGTTTTGGGAGGTTATTAGCATTCAGTGCTTGGCATGCGCTTACAGTGCATACACAATGCAATTTAGGTAATTCAGTGTTTCAGTCAAAATTGTGATACTTGTGGTAAACTCTGCCTGAAAGATGCCTCGGGCGGGGCTCCAAATGTTGTGCTCGTTATTTGGATTAAATTTGGTTGGGTAAAATAAAATATTAATAATCCGAAAATTATTAATATTTCATAAAATTATTAAAATATCAAATATGTAATCCTTGATAAGGATTAACCTAGGGGCACCACCTGCTTGATTTTTGCAGGACCCAACCTTAATCACAGTTAGTCTCTCTGAAGTGTGGAGTTTCTCATCTTTAAGCAGAGGTTCACCACAATACCACAAAATCACTCTGAAACAGTTGGATTCAATTAAAGTTGACACTATTTATTCTATGTAAAATAAAAGAGGAATATTGGCATTACAATCAACGAAGTTCTTCTATAACTAAGTTACATTCCAAATCATTGACCTGTAGGTATGGAAGTGCATGTGTGTGTGTGTGTGTGTGTGTGTGTGTGTGTGTGTGTGTGTGTGTGTGTGTGTGTGTGTGTGTTTGTGTGTGTGTGTGTGTGTGTGTGGGGGGCCTCAGGTCAGGTCTTAGAGGGGGCAGACTGGTTGCATCACAACATGGCTGCCTAAACAAGACCCTGTGAGTGTGTGTGTGTGTGTGTGTGAGCACGTGCATGTGAGCGTGCACGTGGATGAGAAAGTAGTGCAGGGGAAACAGACGCGACACCATTCACCACTACAGCTGTGCGCTGGCGTTTAACTAGTGATGAATTGTGCCGTTAGTCTTAATGCCTAGATCTGCTCACGCAGGATCGGAGGTGGTCTTAACTAGCATTCAGAGATTCACAGTTTCATGCACATTTATACAGTCACAAATAGCTCCAAGTCATACCATTCCGTTCACAGTATTAAATCAATTCACAATATTAAATCAATATTAACAACAGTTCTTCTTATGCTAATCAATCCTATCTTCTGCCCGAACTAATAAAGGGAAAAATTAGAGCCAGTCCCTTACTCTGTGCACGAGTTTGAGTTCGGTTTGCAGGGGTCTCTTTCCCAGCGGGAGGAGACGGTGGTCTGGATGCGCGTCCGCTGTCCAGACGAAGAGGAGGGGTGAGGGAGGAACAGACGGTCGGTCTCTGCGGGCCAAGCTGAGGCGCCTTTGGTCTGCTGGGAGGCGGCGATGCCGGCTTCGGAAGAGGAGAGGAGAGGATCTCAGAGCTAGCTTAGCTCTGGGCAGGTAGCACTAGCCTGGTGGTGGCTATGCTATTCTTGGGTCCAGAGGAGTGGGGCCTTGTCCCTCTCTCCCTGTGGTACAGATGATCCTGTTGCAGCGTGCAGCTACTTAGAACTTCTCAGAGGAGGACCTGTCTGCAGCTGGGCTGCGTAGGAACTGAAGATTTTGGGGCTTCAAACCCTGTATATAATGTGAGGTGCAGGGTGTGTCTTTGTTGTGGTGAGACACTCTGATTGGCTCACCTTATCTCACTTACAGACAGCAGAGTTGGCTGACCCTTTGTCAATCTTCGATAACAAAGGAATGGCTCGCTTCCCTGCTGTTTTAGCATAGGTGTGTGAACTCAAATGGCCGGGTGCTTGGAATGTGGGGGTTTGTGTCTCGCACTGTGCCTCCACAAAGACAGTTAGTTTCACTCAAATGGCTTTCATTCAATGTCAGTGTTCATTCAACATGTCTATCATTCACTGTCAGTGTTCATCAAAATGTCTGGCCCAACATAAAGCTGGCATTAATATTCTTAGGTTGATAAGCCGGGTTAGGTCGCAACGTAACCCTACGCCCATTATCCCCGAAAACCATAGGCTGCTGCACTGAGAGTGCAATCAGGTTACCAACCCTCTTTCCTGACGACAAGGCCAGCAGCAGCGCGGTCTTCAAAGATAGAAACTTCAGATCGACGGAGTCCAAGGGCTCAAACTGATGACCCGCGAGCCCGTCCAGCACCGTAACCAAGTCCCATTTGGGGAAGACGCACTGCGACGGCGGGCGCAACCTACGCGCTCCCTTCATGAAGTGCAAGACCAGAGGGAACGCCCCCATGGGGCTCCCCTCAATTCCCATGAGGCAAGCAGAAATCGCGGCTACGTACACCTTAAGCGACTGCGGCGACTGGCCCGCGCCAAGCAGGCTCTGAAGGAAACAGAGAACTGGCCGCACACCACAGCTCACTGGATCCACGCCCTTGTCCGTGCACCAACGCGAAAAGACCCGCCACTTGTACTAGGGGTGGGACAAAATATCGATACTCACGGTATCGCGATATTTCCACTTGCGATACGTTATCGATACACTGGCACCAAGTATCGATATGTTATTAAAATATGCAGGATTTTTAAACTGATTCCCCATAGCCATTTTGATAAACAGAGTCCTAGGGTTGTCAAAAATATTGATACTTAGGTACTTACTCGATAGGCTACTAAACATTTTTAAACGGATACAATACTCATTTTCTACAGTATCAAGTTTATCGATACCAGCAGCGCTCCCTCTGCCTCCTCCACACAGACACGCACAGCACCGCAGCTGTTAGCTACATTAGCTAATCCCACTACTGCTGCTGTAACCACTTCACCAACACCGGACTCAAAACGCCAGTGTGAGTGACCAAATGTTTCACTTGTGACGCTCTTTCCAGTAACATATTGGCTTTGAAATCTGTTGATACATGGACCCGGCTTGTAGATTCATTGCAGCTAAATTTAACGTTAAACGCATTGCCGGTGGAGGTACCCGGATGTAGCAGACAAAGAGTATTGAAGGCAAGAGACGAAGCCTGTCTTGTTGTTTTACAACAGCGCTCCCGCCTTGATGTTGCAGTGGAACCACTGAGGGGAACAATCCAGTCGTCAGTTCTTATCGATTTAAGTTATTTGGTGTAGAATTGTCGAAGTTGCGATTTATAACTGAATCCTGGACATGCAGAGTTGGTGTTTGGGCTGTCTTGGGCTACACTCATACTGGGGGCAGCAGCTCAGCTTGAGGGAGGCTTTGGAGGGAATTGTAGCCTACTGTACATGAAAGCTGGAACATCCCACCTCCCATTAACTACTTAGGACAACTTAACAATATATTGTGAATATATGCCATTGTTCTCTTGTTTTAACTCATTGAGTGCCAGCCACTTTTGGAGAACGGACGCTCCCAGTGCCAGAGTTTCAGAGCGTTTTCAGTGATTTCTCGAGGCCCACAGAATATTGTGTGATATTACTATGTAAACACCGAACACGCACAAAGAACGATGAGACTCTCTTCTATCATCTGCAAAAAAAAGTTTATTGATCCCATTTTCCGTTCTTTAGTTATGAGCCGGAGAAGATAGGCTGTTTTGAGCAAAAAGACACTTTTCAAATTAGAAGCTGAGTTATTCCGCCTTTTGTGAAATGCAGCATTTCAAGCACATTCACTGAGTCTGAAGATAATATTTTCTGATGTAGTGACGTGGTGTAGTTGTGTGGTGCCTGCGTGCCCCACCCCCCTCTCCCCCCCTCAGCTGCAAACTCCTCCCCACACTAACACACAGCCTAACACGCACCCAGTCTATTTTCGGAGCGCTCCGTTTTTTTGCGGCGGCTCCCAGCGCGACAAGGAAATGCCAAACCGGACTGCAGGGAAAGGTTTGGCCCTTCGGCGTCGGGTGCTGCCTTTCTGGCGGCTAATCGTGTGAAGAAACTATGCAGACAGACAGACAGAGGCAGAGGGGCTCAGTTGTGTGCGCGGATTGAGTGCTGTTCGCAGCCAACATCAGCTGCAAGTCAGAGCCATCTATATGGCTCTGGCTGCAGCATGAGCGGTTTCTCTTTGATCACGGGCGTTTTTCCTGCTGTTTTCGGACCTTCCTCTAATCTGGAGAGCACTGTCGCCACCTAATGGGTCGGTAAAATAGGTTATACACATTCAACATGCCCCAAAATTTTACAGGAGATATATTAGGCTTTGATCCACGTCCCACCGTCAAAAAACGCAATTGACGACAATCGTCGTCATTGGCACTCTACGTCACTAAAGCAATTGACGATGATTGTCGTCATTGGCACTCAATGAGTTAATAATAATTTAAAAAAGACTCTTAATGTGTAACTTTTCCTCCGTGAACTCTGAGTGAGTTCATGTCAATTCTGCTAATAAATACATAATACCTGCTTCTTGCCTTTTAGGGGTATTTTTTTCTCTTCAGTTACACAGATATCGTGATGTATCGTAGGTTGAATTTCTTCCAATATATCGATTATCGCAGAATCGCTGTATCGTGATAATATCGTTATCGAGGGCCAAGTATCGTGACTGTATCGTATCGTGAGTTACTCCACGATTCCCACCCCTAACTTGTACGTGTACTGAGAGCGGGTTGAAGCAGCCCTAGCATTCTGAATAGTGCACACCACATTATCGGGCAAGCCCTGGGCTAGCAAATGGTCCCATTCAGGAGCCAGGCTGCTAGCTTCCACCTGCTGGGGGAGGGGTGGAGTACCTCCCCTTCCGCCTGGGATAGAAGATCCGCCCGCACTGGCAACGCCCAGGGTGGACCTTGCGCCAAGGAGATCAGGTCCGCAAACCATACCTGCTTGGGCCAAAAGGGGGCCACTAAAATAAGCCGAAGGCGCTGTTCCCTCACCCTGTCCAACACCTGTCAGATCAGGGGGATCGGGGGAAACACATAGAGCCCGTCCGGTGGCCACGCGTGCGCCAGCGCGTCGTGACCCATCAGGGGGCTGTCCTCGTGGATCGAGAACCACAGTGGGCAGTGCGTCACGCGCCGCAATGCGAGGAGATCGATGTGGGCGCGGCCGAACCTGGCCCAAATCTGTTCCACCACCTGAGGGTGGAGGCACCACTCCGTCTGACAGGGATTGCCCCGAGACAGCAGGTCGGCCCCGAAATTCAGCCGACCTGGCACATGAACCGCTGACAATGAAAGGAAACGGGGATACGCCCACAGGTTGAATCTCCGCCGCTAACCGCTTCAGCGCCTCTGACCGCACACCGCCCTGCTTGTTCAGGTGGGCGATCGCAGCTGTATTGTCCGAGCGGATCAGAACATGACACCCATGTATGAGCCGCTGGAAGTGAACCAGAGCCAGGCGAATCGCCTCCAGCTGTAGCACGTTTATGTGGTGAAGCTCCTGAGCTTTCCACCGGCCGTTCGCCGAAAAGCGGCCGCAAACCACACCCCATCCCCAGAGGGAGGCGTCGGTGCGAATGACCAACCTGAGCGGGACAGGGCCCAACCGAGTGCCTCTCGAGAGGTAACGGGGGTCCACCCATATGGCCAGCGCCCGCCGGGCCAGACACGTCAGAGGAACCCTGCGATGACGGTCCCTGGCCGGGTCCAGGCGATGCCTGAGAAACCAGATGGAACGGGAACGGGCGCAGGTCCGAAATTCGTTCGAATATATTCGAAGTTTTTTGGTTATTAAAAAAAAAAAAAAAAAAATTCAGTCCAGGCCACCTAAAGGTGCTCTTATACTCGAGCAAAGCTCCGTGGGGGTGGGGCCCCGCGAGTCTCCGTGAGTCACCGTGGAGACCTCGCGCTGGGGGTGATGCCATTATACTCAGAAAGTGATCAGCATGTATTGTACAATGGTGAGAACAGCCCGTGAAAAGTCGCAATGAAACACTGTGCAGTACTGAGTGCACTTTCATTCTCAAACGACCGCACATCAGCACATGAAGGACTCACCAAACTGAAAGCCGTTTTTACTTCTCAGCCCTGATAGCCTACTCTGTGCTGCTTTTAACTCATTGAGTGCCAGCCACTTTTGGAGAACGGACGCTCCCAGTGCCAGAGTTTCAGAGCGTTTTCAGTGATTTCTCGAGGCCCACAGAATATTGTGTGATATTACTGTAAACACCGAACACGCACAAAGAACGATTAGACTCTCTTCTATCATCTGCAAAAAAAAGTTTATTGATACCATTTTCCGTTCTTTAGTTATGAGCCGGAGAAGATAGGTTGTTTTGAGCAAAAAGACACATTTCAGGCGTGTACTGGACAGTAGTCCAGGCGAGAGATGACAAGTGCCTGGACCAGGAGTTGTGTGGCTTCCCTTGTGAGAAACGGACGGATTTTGCGGATGTTGTACAGGGAGAACCTACAGGAGCGGGCAGTTGCTGCGATGTAGGCTGAGTTGGACAGCTGATTGTCAAGGATCACTCCAAGGTTCTTAGCTGTTTGAGAGGGAAACACCGTAGTGTTGTCAATGGATATGGAAAGATTGGTGAGGGGACAGTCTTTCCCGGGGAGGAAGAGTAGCTCTGTCTTACGAAGATTCAGCTTGAGATGGTGGGCAGACATCAAAGGACCAATGTCTTTGTGGCATGCAGCGATACGTGCCTCGATTTGGGTGTCTGAGGGGGGGAAAGAGAGGTAGAGCTGAGTGTCGTCAGCATAGCAGTGATAAGAGAAGCCATGAGATGAGATCACATGGCCAAGAGATCTGATATAGAGAAGGAATAGCAAGGGGCCCAGGACTGAGCCCTGGGGCACACCTGTGCTAAGAGTACAGGATCTGGATAGGGATCCTCGCCATAGAACCTGGAATGAGCGGTTAGAGAGATAGGAGGCAAACCAGGAGAGTGCAGATCCTGAGATGCCTAGATCAGAGAGAGTAGAGAGAATAATCTGGTGATTCGCTGTATCAAAAGCTGCAGACAAGTCAAGGAGGACAAGGACAGAGGAGAGGGATGAGGCCTTAGCAGTGTGTAGGTCCTCAGTGACTGAAAGGAGAGCCGTCTCAGTAGAGTGAGAAGCCTTGAAGCCCGATTGTACAGGATCTAGTAGGTCATTCTGGGAGAGATAGAGAGAAAGTTGTTCAGAAGCAGCCCGTTCAAGGGTTTTGGAAATGAATGAGATAAGAGAGACAGTATGGTAGTGCTGGATGGCAGTAGGGTCAAGGGAGGGTTTCTTAAGGAGTGGCTTGACTCTAGCAGTCTTTAGAGGAGCTGGCACAAGACCAGAGGATAGAGAGGAGTTGATAAGGGTAGTGAGGAAGGGAGATATATCAATGGAGATGGATTGGAGAAGAGAGGAAGGGATAGGATCAAGGGGGCAGGAGGTGGCACGGTTAGACCTGACAAGCTTAAAGGAACACTCTGCCCATTTTCAACCAGCTTTGTATCATTAGAACATCAGTAGTATATCAGAAAACTGTAAACTGTTTTGAAGTCTGTCATTTAATTTGACAGTTATTGAGTGTTAAAGTGTGGACCAGTGACATCACTGGTCCACACTAACTCAAATGAATAACTCATTAACTCAAATCAACTCTCAATAACTGTCAAACTAGAGGAATGATGAATAGTTTGACAGTTATTGAGAGTTGATTTGAGTTAATGAGTTATTAATTTGAGTTAGTGTGGACCAGTGTCACTGGTCCACACTTTAACACTCAATAACTGTCAAATTAAATGACAGACTTCAAAACAGTTTACAGTTTTCTGATATACTACTGATGTTCTAATGATACAAAGCTGGTTGAAAATGGGCGGAGTGTTCCTTTAAGGACCTCTTCGGGGGAGAGGGGAGAGAAGGAGGTAAGTCCTGTAGCGGGGGTCAGAGAGTTGGAGTCGGGAGTGTTGCAGCTATTGACTGGAGGGGGGAAGGAAGAGCTGATGTCATCTACCTTCTTAGCAAAGAAGGTTACAAAATCATCAGCAGAGAGGGAGGATGGTGGGGGAGGTGAGGGAGGGTTGAGGAGAGAGGAGAAGGTGGAAAATAGTTTGCTGGGGTTGGAGACAGAGGACTGGATTTCAGAAATGAAGAAGGAGGTTTTTGCTGTTGAGACAGCACATGTAAAGTTAGAGTGGATAAGGTGGTAAGCAGAGAGATCCCTGGGGTTCTGTGTTTTTCTCCATTTCCTCTCAGCTGCCCGGAGCTCTGTTCGATGAGTTTGCAGAGATTCAGACAACCAAGAAGCAGGGGGAGAGGATCGAGGAGGTTTCGAGGTGAGAGGGCAGAGAGAGTCAAGAGCAGAGGAGAGAGAGGATAAAAGAGTAGTGGAAGCCTCCTGAGTGGATAGGAGAGAGAACTGCTCAGCTGAAGGGAGCAGGGACAGGACAGCCGAAGAGAGGGCTGTCGGTGAGAGAGTTTTTAGGTTGCGTCGGGTGGTGATAGTATGTAAGTAAGTAAGTAAGTAAAACTTTATTTCTATAGCGCCCTTCACAGCACGAGTGCACAGAGTGCTTTACATAAATAAAAACAGCAGCAAAAGAATACAGGCACAGGAATAGTATAAAAAGAGGAAAACATAAAACAAAAACAAGGAACATAGGGAACAAAGGGTGGCTAAGAATGACTAGTTGAAAGCCTGCCTAAACAGGTGGGTCTTTAGAAGACGCTTAAAGATAAGCTCTGAGGGAGCGGCTCTCAGGTCAGGGGGGAGGGCGTTCCAGAGCCTCGGGGCCGTCGCCTCGAAAGCTCTGTCCCCTTTGGTTTTTAATTTGGTCCTGGGTACGACCAGGAGCGCCTGGTCAGAGGACCTCAGTGACCTACTAGGGGAGTAGGGAGCTGGGAGTTGGGATGGGGAGGGAGATGGGAAGAGAGAAGGTTATAAAGTGATGATCAGATACAGGGAGAGGAGTGACAGTGAGGATGGAAGTGCAGCAGGATCGGGTGAAGACCAGGTCAAGCAGGTTCCCTGCCTTATGAGTGGGTGGAGATAGAGAGAGGGAGAGATCGAAGGATGAGAAGAAGTTAAGGAACAGGAGGGATTGCAGGGTATGTTGAAGTCCCCCAGTGGAGTGCCATCCTCAGGAAAGACGGAGAGTAGGGTATCCATTTCATCAAGGAAGTTACCAAGCAGACCAGGCGGGCGGTAGATCACCACAATGTTGAGCTTGACAGGTAGGGAAACAACTCAGGTATGATCCAGGTCTCAGTGAGAGCTAGAAAGTGGAGGGATTGAGATGGTCTCAGTTTTCTTAACAGCTGACTAACAGTTCCAGAGTCCTGCAGTAATAGTAAAGGGACTACTTGTGCGTTTTGGGTAGGAAAAATGTATTATTATTATTAAACCTTTATTTAACCAGGTGAGTCCCGTTGAGATGACAAGATCTCTTTTTCGAGGGAGCCCTGGCCAAGATAGCAGCAATATAGTTTCAACAACACACACAATCAAATATTAAAAAGCACACAGGTCAAAGCATACAGTGACAAACTGCAGACTCAAAAGCCTAAAAGGCAGACAGGAACACACAAACAGCACAGAAGGAAACATTAAAACACATAAGTCAAAACATGAAACAAAGCACAATAAAACAAAACAAAAAGTAGCAGCTCGCAGAATCCTATGACTAGAGTTAGAAGGAGACGGGCCTACCTTTGGAAGCACTCACAACCTCCATTTGAATCTACCAAACCCTTCACTAGATTTTTAAAAGTGCTAATGGGGACCAGCTCAGCTAGCTGCAAGTCTTTCTGCAAGTGGTTCCAAGCTTCAGGGGCAGAGAACCTAAAGGCCTGCTTGCAAATTACATGGGTTACTACATCTGAAGCTGCCATATCTACGGCGTCTATGGGCTGATGTTACAACGGGGATGGGGGAAAGACACATGGGTAGAAGAGTAGGTAGTTGGTAAAAGAGAAGTAACACAAAGCCCTATTCTCTGGCCTACCCTCGATGGAATCGTGCCCAGAGGCTGCAGCTTACAGCTGCCGCTTTAGACTGACTATGCAAAGAAATACTCGTTCAACAGGGGCTCTGAGCTCCGCCCACACAATCAATCGGTCGTTGACAACGGCTGCTCACCTGATGTCAGCTGAGAGCAATTAATAGCTTTAAACTACTCTTAAGTTTCACTCTATGATTTCCAGACAGAGAAAATCTAGCCTACACAACTCCCCACTGCTTTACAGACAGAGAAAATCTAGCCTAAAACAACTCACCCACTGTTTCTGGAAGAAAGTGTAGTCAACAGGCAGCTATATCACAGAGGAGAAGCTTCTTGGCAGACAAGCAAAATGTGTACTGCACTCGCATCGTATTAATTGCAGTTGCACGCAGCTTTTTTCTTCCTTGATCAACAGCTGTGGTGATAACACACAGTGCAGTCTCACTCTGTTCACATGCTGCGGTTGTTCATCTGCGTCCGTGACGCATTGTTCAAAGTTTAGTGAAGCATTTAGTGATAGTTTAGGCTATGGATCGGATCGGATTCTACTTCTTTTTCCCAACAAATATCCAGTGATTTTGGCCGGATCGGCTCCGATACCGATACTGAGTATCGGATCGGACAATCCCTAAAATTAACGCTAATACAGCCTTTTATAACTGAAGAGCGATGCGCATTTGGAGACTTAATCGATCACACTTGGTGAGCTGAATGCAGGTTGGTTAAAAATGTGTGTTAGGAGGAGTGGGGGAAATGAACGCTACTATAGCGTTTTATACTGAAGAGTGAATCACTGGTGTAATTTCATAAACAAGACACTATTGATTTCCCTCTGATCAACTAGGTGTGACTTGAATAGCCCAGGTCCTATAAAGCCAATACGACCACGACCAGTTGTTGAAACTGGTTTCCTGGCACAGCCAGGAAACCAGCAGGCAGCACTCTGGGAAATATTGGCTGACTAAGATTTAGTGGCAGAGTAGCAGTAACCTACCACTTTATTTATTTGTATGTTGTCTACCTACCCATGACAAATGTGTTTGTGGACAGACAGTTTGAAGAGTTATAATTCTCTCTCACACACTGTTCCCAGGGCAGTTTCTGGGCCTTTTGGGGCCCTAGGCGACATCTTACAGTAAACCACTGTCATCATAGTATCCCTGAATGAACAGGAATGACGAGGCATAGGCTATTTCATTATCAATAAAGCTTTTAATTAATACATTAGGCACACTATGAACAATAACTATGTTAAAAATAAGAATAAAAATTCACAAATATTAGAAATCCTTTCAGTGCATTTGCACATAATGCACATAGGCAGAAACGGCCCTAACTGTTCCTCTGATTGTCAGCTTCAGCTTTATCTAAAATCTATCTAAATAGACAGATTCTTGAACGTCATTAAAAACAGGGTTCATACAAGGTCCTTAAATTGTTTAAAGTCCTAGAATTAAATTTGTCCTACGTGAAATTTGCCTGTTATGTGGGGAAGTGTTAAAAGAAGATATGGGCCATTGTATTTAAACACGCAGTATTCTACCATAGTGACCTGTATGTAGAATATATACTGTAGGGAGACACTTATTGTTTCATTATTGCAAAGCCACAGCACAGTAAAGAGATGTGTGTAATTCTTCATAGATAGTGGTCTCTATCGTTGCATCGGCCTATAAACTGCGCCCGGCGCAGCGCAGTTTAGTGGGCGTGGACCGGCCCACTCGATATTTTGGTGTCGGCGCTACAGGCGGCCTTAAGCATTATAACCACGCCTTTTAAGCGTAAAATTATGCACAATCTGCTCATTGGAGAAGTGCAGTAAACAAATCACAAGCTTCCCTTAAGCTCCAATTCCACGGAGCGATCCAGTCCGGGCAGAAAAGCCAAGCGCTCTGAGCTCCCCCCCTCGCTTTCATCCCCGTCTGTCTCCAATATATTATTCCATACTATTATGCTTCTCAAACCTATCTAACTGCAGTTTAAATACTGCAAGCATGTAAATATGCTACACTATAGCAAGATCAAAGTGAAAAGAATGTTCTAAACGCATTGGCTAGAAAAATATAGCCTATCCCTATGTGGCCTATGTCATGATGAGATTAGATTGGTGAAAGTTTGTCCAGATTAGAAGGATATCGTTTTCTCTCGCTACCTTTTCTTCTCCAGTGCTGCAGATGATGCACATAAATATAGCCTACATTATGTAAAGTCATTGCATAAATGTGTTTTTATTGTAAAAGTAAATGTGAAGTAAACCAAGTCTTATTGGAGCGGAGCGGACATCACAGTAGAACCGTGTTACGGCTGTCTCTCATCTAAATCACGTTATCTGCGAGGCATATATATACCCCCAGGATGACATATATGTTTCACATAGGGTTGTGCTTGGATTTCGATGTTTTATTTGGTCCAATATTGAAATGTTCCAGAATTGCATGTTGTGTGAACAGAAACATTATTTCTATCTACCACTTTAGGCAATTCAGGCTGATTTGGTTGATATTTCTTCTCGAAATGTATTAGCCTCAATGCATGCTGGGAGATTTAAGGGAGTCATGCTGGGAGATTTGAGGGAGTGAGAGAGGGGGGAGAGAACAGCTTTTTTTCCATCGGTCTTTGTGCTGCGCAAGAGAGGGAGTGAGAGAGAGAGAGAGAGAGAGAGGGGGAGAGAACAGCCTCTGAATGACAGGGGCTCAAAACTACGATATAACTACTTTTTTTTCCATTGTGCGAGAGAGAGGGAGAGAGAGAGAGAGAGAGTGAGATGGGCAGAGGAGAGCTGTGCGTAAATACGCACACTATAAGCAGTGCACTGAATAAGGCCTGGTTTTGAAAAGCGCTAAGCGCTAAATTAACGCCAGGGGGGAAGATATTGTTAGGCCGGTATTTAAGGCTTATTCTGGCACTGCGCCGGTGTCCACCCGCTATGCCGACCACCCGCAATGCCGACCTTAGGTTTAGGCGTGGGGGGTGGGAGAGGTTAGGTTTTGGGTTAGGGTCTGGGGGAGGTTAGGTTTAGGCGTGGGGGTGGGAGAGGTTAGGTTTTGGGTTAGGGTCTGGGGGAGGTTAGGTTTAGGCATGGGGGCTGGGAGAGGGTAGGTCGGAACAGCGGGAGGTCGGAACAGCGACATGGAACCAACTGCGCCACGCCTCTTTGGCATAGAGCGCATTTCGGGGCCTAAAACCATGTTGCTATCTTCCCGAGGCAGGCGCAAGGCACGTTTTTTTGCGTTTACCGCCAGTTTTTGCGCCTAAGGCCTGTGGGAAGATAGGGCCCATAGCCTCTTAATTTTGCTCTAAAAGTGCAGATTGATGCATTTTACTTTAAAATGTACCAAGGCCCATCCCTTAGCCAGCTATACTTTCCTATCTGGCTCGCTACTCAGAAATGTGCGGAACCCCTTGATATACTTATAGGGCTATATGATTTAAATTAAGTTGTTCTAGCCTCATATCTTGTACACTATAATGCCGGTAGTGTCTGTCTCTCTCTCTGTCTGTCCTTGGCGTATCTCGCGAACCGTTTCTCGGATCGACTTCAAACTTGGGGAGTGCGCTTAGGGGGACATGACGGAGTGCAGTGTGGGGTGCCCACGGGTTTGTGCATGGGGGGAACGGGCACTGCACTAGTTGTGTTAATTACGAATGGTATAGTGAAAATCAATTATTCCCCTTTTTGCTGGGGCCCCCCTGGAAACCCAGGACCCCTGGTGTTCAGTGACAACCAGTGTTGGGGAGTGTGTGGAGTTAAACTAACTACAAACAATTTTGGTCCTTTTTTTACCATTACGGACTAGGAAGGCATGCAGGTGTCTCATTGATGGACATTGTTGTCTCTGTTCTGTCAATTTATGTGCCGGCCACAGCTCTGCCATTTTACGTGTGATTGGGCTGAAACTTTCAGGGGGTTAAAGAGCACCCCTCTTTTTGGATCCGGGTTGTCCGTCCGTCCGTCCGATGTTCGTTAACGCGATATCTGAGGAACGCCTTGACGGAATTTCATCAAATTTGCCTCAAACATTGACTTACACTCAAGGATGATCTGATTAGATTTTGGTGGTCAAAGGTCAACGTCACTGTGACCTCTCGAACGCCATTTTCAAGCTTGTTAACGCGATATCTCAGGAATGCATTGACGGAATTTCATCAAATTTGTCTCAAACATCGACTTGGACTCAAGGATGAACTGATTACATTTTGGTGGTCAAAGATCAAAGGTCAAGGTCACTGTGACCTCTCAAACGCCATTTTCCAGCTTGTTAACGCGATATCTCACGAATGCCTTGACGGAATTTCATCAAATTTGCCTCAAACATTAACTTGGCCTCAAGGATGAACTGATTACATTTTGGTGAAATGATTAGATTTTGGTGATCAAAGGTCAAGGTCACTGTGACCTCTCCAACGCCATTTTCAAGCTTGTTAACGCCATATCTCAGGAACGCCTTGATGGAATTTCATCCAATTTGCCTCAAACATTAACTTGGCCTCAAGGATGAACTGATTACATTTTGGTGGTCAAAGTTCAAGGTCACTGACCTCATGAACGCCATACCCAAGTTCGTTAACGCAATATCTCAAGAACGGCTTGATAGAATTTCTTTTGATTTGGCTTGGACGTGTAACACTTATGGGCCGTTATACTGTAGCTTAGGATAGCACAATAACTACAATATAATATCAAGAAATGCAAATTTTGATTAGGCTGTATCTATTGGCAATGGTAACGTTATACATTGAATGAACAAGGACAAAGGTTTAAGAAAAAATGTAAACACAGGTTTATTACATATAAATGTAATAAATATAGAACTCTTGATTCAAGGTATAGAATTATTTTCAGTGCATAGGATTATTATTTTTCCCAACAGGACCAACAGGTAAGTAGTATTCCTAAGGTAAGTATTCAGGTAAGTATATTTTTTCCTTAGAATAAAGTAAAGTGCACTTGTAACATGTAAATAGCAAAAATAAACTTTGGCCAATTAGAAAATATAAAGTTTGTCTTTCTTTGTTTTCAGTCAGTGTTCAGTTATTTTTTTATAATCCAAAAAGGTTCATAGTGTCTATACTTTACTTAGATTGTTAGGTTTTCTTCTATATCAGACACAGGTTTGTGTTCCTACCTGACATGTTTCGACGGCAATACTTCCGTCTTCATCAGAGGTGTCACTAGATGGTGTGTGACGTGCCTTAAACAGCTGATGTTGTTTACAGAGGCGTGGTCGTCCTGTCAGATTTGACAGGACGACCACGCCCCCCGCTGTCATTCCGCCGTTTGAGAACGCTGCTCCAGGTGGTGGAAAGCAGCGTTCTCAAACGGCGGAATGACAGCGGGGGGCGTGGTCGTCCTGTCAAATCTGACAGGACGACCACGCCTCTGTAAACAACATCAGCTGTTTAAGGCACGTCACACACCATCTAGTGACACCTCTGATGAAGACGGAAGTATTGCCGTCGAAACATGTCAGGTAGGAACACAAACCTGTGTCTGATATAGAAGAAAACATAACAATCTAAGTTATTTTTTTAGTCAGTGTCCATCATGATTTTGTGTTTTTGAAAAGGGGGGATCTTAGCTGAGTGTGAGAACAGATGATGGACAGTGCAGTTGCTCCCTTTCACTGGACACGATGGAGAAAGAAGCAGGACGTCACACCCTCCACGAGTGCTGGCCCACACTCCACTCCACGATGCTCGCTGGGATTTGGCTCTGGTCTTTCAAGGCAATCAAAAAACCAACCTGCATACAGCAGTAGTTGTTCTAAATTAAAATCTGTACTGTACAGTATATTTTCGATCCAAAATGTGAATTAAATGTCGATGAGTAACACAATGCATTTGCTGTGTAGCCTAGACGCACATGAATTAGCCCAACTCAATGACATAGGCTATCTAACAATACCACATAACACAGCAACATTAGCTAAAACATCCACGGTGAAATCACATAGATTCATACATTCAGTCTGTCTCCGATTGGTTTTTAGCATTAAATCTCAAAGATACACACATGAGGAAGCATATCATTGCACATTCAGTAGTCACCGAATACGAATCAACGTTAGCTACCATTAGCATTAGCATTTAGCTAGGGTGATACAACATGTTTCAGCCAGAGTGAACTCAACGGAGAATCGCTCAATAGTAAAAAGAAAATGCTGGTGGGGGTCGGAATCGTCCTTAACTCATTGAGTGCCAGCCACTTTTGGAGAACGGACGCTCCCAGTGCCAGAGTTTCAGAGCTTTTTTCAGTGATTTCTCGAGGCCCACAGAATATTGTGTGATATTACTATGTAAACACCGAACACGCAAAAAGAACGATGAGACTCTCTTCTATCATCAGCAACAACAGGTTTATTGATATAATTTTCAGTTCCTTATTTATCAGCCGGAGAAGATAGCTTGATTTAACCAAAAACAGCCGTTTTTTTCTAGAAGCTGAGATAATGAGCCTTTTGTGAAATTAAACATTTCAAGCACATCACTGACTCTGAAGCTAATTTTCTGATGTAGTCACACCTCAAAAATAATTTCCTTCAATAAAACAGTGAAGGCCAGGGAATTTTGTTTGGCAGAATAATATTTTTTAGCTGCAACCAGCAGCGCTGGCCCCTGCGTGCGCTGCTGGTTGCAGCTTCTTGCTGGTCTTGATTTGCTGCTGGTGGGCATCGGATATTCTGGCTTGCGTTTGCCAATCCTGTCCTGCTGTCTGGGTCTGTCTGGGTCAGTGTTGTGTGCTGCTCTGCGTGCCCCCCCCCCCCCCCCCCCCTCAACTGCAAACCCCTCCTCCGTAGGAGTGTCTGGTGGCTTTCTGCTGCGTTTGCTGTGCACAGTGAAGGGTGCGCTACATCCAGCTTTTTTACAGCGTTCCGCGTGTGTTTGTCACCGGCTCCCATGCTTCCAGTTGAGAATAATAACAACTCCACGGCTGATCATGCAGATGGGCTGTCACAGCGGACACGGGAGGGGCTCAATTGTGGCAGCAGATTGGCTGCTGCAGGCACAGCTAACGTTATGCTTCATGCATATCGATGCATACGGATGCGATGCGATTTCCGTTTCCCCAACGACTTCTCTGTTTTTGCCTCAACTTTCTCTAATCTGGAGAGCACTGTCGCCACCTAATGTCTGTAAAATAGGTTATACACATCCAATAGCTACAATATTTCTACAGGAGATAAAGGAGGCTTTGATCCACGTCCCACCGTCAAAAAACGTATTTGACGTCGATCGACGTCCTTGGCACTCTACGTCACTATTTACTTTGACGTCGATCGACGTCCTTGGCACTCAATGAGTTAAGGCAAAAAATCCAAAGGATAATACTTTCTGATCAACTTAAAGAAAGTTAGGAGTTTAGATAGACGTTTCACCACGTTGTTTCTTTCAGCTGCGTGACGTTAGTTTCAGCTTAACCTCGCGTCACCATGCTCTTCTCGGCGAGAAAGAGCCTGGCTTCCGTTCACAATTGATTTGGTCACCCTACCTGGTTCCGGCCTAGAGCCCGCCCTAGACAGGAAGGGCAGCGTTTCTAGCTCGTCAACTTTTACGTTAACTTGACAATTTGACACAAGGATCAGAACGGCAAACAACAAAACAAAAGATGGACGTACCGAACAAACTTTTTGAAGAAGTTCTTGTAGAAACATTGCGAATTCACAATCTCACATATTTTAAGCCAATACAGAAGCTTTGCATCAGACAATTAATCGAGGAAAGAGACGACAAGCTAACGGCAACAAATACGTTTTTTGGCGCACGTCCTTCCGGTGTTCATTCTGGTTCCGTGGTTTACGCCCCATGACAAAAAGCGGGGTGAAAGGTGCCCAGACTAGTTTCAGCTCGTCTCAGTGCATTCTGGAATGTTCTCTGGAATGTCTGGAATGTGAGAGAAGAAGAATGGGCGTCTTCTAAATAAGCTGCGGCGCACGTAGCACCTCTACTGGTGAGAATGGGAACGCTCAGGTTGTAAGTGTAGTGTAGTGCAAGTTAGTTTAGGTGGTAAAACTAATGTGGGTTACAGACGCAAGGATGAACTGATTCCATTTTGGTTATCAATGGTCAAAGGTCAAGGTCACTGTGACCTCTCGAATGCCATTTTCAAGCTTGTTAACGCGATATCTCAGGAATGTCTTGATGGAATTTCTTCGAATTTGCCTCAAACGTCCACTTGGACTCAAGGATGAACTGATTACATTTTGGTGGTGAAAGTTCAAGGTCACTGTGACCTCACACACCTAATTTCCAAGCTCTGTAACGCAACATCTCAGGAGCGCCTTGACGGAATTTCTTCCAATTTGCCTCAAATGGCGATTTGGACTCAATAATTAACTAATGGCGGAGGCATAAGTCATAAGTGCGTTCTAGTTTGTATTTTATTTTGTTATGATTTCATGCATGTACATTGTCAATTAGATACTTTTTTTTACAAAGTATTTTGAACATTTTCTAAGTAGCTTTAATTAACCAAATTAGATTTCTCCCAGGGTAACTTTGCTGTATTCAATACTTCCAGTGTGAAGTACTAATTGGTAACTTACAAAGCTATGCTTGCAATGTAGCTCCCCAACACAACACTGGTGACAAGTTGACAACTATCAGTGACAACTGTTGTGTTGCTATCGCCCCTCTCCAGGAGGTGCGTTGGGTGCCATGGCGCTGGCCCCCGTCGTCCTGGGGGCCATAGGCTTCACCTCAGTCGGGATCGCTGCAGGCTCGTGGGCCGCCGGCATGATGTCAAGTGCCGCGATTGCCAACGGAGGAGGAGTGGCAGCAGGGAGTGCAGTTGCTATTTTGCAGTCGGCAGGTAAAAAGCAATAACTAGGAGGCAATCACATCAATGTGTATACAGAGCGATTTAGAGATCTGATTGGCTGTCTAGTGTCTAGTGTCTCACTAATTTCAGTGTGCCAATGTTACACTGTGATTGGTTAAGACGGACGGGCATAGGTCATCAGTACCTACCTTCGTCCCCTGATTCCGACTATCGTGTCACTATTTCACATAGCTGTTGTCTTGTTATCAATACGTTTTAGGCTTGTTATTGTGCTCCATAATGCTCTAGTCTAAATTGTAAGGATTTGTGGTTGTGAACTCGATCATTATCTCCTCACATTTTGCTCCATTTGTCAATGTTTGACTCATTTTAAGAAGTCTAATGCAGAAGCAGGATTTGCTGTCTGGCCTGTGGCTGTCTTGTCTCTTGAAAAATAAGGAAGGGCAAGTTAGGGAGGATATGTAAGGGTTAATGCACGACGAGGTGTCCATTATCAGAAATTAATGGACGACGTGGAGGCGTGAACCATCCGAGGCAAAAGCCGAGGACGGTTGCTTCCGCGAAGTCCATTCATTTCTGATAATGGACACCTCGAAGTGCATTAACCCGCTTATACCATGGTCACTTGCCAAAGAAACAAAACAAGACCATTCATTTATATTTTCATGCATTCTGCAATCAAAATCTAGTTTTCATAACCTTGAATATGAATTGAGAACCGGCGAGACAGAATAGTCCCCTCGGCTGCTCAAGATTACCATTAGATCAAATGGCCGCTTAGTGCCTGCACCTGGCAGAATTTCTAGCCCATAAACTAGGGCTGGGCGATATGGCCTCTAAAGAATATCGCAATGTTTTTCGGCTATATACACGATATATATCTCGATATTTTTTAAATCTCTCATAAATGCTCAATTTAACCCTTCAGGGTTCATACACATTTTGACCAATGGATTTCCATGACTTTTCCATAAGTTCTTAACCTGTATTTTATGCACACCTGGGGTAAAAAAGAAGAAGAAAGAAAGGGCAGATGTAGTGAGCAAAGATGGATGATTTAATATTCCATAGCTCTGACCTAAGCAAATCTGACATCACTATTATGATATAATATGATTGTTTTAGTAATGTGTTTCACTCAATAGTCAATACAAAAAATAATGGCTTTTATAGAACCGAAAGCCTAGCTGCTTAGTCTGCAGATAAAACATAAAAAATAAAATTTAGACTCTTATTGGCATGACGGCAACATATAAGCTGTGAATTTTGCATTGGGGCCAGTTCTATAGTGAGGCATGGAAAGCCTCACTATACGCCATCATATCTGTGTCGTTTCACTTTTGACTGAAAAATGATGCCTCTAGTCTAGATTAAAGAAAAGACACGTATGTGATGTTGACTTTTATGTAGGCTATGTGCGCATAAGTTTTCCTTATAGATCATGACTGCCCTGCAGCTAGCTACGTTAGCTTCACGTTACCTTGCATGTAACGTTAGCGTTAGTTGCTTTTGGAGACACAAACGCTGGACATTTCATTTTGAGTAGGCTAATGCATGAGGTTCTCTATGGTTTACGCCAGCTCTGGGAGTATGAAGTGCTTTAAATGCGGGGATTTTGGTCACAACAAGCTTGTGGAGCGCTGCCTGCTGAACTACTAGGTAGGCCACAACCAGCTAGCTAACGTTAGCCACCAAAACAGCTAACGTTAACGCCAAACAAATCCGCAACTCCTCCCCACGCTCAGAAACCTTGCGGGACATGTATTGCAAATTGCAATAGTGGTTGTTTTGTTATAATTTGAAACTGTCAACAGCCACACTGGGGGCGACCATGTTTCGCCAGTCTATGGTGCGGACGCGTGATTTCGAATCGCACATAGGTTAAGGACGGGTGTGTCTGACGCGGTTTGACGCGTTTGATGTATCCATGTGATTCCCCCTCCCTTTTGAGTGTGACTTGAGCTCTCCCTTGAGAGGGAGAGCTGGCAAGAGGAAACGTGAAGCGAGTCATGCCTTGCTTGCCTTAAGTTATAAACAATGCGTGACAATTATACTCGAATGTATAGGGTTATATAGTCATTTCTACATCTCACGTGGCACAAGCCGCGATACATCGCGTATATTCGATATATCGCCCAGCCCTACCATAAACTAACTAATAATTTGGCCAATTGTATGTAACGTACAAAATAAAGCAAACTGCAATGTCTAAGAATGCAACACCATGTAACTGGCTCGTTTAAACTCACATTCCAGGGAATTACGTTAACGTCTGCAGGTCTTATAGACGTAAATGGCGCATGCCACGCTCAGAGTAGACTGAAAACCATCTGAAGCTTTGTATGTTGGAGTCCAGGTATGTTTTGTACAGGGACGTCTCTCAGTGTGTCGCTGTTAACTGCCCATTTTGTTGTTTTCTTTTTGTTGATCTCGTCTTTTTCCTCTTTGACATGATTTGTATCAGTGATAGAGGCAGCACGCTTTTGCAAAGCGCCTGGCTGGCTTTCTGCAAAGTTGTAAACAGAGCTGGTTTGACAGTTGACAGCTGAGAGCCCGGCTTCTGTCAGCTGACAACATCAGCAGATCTCCGAAAATGACAGATTTCTAAATAGCCGTTATTTTAATAAACTGAGCACACGGGTAATCTAAATAGTTACTTTGACCGACTAAATGTTTTTCTACACTTATAAAAGTGCCATATTAACCCTTAACCGTGGTATAGAGCTCAAACTCTGTCGTGATCCTGGCGCATTGATATGAACGATGAACAGACCATTTAGCTAGGTGTACATTATCACTTTACATTATCACAAATTAATGGACACCCTGCAGCCAATCAGAATCGAGTATTCACCCAGACCATGGTATAATTTTGGTTCTACCCACTCTAGCTCAACCAGGATGTGATGCTTCATGCTCAGTCTGCTGAGGGTCCTAACCACTGTAATCTGTAATCTCACTCTAGGTATGGCCGGTCTGGGAACAGCTGTTACTGCAGCAGTGGGCAGCACTGGAGCAGCTGTGGGGGCTGTGCTGGCGGCACTCATCTGATAGCATATATTAACCCTGCACACATGTGGAGCCACGTGGAGAAAGACAGCAAGCTGCCTTGATAGAAGAGAACAGAAGAGTTGGGGCCACAAAAGAAGAGCGCCTTGACAGAAGATCGGGGGCCATGTGGCTGATGAGGCTGGAGTTGTTAATGCTTCATGTTTATTGTTCCCAAGTTCCGTTCAGGATTTGACATTTTATGCTCGCCCAAACCCTAATCCTTTCTACTGAGAACTTTTTGTTTTTGTTTTTTCTCCATTCTCAAATTCTCCATTTTCTTTTTGTTGTCACGTTTGAATAAATTAGTGATCCTCAAAGTGTGGGAGCTACTGCAGGTGGGCCTTTTGAAACATACTGTAAATGTGTTTTTTATGTGATTTTCAGAAAATGCTTCAAAAGTCATAAAAGTGATTCACGTTTGTGAAGTTATCCTGTTTTTATATATATATATATGTTTTATTTTGCAGTTTTCAGAACATGAAAACAGAACATGAAAACAAAAACAGGCTCATACACAAGAAAAACTAGCATGAACAAACACACACCTTGACACACACAGTTGACCTCCAGTCCTCCATGCCAAATTTCAGCCCTCTGCCCTTGCCACCCTGCATTTTGAAATTCTCAACTCCCCCACTGCCCCCTTTTAGTCAATTGGCATGGACACACACACGCACACGCACACGCACACACACACACACACACACACTGTTAGGCAGTGAGACAGGTGAGTTTACGTGCAGGCACTTGAAGGTCTTGAAACACTTGGTAAACTGGGAATGCTGTCACTTGGTAAACTGAGTCTGCAAGGTTTGAAACTGAGAACTGTTGCAGAAGGTTTTCCTTAAGATGAATCTATGAACGACTGCGGAAAACTCGCAGTAACCGCATTTATAGTTTGAAGAGCATGACATCACTCTACCAATGACATCATCCGAAATATGACATCATCACTGTCGGCATCACTGAGGCATCATCCGAAATATGACGTCATCTAACACACACACACACACACACTCTGCAATGATTCATTCAGCACCTCGGCAGACGCTTTGATTCAGTCACACACAATTCAGTGATTCAGTACCATGGATAGCTCCTATGGTTGTAGAAAATGCCCCAATAGCGAACTCTGCTGGCATGACTCAATACTGCAGATGGGCTTATATAAACTGCAGTCTGAATCTTTTATGTTCCTTACGTTATCTTTAGAGAACACACACACACACTGCAACAAAGTACTCCCCAGCCTTGCCACAAGGTCCATCTTAGGAGGCACTGGTCAACACCCAGTTGGCCAGTGGGTTATGGGAGGAAGGGACCTCTTACACACACTTGCCAGTGTGCCTGTATCAACGCAAGCTTCAAGATCTGAGCCAGGCTCAAACCCAAGCATGGAGCAGACGGGTTCGCTAAACCCGCAAATCCTTGAGGGAAAGCTTGACACGTGGAGCCGGACTCCGCGCTTTGCTCCCCGTCAGTGGAGTTGTGTTCCGGCCAGATTAAACCTCTCACAAGTGAGTGAGCAGATGGTGGGAACCGATCATCCCTGGCTGCCTTTCAACCAGCCAGGTCCTGCCAAACCTCTCCAACAGTGGTATAACTAAAAAAAAATCAAAAGATAAACTAATGAGTAAAACAGGTAAACATTTTTTTTTAAATTTATAGTTAGGACTCAAGATTCTATGAAAATACCGCAAAAGCAAACAAAATTAAAACATGCCCCCAGTGCAGAAATATGGAGAAAAAGGTGGCATAATAATAATTTTGACCGTCTGGTACGATAATTCGACACTGCCCAGAATGCATTTTGGCATTGATGGGAGAAAAGAAAACAGTTGCCTTTGGTGGGAAAATGGCAGTACTTGTACTTTTTATTTTGGGCTCTATGGTTAATATGGCACTTTATGAAGTTTTTAATAGTTTCAGTAGTCAAACGTAAAGTTGACCCCCAACATGTAATCGGTTTTTCAACATATTTGGAAATATAATTTTGGACAGCCATAAGACCGCACAGCGGACCAACCATCTCAGCTCATGTAACCTGGCTGAAGAATGGTCTCATGGCAGATAACTATCGTCGGAGACAGACACAAGTGGCACTCACTGCAGCTCAGGAGGAGAGGAGTTTTAGCTCCAGAGGGGAGGAGTGTTAGCTGCAGAGTGGAAGAGATGTACTGCAGCGAGCGGCCTCTCGGACGGGCAGCCCGGAACAGACGCTGGGCGTACGGAGGTAATGATCTGAGGGAACATTTATTGTTTATTGTGTATACAAATAGTCACAGGTGTTATTGCTAGATTTGTGGGTTTTTATGTGTGCGTACCAGCTGCTTCATAAAAACCAGTCTAGAAGCTATGTGTGGAGAGTCCAAGAATGCACATTAGATCAACAACAACAAAATTAAGATTGAAATTGGCTCCCCGTTGAAAGTAGAGTAGGCTACAACAGTTGAAACTTATCATGGTCTATAATATTACATTTCACCACGTACTTTCAGTTTGTTCAGGACATTCATAGCCTGAACACGAGGGCTAGTGTAGCTGATTTGAACCTACCCAATCTCAAAAGCAAAGTTGGGAGAACATTCCTCTATACGCACGGGGGGAAGGGGGGGGGGGGGAGTGGAACAAGATCCCTAATGAAATGAAGTCTGACAATTCTCTGAATGGTTTTAAAAACCTGAAACAATTCTTATTGAGTAAGCTAGAGTAATGCGTGATCTTTCCTGTGTATAGGTATGTTGGTTTATATCTCTTGTTCTTCTTATCCTTGATTGTTCTGTATTGTTTATTTGATGTTATGTGTTACTGTATGTCATGTTTTTATAAGACCAGGGACCATGATGGAAATAAGTGTTTACACTTTTTCATGTCATCCCTTGGATTTTGTCGTTCTTTATCCAAAATAAAATCAATCAATCTCACCTGTGTGGATTATCATGTGTGATTTAAAAGTGTCCTTTACCACAGACTGAGCAATTACATTGTTTCTCACCTGTGTGGATTATCATGTGTGACTTCAAGTTTACTTTATGACCAAAACCTTTGCCACAGACTGATCAACAACATTGTTTCTCACCTATGTGGACTACCATGTGTCTATTCAAGTCTTCTTTATGACCAAACCCTTTACCACAGATTGAGCAATTTAATTGTTTCTCTCCTGTGTGGATTATCATGTGTGACTTCAAGTTTACTTTATGGCCAAAACCTTTGCCACCAACTGAGCAACAACGTTGTTTCTCACCTGTGTGGACTATCATGTGTCTATTCAAGACTTCTTCATGACCAAAACCTTTACCATAGACTGTACTGAGCAATTAAATTGTTTCTCACCTGTGTGGACTATCATGTGTCACTTTAACGTGCCCTTTACAACCAACACCTTTACAGACTGAGCAATTTAATTGTTTCTGACCTGTGTGGACTATTGTGTTCATTCAAGCTTACTTCATGACGAAAACCAAAAAACGAAAAACAGACTGAGCAATTAAATGGTTTTTCGTGTGTGGCTTCAAGTGTGATTTACTTGTGTGTGAACTTTTACCACAAACTGAGAACAAAAAGCGTGTTTCTTCCCAATAACTTCACTGTCTTTCTGTGAGTGTAAACCTGATTGAGGTTAGCTAGTTTACATCCATTCATCACCCCTGTCTTCAGTCTCAGAAGAGTATTCAGTCTTGCCAGCACAAGTTGGTTGTAAATTACTAGCTGGATCTAAGTTCCTGCTTCTGCTTTCATCTGTTCAGTTGAGCTGCTGGCTGGAGGTTCTGCATCTCTGTTCTCCTCATTTTGGCTTTGATGAAGATGTGACTGTGACGACTGTCATTTCCCTTAATCAGGGATAGGAGTGAATGGGAATTCTGTTATAATAAAAAACCCAAACTCATAAAACTATGATTCCAACTGGCACTGCATATACTTGACCAAATAAAAATGTGTCTGGAAAAACACCAATAATAACAGCAAAACAACAAATCAAAGTAATAGTTTGTTCTCAGTGCCTTTAACACACACACACACACACTGCAGAGATTCATTCAGCACCTCGGCAGACACTGATTCAGTCACACACAATTCAGTGATTCAGTACCATGGATAGCTCCTATGGTTGTAGACATAGATTGTATAATAGAACTGGATATAGTGAGCGTGACGTCACCCATTGGGTTTTAATGGAATGAAATGAGGCTTGAATCTCCCGCTTCCTGCTCATCGTTGATTGGTTGAATGGATTAATTCTACACGGAAGTACGGGGAGAGAGGGCTGTTAAAACACTAGTAGAATAAGAAGAAGGAGGAGGGGGCGGCTGCCCCTAGCGGCTGCCGGGGGAGTTTCCGAATTTGTCTCACAGGCTTGAACGACTGCCATCTTGTTGTTCGCTTCTGTTTGCTAGCTTTCTCGCTGGCTGGCTGGTTGCAGTGGTGAAATGGTCCAGGACAACAAATATAATAACTTTTAGTCCGAAGGTATGGGCGAGTAGGAGTCCAGCCAGCCGACCACCGTCTTGTCCGGGGCCTGGCCAAGAGACCATGGTGTGGTGTGATCCTGGTGCATTGTGCCTGGTGTGAGTCTCCAGCCTGCTAGCTGCTGCTAAGCCTCCACAAGGTAAACTGCTATTATACTTATCTCTGGGCAAACTCTAAAATTTATAACTGAGGTGGATTTGGTCGCGCACTTGGTGCTCTGCTATGTTGGACTCGTTGGACTGTTTGAGTGATGCTCATGTTTGTAAGCTAACGCTAGCTCGATTAGCATCGTGTGCTAACGTGTGAGCACCGTTATAGCCTACTTTAACTGAAATTTGGTGGCGTTATGTTATAGTAATTAATATAACACGGTGTCGTTTGTTTCTTCAAGGGATGGCCGTCGGAGTACCATGGTGGAGCAGGAACAGCACAACAGAACAGAGGCACATTGTCCCTTGGTCAAATTATTTGTGAAAATGAATGCTACGTTTTGATTCCCATGTGCATATTACTGTTAGAATATTGCTGATCATCAGTTGTTCAACCAAAGATATTGCAATAACATAAGCTAAATGCTGACAGATTTGAGACTTTTGATAGATTTACTTTGAACCATTTGGTATGTATCTGCCAGTGTGTTTTTGTCAATAAACATTGCCAACAAAGAACCTTGTTGTGTAGGCTATGTGCTAAAGTAAATCATGTACCCGAATGTACCGCAAATATCATAGAACGAGCCCATTATAGTTGTCTGGTCAGAGCAGGCAGGTTGTTAATAAGATGTGATATAAAGATATTTGATGTCGAGTGAACCAGCTTCGACCAAATGACCAGGAAGAAGAATGGAGAACCAACCGACTGCTTCAAATCAACGAATGATTTATATTTATTGAAATATGGTTATCTGTAACAATTCGACATAAACAAAGGCTACACCATGCAACATATATTTTGATATAATTCAAACTTAAAGAATGGTTAATTTTCCACCATGGTAGGCTGTACTGCTGTGAAATGGTTACCTATATTTGTATCAAGTGTTGCTTGGTAGATTATCTATATATGCCTAATTTACCAGTAGACATATTCGTGCAAGACCTTAGGCTATGTTGAGTTCTATCGATCTGATAAAGTATGTTTTAAAATAAGGATAACAAATTGCTGAGCTTGGCGGATGCCTCAAGACAAGTATGTATCATTTTTAAATGTCCAATACCATACAGAAAAGCAAATTGAACAAACGACCAACAGCATTCAAGTCTGCAAAAACTTGTGATGTTATGTCACGTTAACATATAACCTTATGACGCTTACTGTATACCATGGACAGACCATTTAACGTTAGGCTACTTTACATACCGTTAGATAACGTTAAATGGTCCGCCATGTTATGAGCGTCACGTTACATGTATGCCATCTATACAGTTACGCGTGTCTACTAACATTATTAAAATATCATAAAGTAGCGCTATTTTCTGATAATTTGCTAAAGTATGACTTGCTATCTGCTAGCCATACTAGCCCTTGTTTTGCTAGGTTTTCCTATTCGTGTACTTTCCGCAGACTAGATGCCTTTGCGGCACATTTCTGCCTCTAACGGGCAGAAGTATTACTGTTTCCCAATATCCGAAGTATATCGCCTATTTTCCTCGAAATGGGGCTATAATTAAAAAAACTGGGGCTTGAGAGCATGAAAAATACTTGAAATTGTTTTTTCAGACCATAAACTCATTTGTAAAGTGTTTATTTAAGACAGAGACCGAGAGAGAAGTTGGCTCGTTTCACATAGAGTTGAATGGACGTTCAGGGGATGATGCTACACAAGCTGCGCCCCCCACTGGCCATTTGAGAGTATGGCAACTTCCTCATTGGCCTCAAAAAGAGACTGGCTGTATTGCCGACTGGTTGTAGATGAGGGCCCGATAGCCAACTCTGCTGGCATGACTCGGTACTGCAGATGGGCTTATATAAACTACAGTCTGCAGCTTTTATGTTCCTGACTTTATCTTTAGAGCTACAACCATATATTTCCACTCAAATGACAGCTTCTACAACAGCATGAGTGAATACTGGATTCTGATTGGCTAGCAACAGTGGTAAATTGGGCAACAATCTACAGTTCGGCTCCAACCGCAGTATCACTCCGCTCGCTGATGCTGACTCCGTTCCCTGTGCTGACTCCGCCCACTGTCTGCAAATCTTCAACAAGGAAATGGCCATCTCTAACACAAGGAAATGTCCGATTTCGTAGTAACGTTTGATTTACTGGGTGGATTGAGTTTTGAGCAGTGGTTAGATGAAGATGAAGGTGAAGTGAACAAAGAACGACATGGTGAAATTGGGGAGAGAGAACTGGCTGAGCTTGAGTTGTCACGAGTTCGGACTAGCGGGAGGTCGGACTAGCGGGAGGTCCGACTAGCGCCCAGACCCCGAACCTGGGACTGTCAAACAAACAAACTCCCTCTGCCGTCACCAGATATCAACACACCACCACCAAAACAGGCTGCTTTAGATAACTGTTTAAATAACTGTACTTTTACAGGCAATGTATCAATAACTGTGAATCCCGTTAAGGAATAGGTTAGTTGTTTTTTGGCTCAAAGGCAACTAAATGTTTAGTGCAATCATTGATCTTGTGTATGGAACTATATTCTGTGGCGGAAGGATAAATGTATTCTGAAACCAGTAATGATTATAAATAAATGAATTGGATGTTACAATTGTGTATTTTTTATATTATTTGGTAGCTGTTGTAGAAAACAAATTTACCACTCGAGGTCGGGGGTTGTTGGCTGATTTACCACGGGTACAGGGTTTATAGCACTCGGCTTCGCCTCGTGCCACAACCCTGTACCCGTGGTAAATCAGCCAACAACCCCCTTCCTCTCGTGGTAAATTTGTTTTTTAGAATGTTCGGCAGTTTTCTATAGCCATTAGAAGCATGTTGCTTTTCAGCACATACTTACAAATTGGGGATATATATGTTTTTGTTTTCTTAGCTGTTTTGGCAAAATACAGTAATAAAAGGACATTTAAGCATATATGGAATGATTAAAATAACCATTCCAAAATCAATTCTCTATGCTTGAATTATGCAGAAAAGTAGGTTCATGGGTCTCAAAAGTTGTTGATATGAATGCAAACCAAGGCAAAAGACCAAAATGACAGCCTCTTTCCTCCTGTTTACAACAAGCTTAATATCATGATTATTAGCAAACCCAGGCAGCGTGGTGAAATATGCTGAAAAGCTATGCTGCATTTTGAAATTGCCAACTGCCCCACTGCCTCCTTTTAGCCAACTGGCATGAACAAACACACACCTTCACACACACAGTTGACCTCCAGTCCTCCATGCCAAATTTCAGCCCTCTGCCCTTGCCACCCTGCATTTTGAAATTCCCAACTCCCCCACTGCCCCCTTTTAGTCAATTGGCATGGACACACACACGCACACGCACACGCACACACACACACACACACACACACACACACACTGTTAGGCGGTGAGACAGGTGAGTTTACGTGCAGGCACTTGAAGGTCTTGAAACACTTGGTAAACTGGGAATGCTGGCACTTGGTAAACTGAGTCTGCAAGGTTCGAAACTGAGAACTGTTGCAGAAGGTTTGCCGTAAGATGACTCGCAGTAACCGCATTTATAATTCGACAAGAGCATGACATCACTCTACCAATGACATCATCTGAAATATGACATCATCACTGTCGGCATCACTGAGGCATCATCCGAAATATGATGTCATCTAACACACACACACATACACTGCAACGATTCATTCAGCACCTCGGCAGACGCTTTGATTCAGTCACACACAATTCAGTGATTCAGTACCATGGATAGCTCCTATGGTTGTAGAAAATGCCCCAATAGCGAACTCTGCTGGCATGACTCAATACTGCAGATGGGCTTATATAAACTGCAGTCTGAGGGCCCTATTCTCCCACAGGCCTTCGGCACTAAAACGGGCCTTAACTGCAAAAAAACGTGCCTTGCGCCTGTTTTGGGACGATATCAATATGGCTTTACGCTGCCAAATGCGCTTTCGGCCGAATGGGCGTGGCGCAGTCCCAGAATGGGCCAAAGTGGGCGTGTCGGCCTTAAATCTCGGCGTACTGATATCTTCGCACCTGCCGTAAATTTAGCGCTTTGCGCCTTTGAAAACCAGGCCTATTCAGTGCGCCAGTGCTCTTCTGCTGCCTCTCCCCTGTCACCCTTCTCTGTCTCTCTCTGAAACCAGGCCTATTCAGTGCGCCAGTGCTCTTCTGCCTCTTCTCTGTCACCCTTCTCTCTCTCTCTCTGACTCCCTCGCTTAGACAGGCACAACACACTTCCCATATAGGAAAAATAAATTGTAAGTTGTCTGGCCTGTCCCAGCATGCATTGTGCTTCTCCATTTCGCTACTAAATAGCAACCAAATGAGGCGAAATAGATATAAAAGGTCGATCTAAATTAATGTGTAATGGTAACACAACCTGCAATTGTACACATTTCAATATTGGACCAAATGAAACATCGAAATGAATACACCACCCTATGTGAAACATATATGTCCTCCTGGGCCTATATATATCTCTTGTCGTTTTAACGTGATTTAGATAAGTGACAGCGGAACGCGCTTTCTACTGTCATGTGCTATACTGTGATGTCCGCTCCAATAACTTGGCCCAACTTCACATTTAGTTTTACAATAAAAACACATTTATGCAATGACTTTACATAATGTAGGGTATATTTATGTGCATCATTCTACCTGCAGCAGGGGAGAGAAAACGATACCGTTCTGGACAAACTTTCACCAATATAAAATTAATCTCATCATATATAGGGATAGGCTATATTTTTCTAGCTGATGCATTTAGAACATTCTTTTCACTTTGATCTTGCTATAGTGTAGCGTATTTAGGCCTACATGCTTGCAGTATTTAAACTGCAGAATAATAGCCTATAATGACAGACAGACTGGATGAAGGGAGGGGGGGGGGGGGGCAGAGCGTTTGGCTTTCGTCTGGTTTTGCGGGATCACTGGAATTGGAGCTAAAAAGGCAAGCGTGGGATTCGTTTATTGCAGTTATCCAATGAGCATGACGGTGCATAATTTTAAGCTTAAAAGGTGTGGTTGTAATGCTTTAGGCTGCGTGTAGCGCCAGCACGACGATATCAAGTGCGCTGGTCCACGCCCACTGATTTGCGCTGCGCCAGGCGCTCGGCCTAGAAACAGCGCCGATGCAACGATAGGGGCCTGAATCTTTTATGTTCCTGACATTATCTTTAGAGCTACAACAATGATTATATAATAATATTGACTATAGAGGATATAAAGAATAGACTATAGAGAAATAAATGGATTCTTTAAACAATTATTTTATAACGTCCTTTGTTTAATAGTGGCCGGTAAATATTCGGGAATGTTACCGGCTGCATTGGCAGGTGGATTTTTTTCCATCTACCCGTCACCTGGCCGGTGAGTCAAAAAGTTACTTTCGGGCCCTGCCTGTATAAAATCACCATATCTTTCCATTACACGGTCATTGAATGTACTCACCAAATCAACTGTATAATTCATTTTAACCTCTAACACATACCAGTCCACATCAGGCCATACAAGCATCCATGGAGCCACTGCTGAATACACTGCTGTAGGGCTTACCCTCAAATCCACCAGTCCAAAATCCCTAGCTATGGAATTCCCCACCCGACCAAAGGTATCCCGTTGACTCTTCCCATGCTCCCAGCACTCCTGCTGCAACACTCCTTTTGTGGGGTGACTATAGCTGTGTCCCAATTCAGGGGCTGCAGTCCACCAAGGCTAGATTTGAAGACCGATTGCGTCATTGCGCGCGACCTAGGCTGTCCCATTTCGTAGGCTCCTTCAAATGCAGCCGAGAAATGCATCCTCCTTTTCTCAAAACTTGAGGATGCAAGTGTTCTGTCCTTCGTGGCCTTTGTGGCATTCAAGATCTCGCGAGAATCCGCGAGAGGTTTGCAAGGCTGAAAATTCTGAAATCGCCGCCATCTTTTCATACAGGCAACAGGTAAGATCTTACAATTCTCGTTTGCAAATTCCTTACTAAATGCACTTCTGTCAACTTTAGAGGTGATTAACCGAGGCTTAGATTATTGTAGATCTCATATTTGTCAGTATTGTGAAAAAATGTGACGTGTTTCTTTTGTAAAGAGCTCAAGGGCTTGGCTCGTGAGCATTCCACTATAGACTCCGTTGTCAACTCTCCGTGCAGCGGGAGCTACCGCTGCTGACGGCCGTGTCAAAGAGGCTTGTCTCCCGGGTTGCCTGGTTCCATGTAACACAGCCCTAGCTGGCTATCCAGCGCCGCCCGGTCTGCTCACTGCAACTGGAAAGCCCCATTTAATTTCATACCACGGTCATTCTGTAGATTCATTTGAGAACATATAAGTGGGGGGGGGGGGGGGCTGCGTTGGCTGATGTTGGTGATTCAATTTCGCTTCAGCCTTTTCCCCCCTCCATCTCATCGGACCAGTTGTATTAGGCTACCTTTTTTCCTCTGTTGCGCTCACTGCATTCACCGCAGCCAGCAACATGAAGCCACTCTACATTTTATTTTGAATTGATAATCAGGCTCGTTATATCGTTGTAACTTCATGTGGTAATTTGCATTGACCATTGGTTGGATTTATGCTGGGGACGGGATATGCGGCAGATCCCCGTGCGTAATCACTGTGGCAGCTGCTGGTAACGGCTAATATCGTTCAGGTGTGCGCGCCTTCAGACCAAACTCAACTCAATGGAAAACGCCTACAAGTCGCAATTGTACATTGTCGAAGTTGTAGAAATATCGCAATTATTTTGCGAAAAACTAATGGAAACACAGCTTCTAATGGTCCTCTCTCCTCTCTCTCTTCTCTCCAGAGTAAGGATTGTGGAGCAGTGGAGGAGGAAGGAGAGACAGGAGCGTGTGAGCCAGGGCCCCACCACTACCAAAGAAAGCAAAGGACGAGCTGCTTAAGGAAGAGACTCCAGAAGGAGCGAGCCGGCTGCTTCTTTGGTCTCTTAGAAAGACTAATTGAAAAGTAAAATAATATATATATATTTATGTTAGTATTATTGTTCGTATTGTTCTTTTTGTTATTATTCTGCCGGATCATCATAGCACATGAATGTCTGCTTGTTTACCTTTTGCACTGATTCATGACACTGATGCATGGGATGCATGAGGTTTTGCACATTCAGGTTTTGTTGTTTTCATGAATGTTTTTTTTTTTATCCATGTATAGATTATTTCGTACATGTACAGTTTGTTATTTAATAAATATTTTGTTTAAGAAAAACTTTTTTCTCTTTCTTTTTACACGGCACAACAATGTTATGGTGCAAAGAGATCATTTAACAGAAAACACATTCATATTTACTGTCAATAGCAGGCCTGTGGGAAATGTATGGTTTATAGATCTGAATATACTGTCATAGTTGATCTTCACTGCATATGAATGCAAACGTGCATTGGAAAAAGCTTTGGCTCCAGAATATGTATACAGTTTTCTCTTTCAATTTGAGTCTTGCAGATAAGAGTGTTTTTATAGACTGTTTTCACAGAATTGTCAATCCTGTCCTAGGAGTCCTGATAGTTGTACTAGCAAACACTGCAACAGGTGAGCTGGGGTTCCATTTAGAATGTTTATGTTAAG